>NC_059328.1:18952000-19256250 GCF_018350155.1 Leopardus geoffroyi
TTCTGCAAAGAAACAGCTCGTGAGCGAGTGAAGCGAGGCACAGAGAGGACAACATCTCGCCCAGGGTTGCTTGGTAAGCTGGTAGCAAGCACACCGTAATATCTTCCCTGCTTCACACCCCTTCCTCTCCATTGAGAGTCCATGACCTTCATCAATTGTCTTAATCTTACTCCACTTCTCAGGCTCAGGGGGCAGGCAATCTGACTGGGAGGCGTTGAACTTCAAAGCGCATCCCAGTCACCCTTGCGCTTGTTAGTGATGTGTCTTTGGCCACCTAAGCATTCGTGCTTCAGCTTTTCCGCCAGAAGAATGGAGTTTTAGCAGTACCTACTTAATACGGTTACGGTAAGATTAAATGAGTTACCACATGTACAACTCTGAGCCCAGGGCCTAGCTAGCAGGGACCGTGAGTAAAGGCTCAAGAAATATAACCCATCATTATTGCTTTTACTATTTTTATCATTATTATTGGCTATTTAGTGATTCTGCCACTCTGTACCACTGGACCTAACGTCAGTAAGCTCGCCCTTGTGGGGCGCCTGGGTGGCTCAGTGAAGCATCCGACTCTCGATTTCAGCTCAGGTCATGACCTTACGGTTCATGAGTACGAATCCCATGTTGGGCTCCACGCTGCTGGTGTGGAGCCTGCTAGGGATTCTCTCTTTCCCTCTCTGTCCCCCATGCACACACTCTCTCTCTCTCTCAAAATAAATTAAAAAAAATAATAATCTAGCCCTTGTTCCTGGGTCACATTTCGGTTATGTCCTTTGTTCCTCTAGAACAGGGTGGGTTCTTGCTACTTCCCTCTGCTCCCCTCCACTCAAACCAGGTCTTGGGAGATCTGGGCCCTGGGACCAGCTTCTGGCTTCTCTGACCTTCTGGCCACACTTGCCTCCCTAGATGTCCCCCCCTTGTCTGAGCCTAGACTCCCTGTCACCATGGGGCTCCCCCAGAAGGACACTCATGCCTCTTAGTGTTTAACCTGTCATGGATGGCCACATTCTGTCCACTCCAGGCCTTGCTGTCTCTCTAGACTTTTTCCCATGTCCCCTGGCTGGTTGGCCCCATACCTGATCTTCATGGGAAACCGTTTTGTCTTTAGCTCTACCTTTGCACACGTCTTTTCCCCCCAAACTCACACACACAGACTCCCTGGCCACATTGGTAATAGCCAGTGATGTTGGCCATGGAGCACTTTATGAGCATGTTCTTGGAAGTCCCTCTTCACATATGAGCCGGTGTAGCTCCAAAGGTTTAAGTGGCTTAGCCAAGATTACATGGCTAAAGTAACATACTCCTTTACCTCTGATTCTATTCACTCCATTCTAGAAATTTCTTAGGGGAAGGGGAGAGACTGACCGATTCTATTCTAGCTCTTCTCTGCTGACTCTTCCTCATGGTGGCTGGCTTTAGTAACTAGCAGAAACAGGTTTCAAACTTATGTCTGTTTGATGTCAACACTGATAGATTTAATCACTCCCCGAAGACAGCCTTTGATCATTTCATGGTCTCTACACTCTAGTTCCCATTTTGATAAGCCAGTGCCCTTCCCCGATGCTCCGATGCTCCGTGACACTGCAGACAAGACTCTGTCACCCAGTGGGGCTAGCTCTGGGACAGGAAGCGTGAAGATGTGTCCAGCCTGCAAGACCTAAGTGCTCCCCAAGGGACAGCCCCCTCCTCACCATGTTGATCTTCCCTTGGGGGTGAGCCAAGGACGACACCGAGATGGCTGTCACCGCGCTGACCGCAAGAGCATAGTAGGTGTTGAACACGGCATTCTTCCTTTCGTTTGGAGAGTCCAGCAGCAGAGCAGAGTTGAAACTCGGCCAGAATATCCATAAGAAGAGGGTTCCTGGGGGCCAGAAAGGGTCATTTCCCAGAACCAGCACTCCTACTCCAAAGCCTGAGCCTGTGGGCGCTTCCTGGAGTGGGCAAGTCTCAGCCTGGTCACTTTCTAGCTATGTGACTCTGGGCAAGTCATGTCTCCTCTGAACCTGAAATTCTCAGGTTGATAGGGCCCAACTAACACACTTTACAAGCAAAAAACCTAAGGCCCAGAGAGTTGAGATCAACAACCCCCAGGCCTCCTGAGTCTGACTTGTGATGGCCCAATGCTTATTTTGAGAACGTAATGTGCCAATTTCATTTGGCCTCATAGCTGGCTGTTGGGTCACCTGCTGCCCAGCTCACTGCCTGATTTCCTCCCAGCCTCTCCTGGGAGTCAGGGTTCAGCATTTCCGCTGCAGCTTTGCAGGATACACCAGTATGACCGTCCTCTTCCCCTCCCTGTCCCTCTCTCCACTGCTGGCCTCTGCTTTCTCCACTAATCCACTTCCCTCCCTTAACTTGAGGACAAAAGGATTGGGCAAACTGATTTAAACTCAAGTACATGAGCCTTCCCTCTCCTCTGGATATTAATGAAGGGCGTTGCCCTAGAAGGGATTGTGAATCCATTCAACACCACTCAGGGAAATGAGTCATCATGGAGGGGCTCTGAGGACCCTGAGTGGGTTGGTAAAGGAGAGAGAGATTTTTCCCCAGAGCCATCTGGGAACCTCTGGCTCACTCCAGGGGTGAGACCCCCCCCCCCGACCCACACCCCACCCCACCTTGTCCTCACCCAGCATGCCAAACAAACTGGAGCTCTTTGCTGTCTGATCTTTCTCCATCACTCTCTTATGCAGAGGCCTCCGGAAGCTCCAGGCCACCATCAGCCCAAAATAGGCTGCAAACACGTGGATGTGCATCATGTTGACGTGGTTGTCCTTCTGCAACAAAGGCAGTGAATGCCCACAGCCTCCGCCCATGGGCCAATCCCCGGGAGACAGTTCTGAGCTTCACCTTAGAGGTGTGACTTGGGAGTCATGAGACCAGCGTTTGGCGCTTAGCCAGCCCAGCAGCTCCCCTCTCAGAGGAGACCTGGGAGTAACCATGTACTTATTCCAGGGAAATTGCTGGTTGGCCTTATCAGTAGCTCTTACATGCTTTTGGCTGGGATCCACTTAGGTGAGGCAAAAAGCCACATGGACATGCGCCCCCACTGCTTCCTACTTTTGGCAGAATTGATGGAGAGGTGAGCAATATAAATTTTGCAGCATAAAGCAGCCAGACTTTATAATGCTGAACTAAAAGTCTTTAGTAAATGCTAGACATACGCTAAGTTTGCTTTATGAACATCAAAGTTAGTCATCCTTAATAACTCACTTAGTGGACCACTCGTAAGTCCTGTCAACTGTGCCTTCAAAGAAATATCCAGAACTGGCAGAGTTTTTACCACCATGCCTCACTGGCCCCACCTTGATTTAAGCCCCACCATCACCCCTACCCCAAATTATTGCAATAATCACCGTCCCCCTACTGACTCCTCTCCACATGGCAGCCAGAGCGACCCTGTGAACATCTCAGTCAGCGCATGGCCATCTCTGTTCAGAATCTTCCAATGGTTCCTGTCTCGCTCAATGTCCATATCCACGTTCTTGCTCTGACCTATAGAACCCTCTGTGACTTGCTCGCTCCCTAACCTCCCCGGCTTCACCTCCTGCTCCACTCTTGACACACTCTCACTCTTTCTCAAACCCACAGATATGCTCCCATGTCAGTCCCACTTCATACTGGCTTTTCCAATGCCTGGAATGCCAGGTGAAAGGAGTGAGCCACCATGGGTGCAGGCAGGCAGGGGGTGCATTGTCTGGAGAGAATTTAAAATAATAATAAAAGCAATTAAAAGCCTGTCTTTTTATTATCACCACGTGCCAACAATTCTGAACAGCGTGGGCAATAAAATACTCCTGGAAGAGGCAGGCCACTCCTACCGCCCTGCCCTTGACCTGCCCTTATAGGCAGACACCCATGTGGCTTGTACACTTGCTGCCTTCATGTCTCTACTCAATTTTTTTTTTTTTTTTTTTTTTTTTTTTTTTTACTCAGGGAAGCTTTCCCTGGCCACCTTGTTAACATTTTATCCCTCTTTCAACTCTTCATATCTCCTTTCCCATTTTATTTTTTCTCTGTAGTACTTAACACTCTCTAACACGCAATACCGTTTGCCTATTTGATGGTTTATTGGCAGCCTTTCCCTCTGGAATGGAAGGTCCCCAACAGTTGCCTTGCCTAAAAGACGCCCGCTACATAATAGACATGGAATAGACATGTGAAATGAACGAGTGAACGGGAAGGATACCTTCACACATTTCACTTATACATGAAAACGAAAGTCTGTGATAGTCCCTTGTAAAAAACTGTGTGAGGTCCCCCAGGAATCCAGGAACCACAAGAGGGGATTGTTGGCGTGGAATACTGTACCCATTTCTCGAGTTGCCTCCACTGAAACAGCTCTGGTTGCTGCCTCTGGTTTCCTCCTGAGTCTTTCCACTCAAGAACCCAGGCTGAACTGAAGTTCCGAGGTGAAGCGGCCACCTCTCAAAATCAGTACTAAATCCTCCTGTGCACCATCTCACCTAGCGATTCAAAGCCGCAGAGAAGAGAGGAGAGGAGATGGCTTTGAATAACTGCGGCCTTTTAAAACAATCATTACGAGGACCCCGGCAAAGCAGGCACAGGTTTACAAAGAACGGCACACAACGCGCGTGGCAGCTCTGGGAATTTACCCCTTCTCTTGACTAGCCACGTGTTTACTCGGTGGCCGCCTACGCTGGCTGCAGCTGATTGGCCCAGAGTAGACATGTGGCCGCGGGAGCCAATCAGATTCTATCTTACTGGACCATAGACCTGGGACTAGCTGAGAGCAAAGAGAGCTGTTTCCCCGTAGGATCTGGGCCTTAGAGGCGCATGAACAAGAGCGGTAGGAGAGATACGTGGTCTCCACCAAAGAGAAAGCTGATGTGCACAGAAGTTGGATGTACAGGGAGGAACAGAACCCAGAGATGGAGAGCGTGAACTGCCTGGGGTCTTCAAGACTCCTCAGATCTACTTCCAGTCCTGAGACTGGCTGCTACCCCTTGCCTTTGGTGGTCCTTATGTTAAATTCTCCTCTTTTTGTGTAAAAAAGCTCCAGTGCAGTTTTCTTCCTTGAAAGTAAGGGGTGGGAATTAATCCTTGTAGTAAGCAGAGAGAAGCGGCAGAAAATGGAAGTATGCCTGGGTGAATCCCTGAGCCCATAGTGATCTAAATAAATAAACAAACAAGCAAATAAATAAAAGCATGAATGGAGAAGAAGAGAAAGTTCTTTCTTACAGCAGAACGGTAACTAATGAATGTGGAAGGGAAGATGGAATCAGAAAAAACAATGGGGGTGGGGGAGCGCCTGGCTGGCTCAGTTGGTGGAGTGTGTGATTCTTGATCTTGGGGTTATAAGTATGAGCCCCACCTTGGGGTTTAGAGATTAGAGATCTCTAAATAGAGATTATTTAAGTAATACATAATTTAAGTAAACAGATTACTTACAAATAAAGTCTTTTAAAAAAGGAAAAAAAATACTGGCAATCATCGTAGTACTGTTTCAGGCAAAAAAAAAAAAAAAAATCAACATGCTAAAATCAGTGTGTGAAAAACATGATAAGAAACAGGATACTATCTTCCCACAAGATGTTTATTAATTATAAAGGGGAAAACAGTAACTTTGCAGTGGAAGAGCCCGGCAGACATCATCTTAACAGGTGATCAGAGTTAACATCCTCAGTAATGGGACAAATTGATAGCATGTGTCTCTTGATTCTTTGCGCTGAGTAGGACATAACATCACTTCTGTGTAATTTCTGCCAAAAATGCATATTCTTCAACTAATCATGAGGAAACACTACACAAAGCCACATTCAACAAAATAACTGGCTTAGGTGCAGTATTGGTGATATAGTGGTGAACATAGCTGCCTTCCAAAATAAATGGCTTATAACCTCGAAATATGTCCAGTTCCTGAGAGATAAAGACTGAGAAGCTGTTCCAGATCAAAGAAGTTTAAGGAGACATGAGAAATGAATGGAAAGTGTGATCATGGACCCAAAAGAAAAAAATATAATATTTATATTTATATATTTTTAACTTTATGTATATAAACTTTTCAAACTTTATATATAATATTATATATATTTATATATTTTTATTTATATAAGCTAAACTTTATATATATTTTATATATATGTAAAACTTTATATATATATAAACTAAATATATATTTATATTTATATAAACTTTAAACTTTATATATATGTAAACTTTATATATATATATTTATATTTTTTAAACTTTGCTGTAACAGGATGTTTTGGGAAAATTGGTGAAATTTGAATAAGATAATATTGTGTTAATGTAAATTTCCAAAGTTTGTTAATTGAACAACCGTTATGTAATAGAATGCCCTTATTTATAGGAAATATACACTGAAGTAGGGGTTAAAATGAAGTCCTATAGACAGATGGGGAGAACCAAAAATTAATAAATGGTAAGAACTTCCTATCTAAATTTCCAATCTAAACTGTTCCTTTTCCCTCCCCAAATGTCTCCAGCTCCCTTGAAAAGACCTGCCAGCGGACGCTATGCTCCTTGCTGATTATCTACCTGCCTCTTGGTCGCTGAGGATTTCAGCACCTGCCTTACAATCTTTCTCTCCATCACTCCCCCAGGTCATCATCTTGGTCCATCCAACTCCCTCTATCTGTTCCTTGATCCTTTTTCTTCTAATATCTTTCTCCTGCATTACACTTCCGTCACCCACATCCCCTGTCAAACCTTAGACCTGTCATCACCGGCAACTGTACCACCTCTGGTTAAAGCCATTAGGTTGCTATGTTTAAACGTTTAGCATAGACCACACTTTGGACCCCCATCTGGGCCTGTATTTTTTTTTAATCCCAGAAAACCCACCAAATGGAGGTGGTGTTCCGCAACCCCCACACCTCCTGACCCCTCCTCCCCGAAGTCCCCTCCTCGCAGCGCTGTTACTCACAATGAAGTACTTCCTCTGGATCATCCTCATGACATCAAAGGCTGTCACCTCCACCAGTGCCATCAGCACCAGCTGCACCAGGTTGGTCTTGCCTAGAACGGCACCCGCTGAAATGAGCACAGACATGGCGCTCATGGTGGCCAGCTTAATACTGGGGGAGAGAGAGAGATGACTGAAAAGACTCCTCTCATTCATGCATTCACTTATTCCCTCGTTCAACCAGCCTGGTGCTGTTTGAGAAGCTGAGGACGCAATAGGAGAACAAGAAGACAAGATTCCACCCACACGGGGACTGATGATGCCCCATCTAGGGTCTCCTTGGGCTCCTTCCCCCATCAGGGGGGCATCAATATCTGAGAAATTGATCCACACATACTCATCCCTGCTGAAGACACTCCGATTCACGGTGTAGGAATTTCTTGTAAGAATGTCATCGTGAGTTACAGGGGCTGATTGTTCCCTCAGGGCCCCCTTCTGGGGTCTGACAACTGGGGCGCTGCTCCCCCAGCTTCTCTTCCGCCTTCATCTCGCAAAGATGCTCAATAGAGGGCGCTCTTCACCTGTTGGCCTGCCTGTCATTCAAGCACCCGCCACCCTCTCCTTGGTAGTGGAGCCTGGGTTTAGAAGTAGGACAAGCCTGGCTTCCAGTCCCAGCTTTTCCACTTGAGCAGCTCTTTAATCTCACTGAGCCTGTTCCTTCCTCTGAAAATACGACCGATGATGATATTTATCTCATGGTAGTGCTGTGGGGATTAGAAGGAAAATTTGTGCATGTGTGTCTAGCACCGCGATTGGCACAAAGGACTAACTCGGGAGTAGAAGCCTGCATTGTTAGCACTATTGCTGATTCCTTCCTTGCCTTGACAAATGAGCAAGCTCAGTGTGGGGATTCAAGAGGAGAAAACAACTTGTTTTCAAGGTACTTATGATCCAGCTGAGGAGATGGGGCTGACACTGTGAGTCTGTCCGCAAAGACTATCCATGATATCATGTGGCTAGGGGGGTGGCTCACTGGAGGGAGAGAGCAGTGTGGACTGGGTTCATCAGGGAGGGCTTCCGGGGGGAGGCGGCACTAAGCAGAACAATCCATGGTGGTTAAACCAACCCACCCTCCTCTGGGCGCCTTGCTCAGAGACTCCCTCCCCTCCCTAATGCTACCACCAACCACCATCAGTACAAAATAACATAATTTGTTAAGCATTATGTATAACAGCCTTGCGACTACACCCCCTCGTTTAAATTTTAATCTTCTGGCGTACCTGGATGGCTCAGTCAGGTGAGCGTCCAATTTTTTATTTCAACTCAGGTCATGATCTGTGCTGGCAGTGTGGAGCCTACTTGGGATTCTCTCTCTCCCTCTCTCTGCCCCTCCCCTACTCGCTCGCTCTCAAATAAACCTTTAAAAGAAATAAGTAAATAAGTTTTAATCTTCTAAGTGGCCTTCGGTAAACAACGCTAGGGTACCAGTCAGTACCTTCACATTACAGAACAGGACACTGAGACTAGAAGAGGTGACTCTTTGGGCCATAAAGCTAGTTAACAACAAAAGTTGAGGCTCAAACCCAGCTGGCCTGGATCCAAAGCCTGTGCTCTGAAGTCTGGACACAGCCTCCTCGGCATTTGCTGCCAACGTAGTGTCTTGCTTAAGGCTCAGGGACTTCAGAGGGAAGATCAGGAGAGGACCAAGGGCCTGGGAAGGAGTCTCACAGGGATCAGGAATTATTTAGAACCGGAGTTACTCAAAGTTTCACCACGACTGGCCGTGTTATGTCTTTTGGGTGAGCACTCATTTAACTGAATTGGCGAGGGCCTGATTCAAGAGGACATGTGCCAGTGGTGGGATTCCAGACCCCAGGGGCCAGTTGGCACTGGGGAGGTGTCGAGACTGAGAAGTGCAGTGTTTAGGAGTGCCGTCTCCAGTCCAGCCAGCTTAGGTTGGAATCCTGGCTGTGTGACCTTGGGCAAATCACTGAACCACTCTGTGCTTCTGTGTCCTCGCCTATAAGGTGGAGGCAAGGCCTATGAGGCTATTCTAAGGGTAAACTGAGTTGATATATTTCAAGCACAATAAGAGGGTTGGTTATCGCCACTATCCTCTGGTGGAGGCCTCCTGAACCTTTCAAAATACAGCATTAAAAATATCACAACTTTCAGGGTTCTTTTTATTTTCATTTTGTTCCAGTAACCATTTACTAAGTCTTCACTACGTGAGGAAAACAAAGGACAAAGCCGAGTGGGACAGGCCCCTGCCCTGAAGGGACTGGTCATCGGTGACTCAAAGCAACTCAGTGCCAAGTCAGGCTGTACAGCTCAGGGGAGGCCGAGGGGGAAGGGGAGGGCGCTGTACCAGAGGCAAGCCTGGCCCCGTCTCCTGCACCAGCCCAGCCCCTGGAAAGGTCGGGAAGAAGCTCTCAGTTCCAATCTGGGAAGCCAGTCCTAGTGGCGGGAGTGGGGGGGGGGGGGGGGGGCGGGGAGAGAGGGTCACAGCTGGGAGGATCCAAGCGGTCAGAGGCGGGGCAGGGGAGTTCACTCAGGCTGCAAAGGGCCTCTTCTTGTCTTCCTGGATTGAGTCAAGAACAAGTTGGTCCCTGTGGGCGGGAGACCTTAGAAGGAGCAGCCCAGAGATGCCTGGACAGTAGGTACAGGAGGCTGAAGGTTTGTGTGACCTTAAGCCAAGGCAGCAGAAACGCCAGACCAGGGCCACCGCTGTCAGAGCTCCTCCGGAGAGTCCCCTTTGCCTCTTCCCAGGTGTTTCTTGGGGGGATGGGGTGGGGACACATTGAATCCCCGTGGGGATTAGCCTAAAACTTGTTAGAAGAAAAAAATGTGGAGGTTTTTATCAGGGTCAGTAGAGAACCGACCGGGCTCTGTATGTTTCATGTTCTGACCACCCTGGAGTGTGTGGGAAGGGCTGCACACAGATAGTTAAAAGCTAAAGCCATTTTCCACCCCTTAACTGTGTGACCCTTGGCAAATGCCTTATGCTCTCGGAGCCTGTACACCAGTTAGCCCGCTGCTGGGAGGGTTAAACGAAACCATGTTTGTGTACTGCCTGGTATGGTGTTTGGCTCACGAGGAGATGTTCAACAGCGGTGCTCAGAGATGCAGGGCTTCAGAGGGGAAGATGGAGTGGCCTGGAGAGCTGACAGGTCCCCCAAGATGGGATTTACCATCATCCTCTGGGCAGGACAGAGATTCAGAGGTGGAGAAAACCAAAAACCAATTTTCAAGGTAAATTCTACCTAGTTTCTCCTGTCATGGGCTAACGGCTTTTTTAATTTTGAAAAATTTTTTGTCTTTTTTTTTGGCGGGGGGCTCGGCACCATGCCCAACGTGGACCTTGAACTCATGCCGCCGAGATGAAGGTTTGCATGCTCTAGCGACTGATCCTTCCTATTCAGTAATCATCACATTCCCCATGTGACCATTATTCTGACTCCTAGCAACATGGGTCATTTTGCTACTTCTAAGAGTTTCATACAAATACAGCCAAATGGATCAACCTTAATTGAAAGGCGTGGCTATTTCTTGCTCACCAACATTTGAGGACTAGCAGTACTTTTTTTATTTTCAAGAGACTGTGATATTTCTTTTTCTTTTCTCTGTAATCTCTATTCATTTTTCTTTGAACCCATGCTGCTTGTGTAACTTTACAAAATCACAGTCAATAATAAAGAAAGGACTTGGGGAGGGCTGTAGATCTGAGCCCGGGGTTGTCAGAGGAAATACAGGATTCCCAGTTCAATTTGAATTTTAGATAAAGAGTGGGTAATTTGTGAGGGTATATCCTAATATCGCGTGGCTTCAAGGGGACATCCCAGCTATTCTAGAACCAGCCCTCTTGGGCCCCATACCTCAAGGATCCACAAAACGATCCAGCCACCGTCTGGTTACCTGGACAGTTTGATGACCACCTTCTTAGGGGAGAGCTGCTCCAGGAACCCATCCAGTAGGACTGCCCACTGCACTGCCAGGGCCAGCAAGAAGAGGTTGAAGGCCACGCTGCTCCAGCCGTATCGCCGCAAAGACGAGTTGATGAAGCCAAAGCCAAGGGCCACCATGATGGTAACATCCTGCAGGACTGCCCAGGAGCAGATATGGAGAAGGAGAAAGGGAGGCAGACGAGACGGAAAGTTGTATGAAATTGGAATTTACAGAACTTACAGAATTAGAATGTACCTACATTCCATGTGAATTTGCGGGGCGGCAGCTGGAAGGGATCATTAAAGAGTGCTTGGGCAAGTTGCTTTGGCTCTTTGAGCCTCAGTCTTCTCATCTGAATCATGGGGAAAATACATAGCAGGCAGGGCTGAGGCAAAGATTCGATGAGCTAATGCTGGGTAGGCACAAAGGCAGGGCCTGGCCCATAGTAAGTGCTCAGTAAATGTAGCAATTATTATTACTAAACTCGATGGAATGAACATGTGTCAAACATCTGTATTGATGCTTGGCACATGGTTGACATTCAATGAAGGTAATTACCGCTGCTATGGAGGATCAGATTCAACCTCCTGATCATGTACGTGAGAAAATAAGGCCACACGGGGCACCTGGGTGGCTCAGTTGGTTAAGCATCTGACTTTGGCTCAGGTCATGATCTCACGGTTCATGGGTTCCAGCCCTGCATTGGGCTCTGACAGCTCATCCGCTGACAGCTCAGAGCCTGGAATCTGCTTCGGATTCTGTGTTTCCCCCTCTCTCTCTGCCGCTCCCCCAGTTGTGCTCTGTGTCTCTTTCTCTCTCTCTCAAAAATAAATGACATTAAAAACAATTTTTTTTTAAAAAAGAAAGAAAATAAGGCCACAGAAGCCAGTGACTTGGCCCAGAAGAGAGGGGGCAGAAGCAGGTCCCGAAGTTCTGTTGATAAGAACCAGATTATCCTTGCAGAAAACAGCTCTCTCCCTTTGTCCCTTGCTGGGAGGGACCCAGTGTTCGGGCAGAAAGCACCGGGGCCTTCTGAGTGACCCTCACCTTTTTCCAGCCTTGGACCCTGCTCAAGGGCTGCTGTGGCAGGTGAGCGCAAGAGACTTGCCTAATGGCAGGGAGAGGTCCAGCAAAAGGAAAAGGCTGGACCCTTGTATTTACTTCCAAGCTTGAAAAATGGTTCGCAGCTTGACAAACGTGGGTTCAAATCAGGGCTCTAGCAGTTTCCAGCTGTGCGGCTTAAGCTAGTTGTGTAATGTCTCTGAACTTTAGTAGCAGCCTACATGTATTAAGTGTTTCCCATATGGCAACACTCTTTTATTTACTTTATTTTTCTAAGTAATCTCTCTGCCCAACGCGGAGCTCGAACTCATGACCCTGAGATCAAGAATCCCATGCTCTCCGGACTGAGCCAGCCAGGATTTTAATCACTTCACACAGACCATCTCACTTATTTCGTACAACCGCCTTCCAAGGCGGGTGCTGTTCTCATCACCATGTCACAGATGTGAAGGCTGAGCCACGGAGGAGTGAAGTAACTCACCCCAACTCATACAGCCAGATTTTTTTTTTTAATTTTTTATTTAAAAAAATTTTTTTTAACGTTTATTTATTTTTGAGACAGAGAGAGACAGAGCATGAACGGGGGAGGGTCAGAGAGAGGGAGACACAGAATCCGAAACAGGCTCCAGGCTCTGAGCTGTCAGCACAGAACCTGACGCGGGGCTCGAACTCACAGACTGCAAGATCATGACCTGAGCCAAAGTCGGACGCTTAACCGACTGAGCCACCCAGGCGCCCCTCATACAGCCAGATTTAAACCTAGATGGTCTGCCCTGAAGCCTGTGCCTTCACCCACCACACTATCTGCTCTCAGTTTTCTCACCCGCTCAATGGGAAAAACGATCACACCCTTCGTCGGGTCCCCAGAGCCCGATGCTATAATGCCCGCCATCACTCAGGACAGAAAGACGTTTGATCAACAAACACCGAGTATTTCACATGTATAAATACCCAGGGAGAGAACTTGCAAGAACTTTTCCCCCGATGAATATTATCCTCTGGTTTGGGGAGAGTTTTACTTTTTTTTTTTCTTTTCTTTTTCTGTGTTTAAATTTTCTACAACCAGCACTTAGACAGTGAACAAAAACAAACAAAACAACACACACACACACACGCACCAAAGAAAAGACAGCCTTCAAGTTTAGACACTTCTGTTTGGTCCCAGTTCTGTCATTCCCCGTTAGGTTAAACCGTATTAAAATTGCCAACATTTGGCCATTTTTGACCTATAAAAATGGCATTTTATATAGGCTTCAACCTCATAGCTGTGTGCCCTCGGAGGTGCCGTACCTTCCTCGTCAGCTAAATAAGGGCCATTATACCCACCTCCGAGGGGGCGGGAGAGCTGAAGGAAGTGATATTTTGTTCAAGTGCTTGGCACTCCGTAAGTGGTGGCGATTCACCAGCACCACCGTCATTCTCTTCACCGTCACGGTTACCAGAACCCACCTGCTCTCCGCGGGCCTCGAGCCCTGGCCCTGATGACAACGAGGAAGCACTCGTTTCCGGAACTCTCCAAAGTCTCAGAAAGCCCCTTCGAGTTACATTTAAACCCACTTTCATTGAGAAATGCGTAGACCTAGGGTCGTACACATCAAACTTGGGTGGCTGTTAACGTGTCCCCAAACAGTCTGATCACACCAGGATGTTGGAGACCCCTGAGGACCCCAAAGGGTCTGGGAGCTTGGGGAGTAGGTGAGAAAGGGCATTGATTCAACTTTTTGCCCCTTCTCCCCTGACATGGGGGGAGAGAAAAGTGCAGGCAACATTTCAGTCTCCTGTTGGCACCCTCTTGGCATATGTTGTACAGGGCGTTCCTCTTGGGAGCGCTCAAATTCCTTCAGGACCCAAGCGGGAAACCATATGGATGAAAGGGCCTGTGGCCAACTAGAGATCGGACACCCCGCTTTCAGCATTCAAATTCAATCTTGTCTTAAAGACTGCTGTTAAGCCCAACCTGTGTGCCATTTAGCAGCAACTCTAAATGCATAGGGTCCAGACTTATTGAAGATTCCATGAGTCGGGAGACCCTTTCATTGTCCTCCCGTTGTGTAGAAGCAGACCAGAGAGAGCCTGTGACCTCCTCAAGGCCACAGAGCATGCTGGCAGCAGAACCAAGCTCTGACCCCCAGGTATGGTGCTCTTTAACCGGGCTGGGCTGTTTCTCGCTCTTGTCCGCCCCCACCTCACTAAGGGACCTCAGGCAAGGTCCTTGTCCTCTTTTGGGCCTCAATTTCTCTCTCTGTAAACATGTAGGTGTTGGACTTGGTACTCTCTAAGACCCTTATAACTCTGGCATATTCTTTTTTTTTTTAATATTTAATGTTTATTTATTTTTGAGAGAGAGAGAGACAGAGAGAGCATGAGTGGGGGAGGGGCGGAGCGAGAGAGGGACACAAGAACCCGAAGCAGGCTCCAGGCTCTGAGCTGTCAGCACAGAGCCCGACGAGGGGCTCGAACCCACGAGCCGTGAGATCACGATCTGAGCCGAAGTCGGACGCTTAACCGACTGAGCCACCCAGGCGCCCCAACTCTGGCATATTCTGAGGAGAGGATCGATGGGTGGGGAGAGGAGGGTGACCGGGATAGGGCAGAGGCGGGGCCCTAAGGAAGAGGAACTCAGAGGATCTCGGGTGGGGGGGCTTTATCAGGCACAGCTACCGTTCCCACCGCTGCCCGGTGTAGGAGCTCGGGGCCTTCCTCCCCAAGGCCCCACACTGTCCCTAAGGGAGGAGCTGTACTCCACCCAGCGGGATAAAGTCAGGGTGGCAGTTTCTGGGAGCTGTCGACAGAGCCCATTCACCCTAAATGAATCCGTCCATGACGTTAGAATTCAGGCCTTTCTGCTCCCTGCACTCTCCTGCTTCTTCTCCTGGTCTCCCAGGCCCCTCTCTGATTCTTCCTAGGTCTCATTATCCGGACCCCCACTTCAGGGCCAGGTCCCAGCTCAGAGCATCCCCAGTGGTGCCAGCCTCCACCTCTCAGAGCCGGCGCTGCACCCCACGTCGGCTGCTGGGCTGATAGGCTAATGGCCTCGAAGGTGTTCAGGGGTGATAAGGAGTGGATGTGCGACAGGGGCCCCCGTGACTGGGCCCCAGAGGGGAATTTTACAGTCTAAGACAGGCCTCCGGAGAATTTTATGAAAGCCCCATGGCTTGCAGAAAGGGTCTAGCCTGAGAGGCCAGTGTTGAGACGAGGCACTTGTTACCAGCACTGTGACAGCAGCCACGTATGTGGTGCGCCCCCCCACACCAGGCCCCCTTCTAAGTGCCTGACAGTTTTAACCGACAGCAACTTGGCGCAGTACGTCCTATTTGTTACCCACATTTTACATATAGGGAAAGGGAGGCACAGAGAGGTGCTGTAACTAACCCAGGTCACACAGCTAGCAAATGGTGAGCAATCTGTATCTGGACCATCTGGGTTTAACCACCACACATCGTGCCTCTCCGTATAGCACACATAGTGTAATGGTGAAGAGTATGGACTGAGTCAGGTTGTCAGGGTCCAGAGGCTGACTCTACCTCTGTGTCCCAGCTGCCTAATCTGTAAGATGGGTATGAAACGATGGTGCCTGCTCAGAGGACTGTCAGGAACATTTTCGCCGGTTCGCGCAAATCACGTATCCTGTGCCTACCACTCATTAGCTGTGTGACTTTGGGCAAGACTCTTCCCCCGCCTCCTCCGGCCTGGCTGCCCCTGTGATCCTAGCTCTGTGTTCCCACCCGCCTTTGCTCCTTCCTCTGGCCTGCAGGCACTCCAGCACCAAGAGCTCTGAAGCCAGACCCAGCTTCTGTCCCTTAGGAGGCTCGACCTCTGCACTATTCTCCCCACTACTGACTGGGAAGATCTCGGCAGCCCCAGACTGGGACCACCCATAGTGCCCCATGCTGATTTCTGCTCCCCAATAGCCTCTACTCCCACCCTACCTTCACCCCTACAGCATTCTGGGAATAGAAAAAGAGATTTCCCAATCAAAGGGGACAGCCAAGGCTAAGATATGGGACGTTCTAGGATTTGGGGGTACCATATTTATATGTCAGTGGGAAAGCCCCTCATGTCTTTTAGTAGCTCTCCTCCCTTTGGGGAGTAAGGGGGGAGTTGGGTAGTATCCACAGTGCAGGGCCCAGGATGTCCCCCCAGTCTGGCAGTCCTAGAAGAGGCTCTGTGTATAGATCATTACAGTAATGGGTTCCAATGAAGGAATCATGCCTTCCAGTATAGGCCCCTCCCCCCTGGGTTGGGCCTTGTGATTTGCTTTGGCCAATGAGACATGAGTAAACACGATACAAGCAGAGGTTTGAAAAGCACCCACTCATTGGGGCTTGCCCTCTTTTGTGGCAGTAACTATTCTGCTACCATGTGAAGAAGTCTGGGCTAGGGTGACGGAGCCACATCACATGCACTACCAGCCAGCATCACCCGCCAAACATGTGAATGAGGCCCTCCCACCCCAGTCAAACCTCCAGGCTGCACATGCATGAGAGAGCCTAGGAAACCGACAGAAGAACCACCCGGCTGGGCCCAACCCGTATCGCTGAACCACTTAATCACAATCGGGAACAAATGAAATGACCATTACCAAATCAAAATGGCCATTTGAAGTCACTACGTTTGGGGGTGGTCTGTTATGCAGCAATGGATAGCTGATACACTCTGCTTCCCCTAAGCATCTCAGAGGCGCCTCAACCCCTAGCCTAAAGTGAATATATCGTTGTTCATTTCACGAACCTGCTTCTCACCTCAGGAATTGGCACGTCCATATACCCAACCACACGTCTAAAGCCATCCTGAGCTCCTTTCGCTTTCACCGGGTACAGCTCATTTGATCTCCTAGCTATCTCTTGAATGTCGTGACTCTTTGCTTCTCCCTCATGGTCCCTGCCCATTTGGTCTCATCGCCGGCCGTGTGGACGGTGGTCGCCAGTGTAGGGAACGCACACCTCAGAAGATGCTCCAGAAGATCCATAGGGGCTCCCGGAGGAACATATTAGCCCTTCCAGTTTTGTTTGTTTTTATAAAAGTATAAGGAACTGGGGCGCCTGGGTGGCTCAGTCGGTTAAGCGTCCGACTTCGGCTCAGGTCATGATCTCACAGTTCATGAGTTCGAGCCCCATGTCGGGCTCTGTGCTGACAGCCAGAGCCTGGAGCCTGCTTCGGACTCTGTGTCCCCCTCTCTCTCTGCCCCTCCCCCACTCATGCTTGGTCAATCTCTCTCCCTCTCACTCCCTCTCTCTCTCTCTCTCTCAAGAATAAGTAAACATTAAAAAATGGTATTTAAAAAATAGAAGAAATTAAAGTCTATTAATAATAAAAGCAAATACGTTTAATCAGTCTTTATATGTGTTTGTTCTTCTAATCCTTTCAACAACGTATGGAGAAAGTACTATTGTCATGTGATAGCAATGAAGCAGAGAGATGGTGAATAATTTGCCCAAGGTCTCACAGCTAAGAAGAGGCAGAGGCGGGGTTTGAATCCGTCTGGCTCCAACATTTGTCAAACTTTTCACATGCATAAGAGTCACTTTGAGGGCTTGCTTGGGAAAATTCAGGTTGCTGGGCCCTACCCTGAACATTTCTGATGGATAGGTATGGAGTGGGCTTGCGAATCTGCATTTCTAACAAATTCCTGAGGTGCCCGTGGCTGAGGTAGCTGCTCTGGGGACCACACTTTGAGAACCACTGATCTAGCCGCCTCTTCCTCCAAAGGCCCTGGGTGAAGTTTGCATTTCTGAGAGTATTTAAGATCCACGTTACCCCAGGAGCCTCCTCTGCCTGTTCAGGATGTCAGACAGCTTCTAGTCTCCTAGCTTTGGAAGGTGGCCTGAGGGGAGTATTGGGCCACAGGGAAGAGGGGACATCTGTTTCTCTGTATTCATCATGTTGCAACGGATGGCAGGATTTCATTTTGTTTTTGTTTTAAATTTGATTATGGATTATGGAAAAGTTTAAGCATATACAAGAGCAGAGAGTCACTTGATGAATGTCATGTGCCCATTCCCAGTTTTGATGACTGTCACACGGGGCCAATCTTATTTTATTATCCTTTTCCACTGTTTTCTTTTTCTTTCTTTCTTTCTTTTCTTTTTCTTTTTTTTTTTTTTTTTTTTTTGGCATAAAGCAAGCCCCAGACATTGCCTCATTTCAGTATATCTCTCTAGCAGATAGGGCCTTTAAAAAAACCCCAGCATGCTGCTCTCAGACTTAACAAAACTAACAACAATTCCTGGGTATCATACAGGATTCTTGCTGATTGTCTCAAAAATGTCTTTTTGGAATTGGCAGGTTTGAATAACATTGTTGTTCCCCTGGACTGGATTAGATTAAGTGAGTTGACAGATTAGGTTACCTAGTTCTAGTTCAACTAACCTTCACGGAATGGACACCTACCTAAAACCACCGAATGAAGGCAAAACCGTAATGGCAGTCAAGTGTATGAAAAAAAAAAAAAAGGGCAAAGAGTTGTGCAAACTCTTTACTGGTCACAAAGTTAAAAAGAAGTCAGTCTAATTAGATCTGACAGGAAGTCAACCAAGAGAATTTGAAATTATCAAGAAGACTCTAGGAATGGATTTACATTCCTTCTCGATAATGGGAACAATGGACCTTGCCTCGAGATTGACTGGTCCTGGTACCCTCACAACCCGTAATTTGAAAATATTATGTATTTCATTTGACCTCTTTCAAATTTTCTAATTTGTGTGTATGTATTATTATAATGTGTAAAAGATATTAATGTAGCAGTACTTTGCCTGTAACATGTAAATATGGTGCATGCTTGAAAAATGATCAGAAGCATTTGAAGCTCTCTGGTCCATACTACACACTAGTCTCCACATTAGTCCCTCACCTCAAGTCATGGCCCCTTCCCCTGCCCCTACACTAGCCCTGGAATGGCTTTCGCCATAACCTGAACCCAAACTCGTCCTATTAGGTCAGCAGCATGAGGGTCAAACTCCAGACTCAATCCAGTCGGTCTACCATGTCCTACCCCCATCTTGGTGCTCCAACGTTGCAATGTTAAGCCTTCACCTGGTCCACTCCAATGAGTGCACACGCAGTGGCTCTTGCTGTCCTCTCACTCTGGACGATGATCCATTTTCACATGGTTGACTCCTCCTGAGCCTCCAAGACCTGGCTGGGCAGTCACTTCCTTCCAGAAGCCTTCCCTGACACTATCCACTCCCTTGCCCAGGTTATGGGCTCTTCTCTGTGCTTCTGTGGAAAGTGAGTGTCTGAGGACACTTTATGCTAGCAGCACAGCACAAGGCTGAAGAACATCGACCCTGGAGCCACTCTAGAGAGTTTAAATACTGGCTCCTGTACCCAATGGTTATACGACAAGTGACTCAACCTCGTTGTGAAATGGGGCAGTGAAGCCAAATGGTTAAATACATGGAAACTAAAACCAGGCTGTATAAATTTAAATTTGCTATGCTGTCGCTACTGAGTGACCTCTCTTCAACATCTATGTGCCTACTTTCCTTATATGAAAAACAGAGATCATAATCATACCTACCTCATGGGGTTGTTGTGAGGGTTCAACATAAAGCATTTAAATAGTGCCTGGTACATAGTGAGAGTTCAAGAAATATTAGCTCTGATTGGCATGTGTCTAAATCCCACATTTAGGGATATGATAACAGGGTTGAATGAATGAATGCATGCATGCATTGAATTACACTGTATTGGATTGAAAAGAATTAAGGTAAACTGAAATGAATTTAAATTGTGCCTAGGCCTTGCTTGTTAGGTACAACAAGCCTAGGGCCCCTCCCTAGGCAGCCCCTGAAGTGTAGATGCTTCCCTCCCCCCACCTACCTCCCTGCCTGCCCCCTCCCCCCCCCCCCCCCCATCTCTTTGTCCCACTCCTGCTGCTGAGGCCCTGGGATGCCTTACCTTTGCTTTAACTAACTAGCCAGTTCACATCTCTTAGGAAGAAGCAGGCACTCAACCAGACTCCAGGTTCAGCTTTGTCTCAGGGAGGTCACTCAAGGAGGCCCATCCATTATCATAGATAAGATATCATCCCCCTGAGATCACTTGAAACTCATCTCAATTTTTTTAAAAAAAAAAAGCAAAAAGCCAGGGGGCACCTGGCTGACTCAGTCCGTTAAGTGTCTGACTTCGGGTCAGGTCATGATCTCACAGTTTGTGAGTTTGAGCCCCGCATTGGGCTCGCTGCTGTCAGTGCGGAGTCCCTTAGGATCTTCTGTTCCCTCGCTCTCTGCCCCTCCCCTGCTCATGCTCTCTCTCTCAAAAATAAATACAACATTTAAAAAATAATAATAATTTTTTAAAAATTAAAAAAGCAAAAGCGACACCCCCGTCTTGTTGACAGTTGTCCTCGTCAGAGTCTGTGCCTATTTTTAGTTGCATGTAGAATAACGACCATTCTCCACTCCTCTTCAGCCATACCTTATGGCTCTGGGTTTGCAGACAGAATGCAGACTTCCGGCCAATAAGTGAGGAGAAGGCTGGGGGTGGAGGAGGGGCAACAGACCAAAGCTCCGGAAAGGAGGGTGGCGCAGAAATGAACAAGAGAGACCCCCAAACAGGAAACAAAAACTAAAAGCCGAACAACGTGAAATTCCTTGCCGTTAAGGAGATAGGGGAAGGGGGGACAGAGAAGCAGAGACTTACAAAGACCATTTGGCAAAGGGAATTCTGTAAATACAGACTAGGAGGCCCCGGACTGCCCTGACAAATCAAGGAAGGCTTCATGGAAGAGGGGGTGTCCACACTGGTCCTAAAGGAGAGCCTACATTGTTGGCTGGGTCTTTGCACAACCCACGGAAGAAGGTGTGGGAACCTATATACTCAACGACTTTGTGGAAAGGAACCTCTAGGCCCCCGGAGGATCACGGACCTCCTCTTCCCTTGTCCCTGCTACTTGCCCCTGTGACCACCTCCCCTCTGGACACTCACCTCGATAGGTCTCCATGAGCTTCTTTGGATCCTGGGAGGAAGCGTCATAGGAGGTGAAAAAGAAGAAGATGACAATGAGAGCCACCTCCAGCACTAGGGTCCACAGGGGCAGGAAGCCCTGCATGGATCGTGGGTACTTAGAGCCCATTCTGGGTCCGGCTCCGTGTGGCACTTTCACCAGCTCCAGGCATCAGCCGTCTGCCCTCGTCCCCCCCTCAAGGGAGTCATAGGGGAGACACCCGACAACAGCCTTATCTCAGGCTGCAAGACTGGCTCTGCTGGCCTGTCTATGGAGTTAACCCAGGAGCAGAGGGACTATGACAGGGAGGGGGAAGAAATGTACTTATTCCAACATGAACTCATTCATTCGCTATTTGTTTATTCATTCCACAAGAAGTTGCTGAGCTCCTACTCTACGGCAGGCACTGCGCTCAGTTTAGAAGACGGCATTCATGGGGCGCCTGGGTGGCTCAGTCGGCTGGGCGTCTGACTTCGGCTCAGGTCATGATCTCGCGGTCCGTGAGTTCGAGCCCCGCGTCGGGTTCTGTGCTGACGGCTCAGAGCCGGGAGCCTGCGTCGGATTCTGGGTCTCCCCCTCTCTCTGCCCCTCCTCTGCTCGTGCCCCGTCTCTCACTGTCTCTCACAAATAAATAAATGTTAAAAAAAAAAAAAAAAAAGAGAGAGAGAGAGGGCATTCATTCACTCAGCACCCAAACATAAGGACCCTCCTTTGCTCGTTACTTCAGTTTCCCTCACCAGACAGGTAGAGAACAGGTCAACACTTCTCTTTTACAGATGGGGAAACTAAGGCTCAGAGGGGGATTTGGATTCACAACATTTCTCTTTAATACCTTACCACCTCAGAAAGGGCACCCTTGCTTCACAAGGATGTATTGAACAAGAAGGAATGAATGAATGAATGAATGGAAGCAAAGAACAATACTAAGCCCTGAGGAGGATACAGACAGGGCCCCAGGGGAACTAACTTCTCAGAGTTACACAGTTGAAATTATTTATATTTGAATCTGTATTTAAATCTATTTGTTTGTAAGTCTTTTAAGGGTAGATGGGGGAATAAAAAGGAGAGCTTGGGTCCAGCTCTAGTAAAAACCTGGCAGGGTCCTGCCCCAGCCCTAGGCTGTGGTTGTCTCCAGCCCTACTCACCTCCTCACAGAGCGACCCAGGATCCTGCCTGGGGCATGAGTGGTTGGAGCTCATTGGAGGCAGGCCACCAGCCTCAGCACCCCTGTCCCACAGCCTTCGACAGTCCCTTGAAATGGGATTTAGAGCGCCTGGGTTCCAGTTCTGGCCCTGCAGCTAATTTGGTAGCTCACATCCCTGAGGCTAGCAGAAGGTCGGACGTATAAAGAAAGAGAGGGAGGGAGGCAGGGAGGGAGGGATTGAAGTTTTCTTGCTTTCGACACTGGCCCCAGCCACTGGCCACTGAGTATAGACTGAATTTGTGAGGCCTCAGATAATAAAACTAGACTAGGAGTTGCAGGGAGGCACATTTGGGCCCAACATGAGTGGATCCTGTATTGACCATTACAGCTGTCCAGTGAAACAGGCTGCTCATGAGGTAGTAAGTACCCTGTCACTAGAGGAATGTAAACAGAAGCTGACGGTTATTTGGCAGTGATGTCTCAGAAGTGACTCATACGTGATTTGCAGGGGATTTTAATCACCCAGTAGAATCTTGTCATTTTGTTTTTCGATGACTAGACTCACACCCAGAAGGCCATACCCAAGGTCGTACAGTCAGTGGAAATCAGTTCATTCTTGCTCAGTGCGGCTTATTTGTAGAAGGAAAAAAATCAAAAATAAGCTGAATGTCTAATAGTAAGGGACAGGTAAACAAACTACGGGCCACACATCTTGCCACTAAAGCCGTGGTTCTGAACAGATGTGGGAAAGTCAGGAAGAATTGCTTTTAAGGTGTAACAAAAGTGACACAGAGGATACACTATTTGGTAGAAAAAGCAAGTAATAATACAGTATGTAAGGTATGTTCCCATTCTTGTTAAAAAAAAAAAAAACCAAACCAATATATTAATGAATTCAGCCTGTAAACCACTGACACTGGTTTCTTTTGCTTTAGCTAAGCCCTCTTCCAATTCTAGAAGTCTAGGAAAGGAGGCTTCCCAGCCCTCTGCCACCTGAACAGTAGCAACAGAGAGAAGGTGCCCTGACCCCTAGAGAGCAGGGACAGAAGTCTCCATTCCCTCATGATCGCCCCCTGGTTCTGATTTCTGGCCTTCCTTAAGGAGGAACTCCCCGGTGTGGGGGATAAATAAGGTCCTGGCTGGCCTGGGTCCTGTACTAGCAGCTTGTAAACCAGGCAGCTGGACCCTCCTGCCCAGGGGCACCAAATGCCAGCCAGATGAACACTGAAGATTTTCAGTCACTGCCAGCCCCTGTGCCTGGAGCCCCCCCGATGGTTGTTTACGGGCTGGCAGACTCAATGTGGGCAGAAGCCGGTTCCACAGCACCTGAAACCCCCGTGGGTCCTGCCCCTGCCCCAGTGAGGGACTGGCTGCTCCACGAGAGAACCAAGCTCCTTGCCAAACAGGCTTTCTTTAATGAAGGGAGGTGTCCCCCACCCTGGACCTCTCCCAGCAGATTTGTCAAAAGCACCATTTTCTTTCTGCCCCTCTAACGCTTGCAAAAGGTCCCTGTTTTCTGACTACTGTTCCAGACACTCTGTCCCCAAATCACCAAGGCAGCTCACCTGGTACAAGAAAGCACAGGGATTCGAGGGCAGCTATGTCCTAAAACAAAAAAAGTGGGTGGCTCCGTCGGCTAAGTGTCCCACTCTTGATTTTGGCTCAGGTCATGATCTCACGATCCTGGGTGTGGAGCCTGGTTAAGATTCTCCCTCGCCCTCTGCCCCTCCCCCACTTGCTCATGCAGGCACACGCACTCTCAAAAATAAGTAAATTATAAAACAAAATTTGAAAACCCCAACACAGTTCAATGTTACTTGCCAAATCTAGGTGGGTTGTAAATGGCTTTCCGTCGTAGAATTCTTTCAAACCTTTTTGGCCTACGTTAGAAATTTTTCCTAAGAAAATGTTGGGGAAAAAGCACGGTGCGCCCCTGCTGTTCCTCCTGCCTGAAACCCTCTTCCTGCCAGATAACCCCTCCCGGTCTCAGCAGCTCAGATCCGAGCAACGTGAGAACAGGGACTTATGACTATTGTAGCTCAGCACCTAGTGTTTGGTCCGTAGTAGGTGATCCATAAATATTTGTTGAATAAATAACAGCTGCCATTTCCAGAATGCCAAGCACTGGACCCAGCATTCCGCATACGTCATCTCGTTTTCTTTTCCCCTCAAGCCTCTGAGTACAGGCACCGTCTCTTATGGATGAAGGAACTGTTGCTCAGAAAAGGCTTGGGAGTGCTCAAAGTCACACAGCTAATAAATGGCAGGGTTGGGACTCAACCCACAGCCATGTGACGCCACGGCTTATGCTGGTGACTCCTTTGCAATTCTGCTTTCCATTTAGTATATGTGCTGCCGAAGCGAGCACTCTGCTTTCCATTTAGTAACCCACTCACAGTCTCAATTTCCTTATGAGTCAAAGAAGACGAGCTGCTCTGCTTTCCTCACGGGGTGATTACAAACGTGAAGCTACGTAAGCGTGAGTGGCAACCGGGTTATTGAAATGAAGGTGGGCAAGGGAGGCCATGCCTGCAGCAATCTGATCTGAGCGACCAGCCTCCCTCTAGGTGCAATGAGTCAAGGCAGAGAGACTGCAGAGTTCCCACGTAATCATGCGTTTTCTGAAAAACAGGACTCCGTGAGAATACTCACCATGCCGTCCTCATCTGAGTCAAGCATTGTAAAGCTCAGTCACGGGCAGTGACCGAGGAAGTAGGTGGGTCCTCCGTTCCCTCTCTGGAAGTTTGTCCACACCAAGGGTGTGATCCTGCTCTGGCCATGCCCGTTTAAAGTGTGGCTAAGTCCATCTTTCATTCATTCCACAAACGTGAGCTCCGGAGTCGGCCAAGCTGGGTTCAAATCCTGGCTCTGCAAATGATCGGCTGTGTGAACTTGGGTATGATGATGGGTATCTCTGAGTCTGTTTCCTCATCGGTAAAGCAGGGAGAATCAGTGTCAACCTCATAGGGCAGTTGTGAGGATTGAGTGAGGAAGTTCATGTAAGTGTCAGAAGCATAGAAAATGCTTCATAAATGTTAGTAATTATTATTATTATTGCATGGGGTGGGCAGATTTACCGTAGAAAACTTTGAAAATGCAGACATGCACAAAGTTTACATAAAGCACCCGTGATTTTTAATATCTCCTAAAACCAGCTCTCCTTCTTTTTGTATATTTATCTGATTTTTTTTCTACTCATGTGAACGTATGCCTTGTTTTTTTCCCCTACAAAAGTGGGATTATATAGCACATACTGTGTGCTAACTTGCTCTTTTCACAAAGAGTGTATCATAAGTAATTTCCAAGCCAGGAATATCTTTCTATAACACTAAATCATGGTGGCTAAGAACTCAGGCTCTGATACCAGAATTTCTGAGTTTGAATCCGGGCTCTATCACTTACTGTGTGACCTTAGGCAAAGAACTGAATTGCTCTGTGCCACAGTTTTCTCATTTGTAATATGACTCCAGTAATAACCTCTACTTCATAGGGTTGCTGCAAGGATTAGATCAGAGTGCATATGTACATGGTAAGTGCTGTGTGTCACCATTCTCCAGGCCACACTGACTTCCATAGTAAGGATGTGTGATCATTTGTTTGGCCAGTCCCATTTGTGGGATTTTCTGGGTCATTCTAAACACCACAATGAATATCCTCCATTTACAGGGTTCTCTGGGGGACACAGACACATGTACAAGAGGTGACCATCCCGGGGCGCCTGGGTGGCTCAGTCAGTTGAGCTACTGACTTCAGCTCAGGTCATGATCTCAAGGTTTGTGGGTTCGAGCCCTGCATCGGACTCTGTGCTGATGGCTCAGAGCCTGGAGCCTGCTTCTCATTCTGTGTCTCCCTCTCTCCGCCCCTCCCCTGCTTGTGCGCTCTCTCTCTCTCTCTCTCTCTCAAAAACGAATAAACTTCAAAAAAAAAAAAAAAAAAAAAGAGGTGGCCACCCCAACATCTGGACTTTTCTGTGACTCCTGTGGGACAGGAAAAACATTAAAGGCAGCTGGGCCAGGCCTGCCCGGTGGACTTGAGAAGATCAATGCTATTGAAAGAGGTGGGAATGTCATTTTCTTATTTGTGAATCAGGGTGTGATGGTTACTCTCCAGGCTATTCTGAGCTACTCTGAGCTCAGGTGAAGCTCAAGTGCAAATCCCAATCCCTTGCCCATCAAGAGTCCCAGGAGAAGAGGAGGGACAGACCTGAATTCTTGTTCGGGCCTTGGTCTTTTGAATAAGACCAAATGTGAGGTGCCTGGGCGGCTCAGTCAGTTAAGCGTCCGTCTCTCGGTTTCGGCTCAGGTCATGATCTTATGGCTTGTGAGTTCAAGTCCCACATCTGGCTCTGTGCTGACAGTGAGGAGCCTGCTTGGGATTCTCTCTCTCTCTCTCTCTCTCTCTCTCTCGCTCTCAATAAACAAACTTTTTTTTTTTTAATTTTTTTTTTCAACGTTTATTTATTTTTTTGGGGACAGAGAGAGACAGAGCATGAACGGGGGAGGGGCAGAGAGAGAGGGAGACACAGAATCAGAAGCAGGCTCCAGGCTCTGAGCCATCAGCCCAGAGCCCGACGCGGGGCTCGAACTCCCGGACCGCGAGATCGTGACCTGGCTGAAGTCGGACGCTTAACCTACTGTGCCACCCAGGCGCCCCAATAAACAAACTTTTAATGAGAGCAAATGATTTCCCTTCCCTGTCTTACTCATCTGTAAAATGGCCACTGCTGATGTCCCCTGGTTCCTGACTGGTGGTGGAGGCATGGGATGCTGGGGGCTCTGTGGTAGGCAGACAGCCTGCCTCATCTCTGCCCAGGTCTGTGCCCTTAGGGTCCCAAAGAGCCATTTGATGGCTTAGAGGGGAAAGGCTGGCACTTGACTAAAGCCCAAAGGGGCTTGGGCTAAGGTGGGCCAGAAAAAGAGATCGTCTGGCTGAGGCAGGAGGAGTAAAAGAGAAGAGAATGGAGAAGGACAGTCTTATGATGGCCTGTGCTTGGGCTCTTGGCAAGAGGACCATTCCCATCATCTCCCTGCAGGTAATCGCCAGATCAACAACCCTCATCATCAATAACTATCTACAAGCACCAGAGCACGTGCCTCTAGCATCAAAGCTTGCTCTCATTCAGCTGTTCCTTGAGCTAAACTGTTCTACCAAGCCAATTGCATAACTTTATTTTCTCTGAGCCTCAGTTTTCTCATCTGTAAAATGGAGCTAACATGACCTGCCCTTAAACATAGGGCTTGAAGAGTCTCCGGAGGGGATCTTGGCACAGGACGTGCAGGAACTCAACACCAGCGAGTTGAGACTGGAACCCAGACCTCCAGATTGCTTCTTCTCAGACCATCTCCCTGAGATCTCTGTCCTTTTTCTTTCTCCCACGTAGCCCTATGCCCAACAGTAACTTCCAGGCACTCCACGTGTTTGCCACAGCATGGAATGCCCTTGTCGGGATGGTAGGCTAGGCAATGAGTTTCAGAACAATGGCACGACTCTCCTAGTGCCTCTGTCATCTTTTCCCTGGATTACTCACCTATTGGTTCCACGGTGTGCCTTGGCACTGTCCTGGATAACAGGGACATAAGGAGGAGTGGAAAAGACCACGGATGTGGCCCTGTTATCACCTTCCGAGTGGGTTGTTGGTCTCTGGCCCAGGTAATCTGGAACCTTGAACTCGTGGATCCTGGAACCAGGATCTCACCACGTAACTGTCCTTCCTAATGCACTCAAGCCTCCAGCGTATTGATTTAGGCCTGCTTGTATCCACTTCCATGAAACAATTCACCTTGGCAGCCGAGGCCTTTTCCTGCCGCTCCGAACAGAGCATTCCATTCAGACCCTTTCACAATGATGGGCAGCCGTGGTGAAAGTTTGAGCTCACAGAAGTGTGTTATCCTTGGCCACCAGTGCCGCTTTATCAACATGCTGGAGAGAGGCAAGGGATGAAAAACAAGTATACTATTAACAGTAATTGCTTGCTGCTACCTGCTGCAGGCCTGGCCCTGAAAGTTCATTATCCTGTAAGCCTTAAAACATACCTGAGTGGAAACAGAGGCTCTAAGATCCTGTAACTTGCCCAAGCTAGTAAGTGGCCAAGCTGGAATTTCAATCCCACTCTGAAAAAGCAGGTACTCCTGCCATTTTTCTAAAAAAAAAAAAAAAAAAAAAAGCTTTCTAAAGAAGCTTTCATCCTTGGTGGGTGAACAAGCCTCACCCAAGAAACCGTGAAATTAGGAGCAGCACTGCTCGAGATGCCCTGTGAGGGAGCAAAGGCAGGAAGGAGGGAAGAGGAGGTTGCAGTGGGTTGAGGCTTGCTGGCCTGGGTAGGCTTGGAAGAGGAGACTGGGTCCCTGGTGTGACGGCTCTGGCTGCCATAATAAACAGAATGAATTTTCTTTTTCAGGCATCAGAGGATCTTTTAAAGATTTGTGCGCAGGATAAAGTAACACAGAGCAGATAAGCATGATGAATTTGATATAAATTAAAGTTCCTCCTTGGGGTGGGTGTTGATTAAGGGGGTGATTATATAGAGCAGGAAGAGGTCCACCCAACTCAGGACAAAACCAGAGGCCATCTACTTCCTGGAAGTTTTTGAAATGTGCTGAAGACCACCTCACAGTCCCGCTGTTACTGTGTGGTTAAGCTGGTACAGCCCCTTGATAGGAGATTTGGCAACCATCAAAAATACTTAGGAAGGATGCATAATAACACGGGAAAACAGAATACAAAGCTGAATTATCTAGTATGATCATTACTCTGTTCAATAATATTAACAGTAATAGTAATATCAGCCATGGGGGGAAATAGGGGGAAAAAATTTAGAATGCTAACAGTGATCGTGTGAAGGTGATGAGATCCATGCGTGTTTCTTCTCCCTCCAGCTACTCTTCGACAGCTTCCCAGTTTTCTTTAATGACATTCTTTTTCAAAAGAATCTCTGCTGTCATTTCTCATAGTGATTTTGCCCTACCTACGTTGCAAGGGAGTAATGAGTATATGAACAAATCGACGCAAAGCACTCGGCACAAATTTTGTGCCTGGCATAAAATCGGGGTTCTAGGAGGGTTGGGTGAGACGGGTCACTGGCCCGGCGTCCCAACCTCTGAGCAGCCTCTCGCCTGGCCCTCAGTCCCCGCGGCCCCGGCCCCTCGCCCGGGCAGAGAAGTCCCCGACAGACATCTCGCCGACGCTCCCCCAGTCCAGCAGGCGCGGTGCCCACGGGGCCAGCCGCACAGCCAACCCTGCGGACGTGGAGCCGGGGTCGCACCGCCTCACACACCCCCCGGCAGCCCAGCACGACGTCGCGCGCACCCACGGCCCCGCCCCCTGTGACGCGCGCCCAGGGGGCGGGACCGCAGCGGCCCCGCCCCACGCCTCCTCCGATTGGCCGCCGCGCTGTCACCACGTCGCGGGGAGCTGGCAGGGTGTGTGTGTGTGTCCGTGTGTGTGGGGTTTGCTTTGTCATTCGTACCCCTGTCGCGCGCTGACGCGGCGGGCCTGGCCGAACGCTCCAGGATCCGCAGAAAGGGCCCCTGGCGCTGACCCCGGAGGCTCCTCGAGGGGGAGGATGCTGCGAGCCCCTTACATAATGACGCGACTGACTGGAGCACATGTCAGCGCAGAAACGGCACATGCCGCAAACCCAGGCCTCCCGGTTTCATACGGTGCTAGTGATAGCCTGCAATGAATATAGCACGGTATGCTCTAGCGTGGATTATAATACAATGAAACGCAATCCAACAGTCATGAAGTGTACCTTCGCAATAAGGCAGAATATAGGATGTTATATTTATAGGGCCTATTTATAAGCCTCTATTTAAATCTTTTCTGATAGGCCCAAGCACGGACTCAGACACTATAATGATTGGCGCATTCTTCTGTCCTTCAAAGAGGCGGGTTCTAGAGTCCGTTTTGCCTCAGCGGGCCCTTGGATTGGCCGGCAGAGGCGTACCGGCGCCTTCGATTGGTCCCGAGGGCCGTCCGTCGGAGCCGAGGAGGCGGGGCAGACGGCTGGCTGGTGCTGGGGCGGGCGGGCCCCGGAATTGTCATTTCTTTGTTTCCGAAGGCGGAGGAGGCTCTGAGCCCCCCCCCCCTCCCCGTCCCACCCCCTCCCCCCGGGTGCTGGCTCCATGTCTGTGTGACCGGCCCCAGGGGTAGAGTCCAGGCCCGACGCGGGGCGGGCCGGCGGCGGCGGCGGCGGCGGCGGCGGCTGAGGTGAGAGACGGCGGCGGAGGCGGCGCGGGCACCCGGCCCCCCAGCGGGAGGATGAAGCGGCGGAACGCCGACTGCAGTAAGCTCCGCCGCCCCCTAAAGCGGAATCGGATCACCGAGGGCATCTACGGCAGGTGAGCGGCGGCGCCCCCGCCTCCGCCCGCGCGGGCCCCGCGGCCCCCAGCCGGCTCCGGAGGGGCCCGGCCCCGTTATGTAACCCCGACTAGGCCGCACGCCCGCGCCGGGGGCTCTTCGGAGGAGCGCGGCCCGGGGGGCTCCGGCCGGCCCGCAGGGGTGCGCCCCGGGGGCGCGGGGCGTGGCGAGGGCCGCCGGCCGGGCGGGGAGGGCGCGGCGGGCGCCGGTCGAGGAAGCCGCCGCGCCGCCGTTGGGAGCGCCCCGGCCCCGCAGGGGGGAGGGGCGGCGAGCCCCCTCCCCTCCTGCGCCCCCAGCCCGCGCCGCGGGGCGCCGGGCGCCGGGCGCCGCTCCCGGGGCCGCCGGGCCTCCGCTGGTCCCCCAGTTCCGCGCTGGCCTGGGAGTCGCCGGCCTGAGCCGGGAGACGCGTGGACCATATGCACTAGGGGGAAAGGCTGACAAAGTTGGGAGCAGACGGTGGCCCCACGGTCCCCGGCAGACTGGGCAGGTGGCCACGTTGCCCCTTCTTTCGCCCTCTACTTCTCTTACGGGATCTCAGACTTGGCACCGAGGGCTGAAGCCGATACCCCCTAATCATGCCCTGTGGCCCCGCTCCAGACTCCGAAGGAGCTGATGGTCATTTTTCCCAGCAAACATTATTTTGATCATTCCAGGCAGATAGTTTTCTTTGAACCTTTCACAGATTTTCTCCAAACTCAGTTTTATTTTTCTAGCGAAAAACAGCAATGTTTCTTTAAATAGAAATTGAATTCACTGTTCTGAGAAGGGGGGAAGGACGACAACAGGTTCATGGGGCAACTTAGTGACAATCACAGCTTCCTAGGCAGAACTTGTATATGACTTATTTTCTGGTTCTTCTTAGAATGTTCATTCTAAACGGTACTGGCCTTGATAAAGCAATGATTTTAGTGGAGAAATAATTAGTTTACAAAGGGGAATGCTCAGCATGTGCATATTGGTTTAATTGAGTCTTTGTGGCATTTTACAATTTAGCTCTCCTAGCTGTGGGACTTAGAGAGAGGGAGCTGATGACACCCAGGTTGTCACCAAGCTAATGACCAAGTGTTAGCATAACTGTACATGTTGCACATGCTGTTGTTTACATACGTGGAAGATTGCTTTTCACAAGCAGCTGAGTGATGTAAACAGGAGGGGTTTTCTTTATTTCAAGTTTAAAATCATTAAGAAGTCAAAGTATAAAGTTCTTCTGTGTATCTATCCTTACATATAGATATATCCTTATGTAATGAGCCGTAGATCATAGGAATAATTCATTCAGTTAATATATATATATATATATATATATATATATATATATATATATTATGTGGCAGGCCCTGTTCTAGCTACGAGAGTACAGCAGTCAGTAAAACCAGCCAAAATTCATGCTGAATCAATCAAACCGGACCATTTAAACTGAAAAAGTAAAAACCATTTTCCTACAAAGTTAATGGGTGGGGGAAATGTCTCTTCAAGTTACACACGCTATGCTTCTTGAATAAAGGATTTTTTTTCTGCCCATTGAAAAAAGATGTGAACAACTTAATAGTGACACAAGAATAGAAAAAGCGTATTAAACAGAATTGTAGACCAAAGACAAGTGTGGCTTTGAATGGCTGCTATTTACAGTAACATATGACGAGGTACCTTTATTTATAGAGAGAAGATTGGGGATCCCATATTGTTTACATGTCTTCTGTTGTATTTCACCGTCTCTTTATATTTGGACAAATGATGCCCAATTTAGTACCTACCTGGTAGTAACCACTCAATCAACATGAACAGTGTGAAGTGAATTCATTCTTAATGAAGATCTATTTATTTTCGTGATGATCTCTTGGAATTCGAATGTTCTTACGCTAAAGGTTGACAGTAAATACCCTATGCAAGTTATTCAGAGTTTCGCTATAAAATTTTAAAACCCCGGTAGCTCTCAAATCTGTTTACCCTTCTCTGTTTGGCATTTTTTTTTAAGTTAAATGTTAATAAAAGACCTACATATATATTTACTGGTCTTTCCTTTTGGAGCATCATATATCAAATGAATGTTTTCATTCACTTACCTGTTTCTCAGTTTATAATATGGTGTATTGGCCCGAAGCACAAGATCATAGTTTTGGTTTTTTCCAATTCTGTTTTTTAAAAAAAGTTTAGGAAATTCTCCTTTATTTCTAAAGCAAACAGAATGAGTGGGCTCGTTATGAATTATGGTGTTTGAGGATTTGTGAGTATCACATTTCTGTGATCATCCAATTTAACTCTACTGAACTGTGTTTCCTACCATCTATTTACCCATTTTGTTTCTCAACATGTGGCCAATTTTGGTCTCATTAAACAGAGAAGTTTGGTTTTTTTCTGAGTCTCTGTGGACAGTTTTGATAACCACTATCTACTGTTTCACAGCATAACCTTTCATGAACATTATTTTCACGTTCTCAGTCTGCACAATGTTTTGAACCTGGGACGGCAAGGAGGCAGCTGTGATGAAGAGAGCCCTGGACTGCGGGCATCAGGAGACCTGGGTTTGGACTCCCAATCCCAGCTCTCCCACTTGGAGTCCCAGTTCGCTCATCTGTCAAATGAGTCTTGAGGACCAAAGGAGATCACGTTCAGTTTGTGACACTCTGTAAATTCTAGCACGCAATACAAATATTATTTACCATGTTGTTGTTATCACAGTTTAACATGTTTGGTTTATCCTGTAAGGAGGCAAGAGAGACTAGAAGATTTGGTACAGCTATAAACAGAAGTCGAGTAGTCAAAACAGAGGGTGAGTTGCTTCTTGGTCTTGCTGAAAAAAATCCTGTTGCTGAGACGCTTTTAATCATGGGCTCCAATCCAGCAACTGTGACTGAGGTGATTGTCAAATGATAGGATTATTGTCTGTATAATGGCTGTGGTAGAATTGTTTCAGGGGCAAGGTAGAAGGAAAATGGATTGTAGACCTATCAACATGATCTCCATTTATATATGTGCTCTTTGTTTGAAAATTGAAATGTATAGAAATATGTTATTCTGGTCATATTAACAATCAAGAATAGGAGAAAAGAAACAGAAATGGCGATGGATTTCTTTTATATTACTAAGGACTAAAATCCAATGTCACTTACAAACAATCCAGGCCAGCACAGAGCCAGAGTAGGAATTTAGTGCTCGATAAATGTTAGGCGTGTGCATTAATAAATAAATGAATATAAATGAATTTATCCTACTTGGTTAAGGACCTGCGTTGTTCAGGGAATTGTGAAGGATGTAGGATAAGGCATAGTTTCTTGTCTTCAGGGAGTTTACAGCAGACCATCACAATGCCCTCTTAAGTGTGCCCGGTGGTGTGGGGGTTCCAAAGAACTTTATGTGAAAATATTTTTGTTGCATTACATTTTAACTTGCCATTTTAGTTGTTCACCAGATGCACTAACAGCTTAATTTTGCCCGGTGCTATTTTATGATGAAGTAGACGGTCGCCACTAAGTGAGGGAGCATTTTCTAACTCAGATGAGATAGATGTGAAAGTGCTTTGGAAATTGTAAAGAAAGGTCATTCATAAGAGAAAGTAAAATAAATGAGTCCACTTAACTGCGACATTTCAGAGGTCCTCGGGTTTTACGGCCGTGATCCTCTGCTCGCGTCTGCCTTCACACATGCACCAGACGCTCCCCACGGTAACATCTAATTACATGCAGTGATTTCTCCAGGCCGGGTGGGGTTGGAGTGCTATGTAGTTTTGAAAAGCCTTAAGGGGATTCTGTGTGGTTTACCCACCTGTCACTCCGCCACACTCCCCACTTCCTTCCCCCTGAGAATTACTGACTTTATAGTAGGAGGGTGAGACGAGGTGTGCTATGTAGAAGCCAGAGGCAGAAACGCTGAGGTTTTAAGTCTCTGCAGTCAAAATTGTTACTGACCCAAGTAAGTGTAATAAGAATTTTAAGTAAGGCACCTGTGTTAAGCTTTGGGAAGCTATTTTAGATCTTCGTTACTGGTGGTTGAAGGAAGTGCCCCATCACTTGTGAATTTATGAATACTTCCTGTCATCGTGTGCTGGGCTCTGTGTAGCACGCTGCCTGAAGCGTGGGCAGTGCAGGACCGTAGCTGGCTCTTAGATTTGGATATCTTAGTGCCTTAAAACCAGAACCGAGGACTCAGGACTTCCCTGGCAGATACAATACCTTGTCCCATCTTTATTTCAGACCAGAGTTGCCTGACCTTTGACTTTTTCAAATGATCAACATTTGCATCCTTCTCAGCTTCCTAATTTCCTTTTTTGGATCCCAGTCTGAATAATCTGATCTCCAGAGATTTCACTTTCCTGCTTTTCCTGCCTCTTTAATTAATGATGTTTCCTAAGTCTAGTTTTAGCCTCCTCTGGGCTATGCTTATTAAAGCCACTAGAGGCTGGTATGACCCTTGGCTGCCTTGATTGTACATGTGTTCTGCAACCGAAACCCCAGATACCAATGTTGCAACCTCACAGCCTAAAAGCATTTTGGTAATCTTGGTAGGCTTTAACGGCAGCAACGCAGGACCTGACGTGAAGGTGATAAATTCGGTATGGTTTTAGAGCGGTGTTGGGGGAGGGGGTGAGGACAATGTAGAAATGGAAACGTTCTAACCTTTCCAGTGACGTGTTTACCTAATCCTTATTTTTGCAGTTTTCATGAAATACGTTTAAACAAATCTGCCATACTGGAGTTTTGTACTTCGTTTTTGCTAGTAGTGTACTACCTTTAAAAAAAAAAAAAAAAGGTACTTTCCTTCAAGTTTCATTTATGATTTTTCTTGCCTGAGTGCTCTTGGCAGTTTAGTTTCATTAGATGCTTTGAAAATCCCTTTAAATTCCTGCTACAAGTTGAGGCAGGGGAAGGAGGGAATGTGATCTATTTCAGATTATTCGCTTTAAAATTTTTTTTAACTTTTTTTTATTTTAATTTTTGAGAGACAGAGAGCACAAGCAGGGGAGGGGCAGAGAGAGAGGGAGACACAGAATCTGAAGCAGGCTTCAGGCTCTGAGCTGTCAGCACAGAGCCCAACGCTGGGCTCGAACTCATGAACGCGAGATCATGACCTCAGCCAAAGTTGGATGCTCAACCGACTGAGCCATCCAGGCGCCCCTTAGATTATTTGCTTTAAAGCTTCCTGTTTTATTAGTGATATTTTCCTTTTTCTTTGATTTCTCATGGCCTTTCTTGAACCTCCCTAGATTTGGAGATTGATTTTAATGGGAGACTTAATAACCTATTATTTTCACTTTCTTGTTAGTCGTTTGCCAAATATCATGGAGCCAATCCTTGTTCTATAAGCACTTCTATTTCCAGAGGCTTTTTCTTTGGCCATTTCTCCCAGATCTGCCCACTGATATTAACCCTTTGGGGTTGTGTGTGTGTGTGTGTGTGTGTGTGTGTGTATGTATGTGTTTTGTTTGTTTTGTCATTTTCTAGGCTGTGATCCAGGTGATACTTCAGGAAATATAACAAGATATAACATACCTCATGGAGCCTGGAGAGTCAGATAGAAATTTTATAAACATGGTTAAGACCTCAAAGTGAAATACTATAATTGGCTTACTTTTCTTTCTTCCTTTCTTCCTTTCCTCTTCTCCTCTCTTCTCCTCTCCTATCCTCTCTTCTCCTCTCCTCCTCTCCTCCCTTCCTTTATTTCTTTATTTCTGTCTCTACACCCAATGTGGGGCTCAAACTCACAACCCTGAGATCAAGAATTGCAGGCTCTACCAACTAAGCCAGCCAGGTGCCCCTGGGTTACTTTTCTTGATGAAATTTAGTATGCTTTTCAATATATTACTTTTATTTTCTAGGCTTATAGATTTGGGTGTAATTATCTTACTTGGACCATTTTCAAGAAATAGGTCCAGAAGAAAAAAGTTGTGTGCTCAATCAACAAGCTACTTAAGCATAGTGGCACGTACCAACAGTAGAAACACATCTCCTTTGCTACACATTTTTTTTCCATCATGAATTTCTTCAAGTACCCAAGGAGTGACCGTTGCCTCAAGGTCTCTCACCTTTAGGCACATGGATCCTGGTAATGGAGGCTTAAAAAAAAACAAACAAAAACGCAATCAACTGTTTGAATGTATTCTTTGAGGCTTTATATCTTTTTTTTTTTTTTAATTTTTTTTTCGACGTTTATTTATTTTTGGGACAGAGAGAGACAGAGCATGAACGGGGGAGGGGCAGAGAGAGAGGGAGACACAGAATCGGAAACAGGCTCCAGGCTCTGAGCCATCAGCCCAGAGCCTGATGCGGGGCTCGAACTCACGGACCGCGAGATCGTGACCTGGCTGAAGTCGGACGCTTAACCGACTGCGCCACCCAGGCGCCCCTAGGCTTTATATCTTTACTCTGACATTTAACTGATGTCAAGTTGGCCTCTGCTCATCAGCCTTCCAAAATGCTTATTATCCCGAGACTTTGAAGCTCCTTCGTAACCCTGACCTTCATTCCTTTGTTTCTGCCTGCTTCTTTTAAGGGTGATGGACTCACATTGAGTCATGGGATTGTGATGTCAGAAATAATTTATCCCTCGTCCATGTCTTCTGTTGCCTTTTCTTTTTCAGAGGCTTTGCATTTAGTGGATTGAAACAGTGCGGCGAGTCCACTTTAGGTGTACCTGTAGACATCACTGATTGATTTGCGCTGCTTGAGATCTGTTTCCTTACCTAGTACGGCGGAGGTGGCTGGAAACAGTTTAGCTCTGTTTTCAAATTATATTACTACTTTTTTCATCTTCAAAACACTTCTAAAAGCCAAATAAGCTACTCAGTACTAAATTCAGTATTTTGCCTATCTTGTAGTGAGGACACTTGAGTTCTAGAGAGGTGAGTGCCACGTTCATGGTCAAACAAAAACTCCTGTCTCAGATGAGAGAAATACTAAGGTTGGAGTCTTCTTTCTCAGGGGTAGTAAGCATTATTTTCTTGTCTTGCTCTAGGCTTGACAAGCTGTATACGTCATGGTTCATTGTATTTATGATTTTTTTTAAAAAGATGAGTTGTCTTTTTATTTTTGAATTACATGTTTCCTTATTACAATGACCGTTCTAAGAGTGTGAATTTTGCTGGAAAGCAGTCTTGAGTTGTCCCATCTTTTGTGCCATAGTTATTTCTGTAAAGAACATTTGACTTAATTTTTTTTTTTCCTGCAGAGCTTCATAGTGTGTTTACAAATTAAGTTTATAAATTCATAGTTTATGAATGAGATACTGAGGATGTATTCTTTCCTAAAGTACATCTGCTCATTTTTTAAAAACTTGGTCCTGTTGGAAAAATTAAAGAATTATATAATTTGAATATACACATAGGAAAGGATATAAAGAAGGAAAATGATATTTACTGAATATCTAATGTGAGATGAGAAAGTCCAGAATGAGGGATAATCGTATGGGCTTTAAGTCATATGAACTTGAGTTCAAGGGATGTCCCCGACCCTAGTTGTGTGATCTTGAACAAGTCATTTACTTGCTTTCTCTCTCTGTTTTCTCATCTATAAAATGAGAATAGTAAATAAGACCACCTACTTTACAGGACTGATATAAGGACAATTGAGATAAGTGACATAAAGAACTTAGCATAATGCCTGACACAGAGAGTTGCTCGGAAAGTTATTTGCTGTTACTATTTTTTTTTTCTCTTCATTCTTTTATTTTGTTCCAGTAAGGGTGTTAGCTTTAGTTTCGTATGTGAGGAAACCAAGTTTTGCCCCAAGTTTAGTTCCTTTGATAGAGGCCCATATCTGTCTAACCCCAAAGTCTGTTCTCTTTTTTGTTGCACAGTATGGTGCTGCTTCAACACTTCTGAGTGTCATGCATGTGTAATAATTCATACGGAGCTCTCAACTCTCTACTACATGTAGGGCAAGTGTCATTGTCCTCATTCTCCAGGTGAAGCAACAGTTACCAGGAGCCTTTTTTAAATGAGAATCTCTGTTAAATTAAAAAAAAAAAAATCAGTATAGATATGACAACACTGCAAAATGTGATTCTGGACCAGGATATGTCGATGGCTCGATCTCTATTTATTCATCTGTTGCTTCAAAGGACATTAGTGAGATAATTACTGAAATTTGAATAAGGTCTCTAGATCAGGTAATAGTAACATATCAATGTTAATTTCCTGACTGATTAAAAAAAATAACCAATATGTATGCATGGTAACAGGGGGAGCATGATAACAGAAACTTGATAACTTATTTTATCATTTATGGAATCTAGGCGAAAGATAGGAGGGAATTCTTTATACAATTCATGCACCTTTTCTTAAGTCTAAAGTCATTTCAAAATGAAGAGTTAAAAAAATAAAAGTAGTGAGGGGGTACCTGGATGGCTCAGCTGGTTAAGCATCCGACTCTTGATCTCAGCTCAGATCTTGATCTCAGGGCTGTGAGTTCAAGCCCGTGTTGGGCTCTGCACTGGGCATGAAGTCTACTGAAAAATAAACAAAAGTAAAACTTAATATGACAATGTATTAGCACAATGCAACAGACCTTAGTGCTCCTGCTCTGGGATAATCACCATTACATAGTTTTTAATTATTGTTCTTCTTTCTATATAAGCAAATGGGTATATTTCTTCCTTAACAAAAGTAGGATTCCATTTTACATAAAAGTTTCTTGGCTTTTCTCCTCACTTAATCTCTTCTCCATTTCTTACCATAGAAATTGTATTTAGGGACGCCTGGGTGGCTCAGTAGGTTGAGCGTCCGACCTCGGCTCAGGTCACGATCGCACTGCCCATGAGTTCGAGCCCCACGTTGGGCTCTGTGCTGACAGCTCAGAGCCTGGAGCCTCCTTCAGATTCTGCGTCTCCCTCTCTCTCTGCCCCTCCCCCACTCATGCTCTGTCTCTCTCTCTCTCTCTCTCTCTGTCAAAAATAAACATTAAAAACTAAAAAAAAAAAAAAAAAGAAATGTATTTATTTATTTATTTTTTTAGCAGCCGTACAGCATTCCACATAGAACTCACTCTGTTCTCTGTGGTCTCCAAACCCCTATTCCTGTGCTCTTTCAACAGTGCCCTGCAGCCTCTAGGTTCCTGGTTCCTCAGGTTTCTTATGAAATGGTAATAACTACCCTGCCTATTTCACTGTTGTAAGGCTAAAATGAGATAATTAACATGAAAGCATTTGGAAAAATTACACGTGTGGTGTAAGTGTAAGGTGTGATTAGGTGCGTGATTACTACCGTTGAAGATACGAAGTGTCTTCAACACAAGATACTGTGGCTTGTTCTCTTTCTCCTCATGTGCCTCTGCCCCCTCCCCATCCCAAACCTCATAGAGTCCACACTGTCAGAGGTGTGTGTGTGTGTGTGTGTGTGTGTGTGTGTGTGTGTTTTAGATGAAAGTGTTTTTGAAACAGAATTTCTAAAACTCTAAATTCTCCAGTCCTTGATATCTCTGTAGTCCATACAGTCCTTCGTAAAATACTATACCACACAATTCTTAAAAAATTCTTAAAAGCTTTTTTAAGTGATTTCTATCCTAGTTTTTCTTTTTTCTTTTTAAATTGGTTGTATTTTATAGTAGATTTGTCACTGCGGTGCCTGTGTATGTATATATATGTATGAGTGTGTGTGTGCGTGCATGTGTGTGTAATTGACTCTCGAAAAGTTCTCTTTGCGGTCTGCAGGAGGACTAGAATAGAAAAGACAAGTAAGGAGCAGCTTAGGTCTTCTCAGACTGTCCCTCCTCTCTGGATTGCACACCGGGATGCAGGTGCAGAACATAGCAGTGGGTCTAGACCATTTGATCTTGATGCTTGCGCACAACTTTCTATAGTCCACCATTTCTCAGTTGTTTTTGTCTCAGGACCTCTTTCCACTCTTGGTTTGTATGGGTTATAGCTATCAGTATTTGCTATATTAGAAATTAAGACAGAAACTTTTTTTAAGTTTATTTATTTATTTTGCGAGAGGGACGGTGCAAGTTGGGGAGGGGCAGAGAGAGAGGAGAGGGAGAATCCCAAGCAGGCTCCATGCTGCCAGCACAGAGCCTGATGCAGGGCTTGAACTCCTGAAACCGTGAGATCATGACCCGAGCCGAAACCAAGAGTCGGAAGCTTAACTGACTAAGCCACCCAGGCTCCCCACGATAGAAACATTTTAAGAATTACTAGTTCATATAAAAATAGTAATAAACCCATGAGAAGGGTGGTGTGGCTCTACATTTTTGCAGATTTCTGTAATGTTAGGCTTAACAGAAGACACTTTGAGAACTCCCGCTGTAGGCAGAGCCAGTGGCAGGTAGGCCAAATGGAATGATGGTCCGGCACCCAGAGCAAGACTGATTAGTGAATAGATTCGTTTGTTCCTAGTGAAGGAGAAAACAGATTGGGAGCATGTGCATGGTAATCTTTGGAGCAGAAGCTGTGTTTGTTTTGTTGGTTGATGTTGCTTTGTTTAAATACCCTTCCCAGTCATCTGTGCACGATCTCTCCATCTACCTTCATTTTAAGCGTGTGCTTTGGTAAAGGCCTTACTGTCGATTCTGAACACTCTTGTGCATTGTAGGTCATTCATTCGACAAATATTTGTTAAGCTTCTGCAGTGTGCGGGCGCTCTGCTGGGCACTGAGGCTAAAGCAGGGAACAAGATAGGCAGCTCTTTTGTTCTGGTGGACTTTACTTTTTTTTTTTAATTTTTTTTTTCAACATTTATATTTATTTTTGGGACAGAGAGAGACAGAGCATGAACGGGGGAGGGGCAGAGAGAGAGGGAGACACAGAATCGGAAACAGGCTCCAGGCTCTGAGCCATCAGCCCAGAGCCCGACGCGGGGCTCGAACTCACGGACCGCGAGATCGTGACCTGGCTGAAGTCGGCGCTTAACCGACTGCGCCACCCAGGCACCCCCCTGGACTTTACTTTTAAACAGTGAATAAAATAAAATACTATTTATTTATAATTGCGAGTAAACGTTCTTAGGGTCCAGGATGCTGTGTGAGCGTATCATGGGGTACCAGTCTTCACTTTGGGATCACGGAGACCTTTTTTAAGGAAGTGACGCTCATGCTGTGCACTGAAGGGCGAGAAGTAATTAGAAGTGCGTCATGTGGTTACGTTGTACTTTGGTAGGGATCTTGTCTGTAACTCAGAAAGAAAGGTAAGAAAATGGACGAATTAACCTTAAACAGTGTTCCTAGTTGAGGCAAGGAGAGCTAAGGGTTTGGAGAGAAGAACTGATAATCCGAGGAGATGGTTGTTTTCTTTCTGAGACATTGTGGAGTTCGCTGCTGGTACCATAACAGCGAGAAGTTTATATGACGGGACAGTACTTCTCCAGTTTTAATGTACACACACAGGGTCTAGGGATCCGGTGAGCACGCACACTTCGATTAAATAGGTCTGAGGCGGGCCCTGAAATACTGCTCTTCTGAAAACCTCGTCCTTAATGCTGATGCTGCTGGTCCCTGGACCACACTTGGAGTAGCAGGACTAAAATCATACATAATAAGATTTCAGCAGGAATATCAGCTGGACAAGACTGGAGGAATAGTCTAGAGGTGATGTCGAGTAGGGAGAGGTATTTGATAACAGACAAGACAGCAGTCTGGTGTAAGACGTATCATGCTATGTACTGAAAGCTAAAAGCAGTTCACAGTTGCTGTCTGAGAGGACGGGAAAGCTAGGAATTGAGATAGATGGCCGCTAGCACAGCCAGCCAGTGAAGTGTTCTAGAGAGTCATTTCTGTGGTGAGGACCAAGTGAACTAAATGGCCATTAGTCTGCCAAGGGAAAAGGTCAGGTACTGAGGATTGATGGCCACACTATGGCAATTATGTGGGCTCCAGAAAATGATCTAAGTGACAAGCAGCTAGTGGTAGCAGAGAGAAGGTGCACTTTACTTGGAAAAAGAAAAATGTTCAATACTACTTCTCATTAATCATAAATGATTAATCCATAGGTGGAGAGTATTGCTAAATAGGTTCAGGTAAAAAATGGTTGTAAATGGCAAGGGCAGGAATAGAATGTGTGTGTGTGGGGTGGGGGGGGGACTTAGAGCTAACAACCCCTTGAAAGAGTCACCCCCATTAAGACTAATAATTACACACATCACTTCTTTATTTCACTGGCATCTAGAACAGAAGCACGTAAGGCCATCAAAAGACATTATTGGTCTACCTTTGTTTCATTATATTATTATGAAAACTATCTTTTTGTTGCAGTTATGCTTTATCTTTTCATTCAAGACATTTTATAGTTATTGGTAAATGTATTTGGATCAGAGAAAGTAACATCAAGCTATGAACCATGTTATGAACTGTATGCATAAAAATCTTTTATATTTAATCATATTTTCGGTTTAAAAGAAATATTGTGGAATGCTATAATGGCTTAAAACTTTATTTTCTGTCCCTTTACAATGTCATCTCTTTGGATTTGGCAAAATCTTATGACCTTCAAAACATGGAAGGAAAGGAATTAGTTAGGGTGTCTACACGGAGAGTAGTCATTTTAGATTACTCATCTTTTGGCCTTTTTTTTTTTTTTTTTTTTTTTTACAGGTACCTATAGAAGGATAATAAGCATAATTTACTGATAGAAAGAACTAAGTGAATACTGAATCAGGCAATTGTCTTAAACTTTCTAAACCCTGAAGACGGAAATGAATCAATTCAGTACCAGTCCTAAAGTAAAATCAACTTCTTTTTAAGACGAGTAAATTATTTATTTACATATATTTAAAAGTGTGGCCAAATACATAATGTAAAATTTAGCATCTTAACCATTTTTAATGTCCAGGTCAGTAACCACGTGTATATTCACACGATTGTGCAACTAAACTCTAGAACTCTTCTTGTAAAACTCATAAAATCTACTTTGTTAATTCGATCGCCTCTTGATTTTTAGAGGCAGGTGCTCCTAAAAGGGGAGCCTGACGAAAGTTGAGGGTACGGCATATGTTTGTGAAAGATCGAGTTTCCTTAGATATCTACACTTCTAAACTGTGACTAAGAACTGGGTGCCAAGGAACACGAAAAGTATGAAAGCAGTTTTTTGAAAAGATACGAAATATATGAAAAGGAACTCTTGTGAAGTCACAGACTTGAAAACGAGTAGTCACTGTTACAAAGATGATAACTTCTGTATTGCCTTAGGTTTAGATGATTAGGTCATGAAAAAGTATTCAACAGGCTGTCAGTCTTTGGATAATGGCTGTCTAACTAGTGCAGTAGGATGTTGCTGGCCGGACAGGGGGGCTGCCACGCCTGGGGAGCGTTTGGGGCAGAGAGTGGTACTCCACCTTCACCTGGGAGCGGTGTCAACTCCACAGGTTGACCTACTCGCCACATCTCCTTCAGCTGCAGTCTGGAGGCAGCCCCATGGGAAAAAGTGTTTACAGGCGAAGTAAAAAAACATCTCCATGCATGCCATTTCTTAAATGCCTTAGAAACATGGCCGAGAGGCTATTATCATACTTCTTTAAAATCTAGAAACAATTCTAGACACAAGGAAAAAACCGTTCCGTTTGAAAGCCAAGCAGCTTGGAAAGCTGGTTTGAAACTAGATTTGTGTTCCTGAATGCCTATTCGGGACTCAGTTGTCTCTTTCAATAAAATATGTCTTGCTCTCCACTGGATCAGTGATAGATTTGTTGAGTGAGAATGGGGACCCCGATCGTCACCCGGCTAATATTGAGTCTATCTAGGGAGATGAAACTAAAAGGTGGGACTTAGAATACAAGCCTGTTTTCTGGTTTGCCTTGGGTTCCTTGATTCTATTGCAGACCTCTTGATCGAAGCCTATTATCAGAGCCCTAAGCGGTTCTATCAAGAGTTAGTATTAGAAATTGCCCCTAGTTGCAAATTATGCATCATTTTGCTCCTGTATCATTGAGGGTCATACATGTCTGTTCTTGACATCTTTTTACCCTTGTGACTTGAGAGGGCACAGAAACAATCCTCAGTGCTGGATCCTGTTTTTGTTGCCCCCGCCCCCAAGTTTCTAAGTTTTTTTGCAGCTTATTTTAATATATTTCAAAATGATTTATTGAAGTCTTGATTTTGGTGGTGGTGATATATACTCAAACAGCTAATGTAATCCTATCAATATTGGAATATTTATATCACAAAGCAGCATGCAAGGTTCTAGCCCAAGTCAAAGTGAGTGTTAGGTATTTTCAATCTGTATCTTACAAAACCTTTTTTTTTTTTTTTTTTTTTAATGCCTAGATTTAACCTGCTCCACAATTGACTAGGTTAGGGACATAGAATTAGGCGCTTATTAAATAATAAGGGGCTTATTAATCTGAAGGCTACTCTCATCTACTATACAACTCATGAACTGGAAGAATGGACTTTGAGATTTTAATCCATTTCCTTGTTTTGAGCTACTGGAGTGGTTAAATATGTGTTCTGCCCAGTTTATCAAAGTGTGTTTCTATTTAACATATATCCAGAGAGAAATGGAAGCACATATTTGTATCTTAGCTAGAGCAAGGCTAAGATGCTTCAGGATTTTTTCTTTAATGTACATTTTTTTAAGTTTATTTATTAATTTTGAGAGAGAGAGAGAGCGAGCCCAAGCAAGTGGGGGAGGGGCAGGGGAAGAGAAGAGAATCCCAAGCAGGCTCAGCACCATCGGTGCAGAGCCTGACATGGGGCTCGAACCCACGAACCATGAGATCATGACCTGAGCCCAAGTCGGACACATAACCGACTGAGCCATCCAGGCACCTCTCTTCAAAGTACATTTTACATCCTTAGCAGTGATTGGCATCTGCTCCTGAAGTTCATTTCTTTCTGTTTAGGGAAGTCATTTGAGTTTTGTTTGGTTAATGCAGGTGAATAATACATAGAGAGGCAAGAGGAGAAAAGAGGGAAAAAGACAGAACCCTTCAAGCATGTAGGGATGTACATCAAGAATTTCAAAGACTCTTCAAGCAGCTGTAGAGGGGTGGGGAAACAGCAAATTTGAAGCCTTTCAACCGTGACATTTTCTTCTAATGAAGAATAGCCTGAAAGCTGTAATTTTGAGAGTGTTGCAGTATTTTGAAGTTAAGTACTTAGCACATTTTTAAATAGTGGTGAGATTAAAAAATTTTTTTTATCTTAAATGGAATTAAGCATTTTTGGTCATCACCTTTCTTTGAGGGTTGTGGGTATCAGAGTGAACGCCAGAGCTGTTAAAAATTAAATGGGTTCCAGCGACAACTCTTTTTTGTCCTTTTTCTCCATTGTTTTCATGGTATGTGAAGATATTTTTTTGTCTCTTAAAAAAAAAGTGTGTTTTCTTTTTCTGTGCTTCCCAGATGACCTTGAATTAATTCTTTACTTTTATTACTTTGCAGTACATTTTTGTACCTGAAATTCCTGGTAGTGTGGGCACTTGTCCTCCTGGCCGATTTTGTCCTGGAGTTCAGATTTGAATACCTGTGGCCATTTTGGCTTTTCATCAGGAGCGTCTATGATTCCTTCAGATACCAGGGGCTGGTATGTTTATTAATCCATGTATTTCAAGTATAAGCGATTTAATTTTCTAAGAAAATCTTCAGTAACTGATGATAAAACTGTCTAAAGTACATCTTATTAGCAGTCCTTAGGTGACTGTACTGAGCTAATAGGACCTATGGACTGAAACTGGCCTCTTAAGGCAATTTTGTCTAAACCCACAGATCAAATCGTCACATTCCCTGCCTCCTCTACCATTCTAGAGACAAGAGAAGGGAAGACCTGGGGAGGGAAACAAAGTAGTGAAGGAAACAATAATTACCTAGCCCTACTCCGAAGTATTTCTGGGGCCCCAATCACTGTGTTAGTGATTGGGTTAGAGTTAGAACAGCGGTTCTCAAACTTTCTGGGGGTCTCAGGGCCGCATTACATTCTTAAATTGCTGAGGATTCCAAGCAACTTTTATTTATGTGGGTTAGATCTGTCCATATTTACTATATTAGAAATTAAAACTTTGAAAGCAAATTTAGATATTTGGTAATTCACTTGAAAATAGTAACAAGCCCATCACATGGTAACGCAAATTACATTTTTTAAATGAAAAATAACTATATTTTCCAAAACAAAAAAATGCGAAGATTGACTACATTTTTGCAAATCTCTTTAATGTCTGGCTTAATGGAAGACAGCTGCATTTTCATATCTGATTCTGAACTCACTCAATTGCAATATTACATATCACGTAGCTTCTAGAAAAAAACCTTAGGCCTGAGTGAATGAGCGTGTAACAGGCAGATGACATCTTGGTATTGTTATGAAAATGATACTGACTTGCGAGACCCACTGAAAGGATCCAGGAATCCCCAAACTAGGTTTGTTTTGTTTTGCTTTGTTTTTTTTCGTTTATTTATTTTTAGAGAGTGTGTGCACGCGTGCACATACCCTTGAGCTGGATAGAGGCTGAGAAGGAGGGAGAGAGAGAGAGAGAGAGAGAGAGAGAGAGAGAGAGAGAGAGAATCCCAAGCTCCGTGGAGCCTGATTCGGGGCTTGATATGGGCTCTATTTCAGGAACCATGAGATCATAACCTGAGCCCTTACCAAGTGTCAGACGCTTAACTGATTGGGTCGCTGAGGCATCCTCCCCACACAGCTCCAGGCTGTGGTTTGAAAACTACAGGTTTAGAACGAGGGCAAAGAGCTGGGCTTGTTCCCTTGGTTGACCTGCAGTTCTCTTGTGTTCCATGACCACACCTTAAACCTGTAACTCTTCGACTTCGAAATCCAGAGCCTAGAAGAGATGGCTTTGAGCTCATGTCCTGTTGGTAATACATAATAGTGGTGTGTCCAGAGAAATGTTGCATTATTAAAACCCTGAACATCAGCATAATTCTTACTACTGTGGTTCATTTGTGCTCCAACAGCCTCTTCTTTAAGAATGAGGCTCTTTAGGAATGCTTGATGAGGAGAGGAGCCTTTTCTGTGTTAAAATTCTAACTCTTTTAGGTGACCCACCTGTGGAGTCCAAATGAACTCACTGTGATCCAGCCTCAGTGTGGTCTGGTCCGGTTGTTCTTCATGATTTGAGGCCATAAATAGGATTACTCTTTAATGCTCAATTAACCTCTCCTTTTTATATGGTGGGTTTTCAGTGTTTAAAATGTCCTGTTGTCACTTGCTCTATAGCATGGCAGTTTCAGAGATCTTTGTCCAACATGCTTTTAATAACCGCTGTTTAAAAAAGAAGTTCTAAGACGTGTTTTTAATTTTGTTTTGTTTTGTTTCCTTTAGGCCTTCTCAGTATTTTTTGTTTGTGTAGCATTCACGTCAAATATAATATGTCTGCTGTTCATCCCCATACAATGGCTTTTTTTTGCTGCTAGCACCTATGTGTGGGTTCAGTACGTATGGCACACAGGTAAGTCTTAATGGCTTCTTAACATGGATAGAAATCTTAGATTCAACTTTTTAAATGATTTCTTTGAATACATTACTTAGGGTTGGATTTAATGTGGACATTTTTAAGTGGCCTTTTCCTAATAGATTACATCTTTAAAGTTTATTTCGTCTGTTTTTTCGTTATTGAATGAAAAGTTTAAGCCTTTATGATTTGACATCTCAGTTGTAGGCATTTCAACGACCAATCCTCATTATGAAGATATTCTTGTGTGTGTGTGTGTGTGTGTGTGTGATTTCTCTTTAGGTAGACTCGAAGATAGCCACGTTCCACATAGGAAAAATGTTCCCAGAGTTTCAGCTTTGAAAGGAATGTCTGAGGTCATTTAGTTGAACCCTTGTTCGGTCTAAGAATCCCCACAGCATCACTGACACTTAGTGGTTTAATCGCTGATTGAAAGCCTACAGTGACAAGGAACTCAGCATTTGGGGCAGCTGTAATAGAAAGCTCTTCCTGATACTGACCCAGAATTTTCCTCCTGATATTTTTGACCCAGCACATCTTGACTGTTTGGGGGCTTGCTTATCTCACAGAGGACATAAAGAGGCTTTCCCCCACAAATAAAGGGAAGTGCACAGAACTTTTTCTTCAGATTCGAGGGGTCTACAGACCATCCCCTTGAGCCCAAGCATTGCATCCCTACATGAGAGCCACACCGAATGAGTGTGGTCTCCCATCCACAGTTAACATTTCTTCAGAGATTTAACGTCTTCTCTCTCAAGTCTTCTTTTCTGTAGGCAGAACGTCTCTAGTTTCATCAGCTTCCCTTGTATGTTATCTGAACCACTTTCACCATCCTGACCTTCTTAGCTCTTAGCGGTTCTCTTAACCGAAACGTGCCGTTTCAGGTGTGTTCTGACTGGAGTGGAGCCACACAGTCGCCTCCGTCCTTACAGCTGTACTTCTGCTGTCTCAAACTAAGATGAGGCCAGACATTCTCACATTCTTCCGGGCCACCGTGGCAGCCTGAGTTGGGGGCATGGGGACGTGAGGACTGGCTCTCAGCGTGCTACGCTTTCAGCAAAGCTGCACGAAGCTTGATCCTTAGGCCCAGCTGCAGGACCTGTTAGGATTTTGATCCTGGAGGGAGTGCCAGCTCCTAAAAGCTCCCTGGAGCATTGTTCATCCTCTTCTCAGAGGTGCCAAGGGGATGATGTTGGCCCGTGTAGAAGGCACGGGTCAGTTCTGATATTTGAAGTATCCACTGTGAGCACGGTTTTCTCCAGCTTTTAGCACTCTCTCATATCTGACTTGATTTATAAGCTAACATGACAGTTCCTTAGTCTGCTTTCCTCTAATTAAAGTGATTTTCTTCATACTTTATTTTTCCTTGTATTTCCTGGTCCCGGGTCTTGGTTCAAGTGAGTTGCCATTTACACTCGTCATTGTGTCTGGGTTGCAGTTTTTTCTTTGTCATATGAAGGTGAAGTAATCTAGATAATGTCTAGGGGAGCCTTCCAGCTCAATAATCTGTGACTGTGATGAACTATAGTGATTTTCTAAATTACTTTAATAATGTCTTAGTAGTTGGGGAAAAAACTACCCCTGTAACAGTTAATAGAACCTATTGGGAACGAGTTTGGTGGGGGACCACAGGGCAGCAGTGAAGCTAGGATCATAAGGGATACTGGCCTCCCTTTAGCCTGAGGCTCAGAAATGCATGTTGGAATAGCTAAGTTGTGAAGTAGGTTGTAATTTGGAATGATTAGTGCTCAAATAAACAAAAAAGCAAACTTTGTATTCTTATTGGGCCAGACAGATACGAGTACAGTTTTTATAACACGGGATACATTTCTCTTGCCACTTGTTAAAATTTAAAATTATTTCTTAACTTTATTAGGAATAGTTGATGAAATTATATATTGCCACAAAAGAATGATAATATTAGATCATAAACTTCTTTTCCTTGCTATTAAGAGGGAAAAAAACACGATACAAAACTGTGTGTACAATATGACTCTTTCACTTGTTCAAAAATATTTTCATGATTTTATTATTTGACAAGTGTAGAAATATAGATATTTTGTCCAAAATGTTCCATTTTTTTCTATAATGTGCATATTATGTGTATGGTAAGTTTAGAAATTAATATAAGAAATTAAGAAATATAAATTTTTTAAAAAGCTTATTTATTTTTGAGAGAGTGCAGTGGGGGAGGGGCAGAGAGAGGGGACAGAGGGTCAGAAGGGGGCTCTGTTGCTGACAGCAGCAGGCACAACACAGGGCTCAAACTCACCAACCGTGAGATCACGACCTGAGCCGAAGTCTGACGCTCAACCAACTGAGACACCCAGGCACCCCAGGAATACAAATTTTTGAAAATGTATTTTGAAATGAATTTGTGAAAATGCCCTATTTTTTATAGGTTAAATCTGTAAGAATGGTTGAGGCCATTAGCTGCCTTGACAGGACTTTGAGTGTCTCTTGCCTCACACACTAGGTCTCAGGGGATTTAGGTTCTCCTTAGGAACAGACTCCGCATCATCTCGGTGATCTTGGACCCAATTTCTATAAACTCTGGGCCTTACTTTCTTCTTCAGTATAATAAGGAGCTTAGACTAAATGATCTTCTTTGTAGTTTCAAGATGCTATGATTTTTCTTTTATTTCATCCCAAGATCCTTAGTAAGAAGACCTTAGGTTACTGATTTCCCTCCCCCGACCCATTCCGTCTTCTGTCACTCACTTGTCTTATACAGTCTCAAAGGAGCTCTTTTCCAGAGTTATTGGACCTCATGCCTGTGTAGTCCATCTTCATTAAAAAAATCCCATTATTAATCATGTCTTCACATAGATAGTCCCAGCTTGCAGATTTTGATTGTAAAAATCAGTGAAAATTACCCCATTATTTGTATCTTACTTATTCTGCTCCAAGCTGCTTTTTCCTCCCTTGAAACTTGTTTTTAGTTACAAAAGGAATATAAGCTTATAGTCAAGAAAAACAATTTGTAGAACAGAACTTAAATGTCAGAAACATTTCTTTTAGTTTTTTTTTTTTTTTTTAAGTTTATTTATTTATTTTTGAGAGAGAGACAGAGCAAGCGAGGGAGGGGCAGAGAGAGAGGGAGACAGAATCCCAAGCAGGCTCCATACTGTCAGCACAGAGCCGGATGCAGGGTTCAAACCCACAAACCGTGAGATCATGACCCGAGCTGAAATCAAGAGTCAGAGGCTTAACCAACTGAGCCTCCCAGGTGCCCCTTAAATGTCAGAAACATTTCTTTATGTTATAACTCATTCTTAAGAATTTATTTTTTACGTATCATTTCATGTTAGTACAGATCTTCATTCTTTTGAAAAGCTGTATCATATACGTTATACACATTTATTATAGACAGTTCTCTGTTGATAGGCATTTAAATTCTACATTTTTGCTATTGTGAATAAGATAGTTTATATTCTTATATATTTATTCCGGGGAGTTTTAAAATATTTCTGTAGGGTAGATTCCCAGAATTGGAATTTCTGGGTCAAAGGTATAACATTTTAAGTTTAATTATACTAACCAAACGGCTTTCTAAAACTTGTTGCCCCAATTTATATTTTTGTCAAGTATGAGAATGAACCCTTTGGCTTACCCTCCCTATATTACTACTTGTCTTTAAAATTTTTGCTTATCTAGTAGAGTGAAAAATGGAATCTAATTTTTAAAACATTTGTATCTCCCTAATCAGTAGTAGTGAAGTTGAGCATCTTTTCATATGTTTTTTAGCCATCTATATTTTTCTTTTATAAGTTGCAAATTCTTTTCTTCAGTTGCCTTTTTATTGATTTGTAGGAGCTCTTTGTAAAGTAGGGCTGTGACTCTTTTCTTTTACATATTGTAAATATTTTTTGCCAGAATGTTTGTGTTTTATTTTTGTCTGTGATTCCATTGCATCTTTTGTTATGTAAAAGCTTTCAGTTTGGGTCAAACTTCTTTTTAATTAGTTTGAAAGTCTTTTTAAAAATTTTTTAATGTTTGTTTATTTTTGAAAAAGAGAGAGAGAGAGAGAGACAAAGTGTGAGCAGGGGAGGGGCAGAGATAGAGGGAGACACAGAATCCAAAGCAGGCTCCAGGCTCTGAGCTGTCAGCACAGAGCCTGACTCAGGGCCTGAACCCAGGAACCACGAGATCATCATCTGAGTGTAAGTCGGGTGCTCAACTGACTGAGCCACCCAGACACCCCTAATTAGTTTGAAAGTTTTAATGAAAGTTACTGTAGTTAAGAGAGCAAAGTGATGGTTGCCGGAGGAAAGGAGCATAGGGGGATGGGCGAAATGGATGAAGGGAAGTGGAAGGCACAGGGTTACAGTTTTGGAATGAATAAGTCATGGGCATAAAAGGCACAGCATAGGGAATACAGCCAATGACATCATAATAACGTTGTGTGGTGACAAATGGTAGCTACACTTGTGGTAAGCATAACATTACATATAGAGAAATCGAATCACTATGTCGTACCCATGAAACTAGTGTAACGTTGTATGTCAGCTAAACTCAAAAAAGAAAAAAGAAAAAGAAAGTTACTGTAATTGAACTCGTGTCCCAAACAACCCATCTGTTATGTTAGTTTAATGTATCGCTGATGCTTGTCTCTCTGCTGTTTCCCACAGAAAGGGGAGTGTGTTTGCCCACGGTGTCCCTCTGGATACTCTTTGTTTATATTGAAGCAGCGATTAGATTTAAAGATCTCAAAAATTTTCATGTAGACCTTTGTCGTCCCTTTGCTGCTCACTGGTGAGTATTATGTGTATTCTTAGTCTCTAATTCAGTTCAGTGTTTTCAGTGTAGAATGGTAAGTGCCATTATAAATTTTTTCTTAGAGATTTTACACGAACCCGAAGACAACATAATATGGCAGTAAAGAGCGTGGGCCCTCCTTTCAGGCAGATGAGTATTCGAGCCCCACTTCTTTCCCCTGATAGCATTGTCACCTTGGACATGTCACCGGCTCTAAGCCTTAGCCCTCTCACCTGTGTATTGGGGACCTGTCTTGTGGGGTCATGGGAAAGATGAAATGAGGGGATATATGTATTTAACTTAATTTCAAGCACATAGGTGTCCGATAAATGTTGTCTATTTTTATCTTAATCAGATAGTGATTCCAAAATGTCTTGAAATAGATGGCTCTCTCATGAAATTTAAATGAACTGACTTAATTTTTGCTAGTATTTATGACAAACCAAAATAAACAGGAATCAACTAAGAAGATATCGTTTCCAATATTTTAAAGTCTTTTCACAAGCAAGTGCATTAAATAAACTTGGTCAATAAAACTTGTCACTTTAAATTTGTAGTGAGAGCACATTTAGACTAATTATAATTTGTAAGTTTGAACGTTAATGAGACTTAATATGAGTTTTGACAGTGTTTGCAGAAGCTTTGAAATGATATTAGACAGACTGATGAGTCAAATGAAACTATTTCAACTTTTTATCCCAGAGGTTGTACGTACATCTGGTTTAATTTGGTGGTACAAACCAAATGTTGGCACCGATAATATCAATACTTATTTATGTATTTATTTTTTAAATGTTTATTTATTTATTTTGAGAGGGAGAGAGTGCAAGAGGGGGAGGGGCAGAGAGAGAGGGAGAGAGAGAATCTCAAGCAGGCTCCACGCTGTCAGCACGCAGCCCGGCACGGGGCTCGATCCCACGAACCATGGGATCATGACCTAAGCCGAAATCAAGAGTCAGCGCGTAACTGACTGAGCCCCTCACTCAGGCGCCCCCAGATGCCTAAGTTCTAAAAGTGCACAAGGGAGTTTGTTAATCAAAGACATTAGCAACCGTATCCAGCAGTCACTGGGGTAGAGTTCTTGAGTTGGTTTGAAGAATGTCAGAGTCTGAAGAGCAGCCTCTTACGGTCCGGCAGTCCCTCTGTTCCCTGGGGGTTTGCTCCACGTGCCCGCTGCCTGTCACTTCCACAGCAGACATCACGTACATTTATGTGTACTAAATGCTCCACTGCCATCATCATCTAGAATGTATTTCTTAATTTCAGTCGTAGGTGTCCTCGTGTGCTTGATGCATGTGTGGTTTGTTTTTAACTGGCAATTACTGGCTAGGTTTTCTTCTTTCTAGCATTGGGTACCCCGTGGTGACTTTGGGCTTTGGCTTCAAAAGTTACGTAAGCTACAAAATGCGGTTAAGGAAGCAAAAGGAAGTGCAGAAAGAGAACGAATTTTACATGCAGCTTCTTCAACAAGCCCTCCCCCCGGAGCAACAGATGCTCCAGAAGCAAGAAAAAGAAGCCGAGGAAGGTAGGTCTTTACCCTAAAGCTGTGTTGGCTCAGTAGATTAGTCATTATTTTGTCTATCAGTAGATTTCTTTTTTGGCCCTGGAAAAGTTGGTAGGACTTTGGAAGATTACCAAGGATTTTCCTGTTTTCTGGTGTTCCCTTTCAGGGCCATTGCTTTGTGTGATCATGAAATACAGGGCGTGGATGTTTTCTAGCTAGTAGCTGAAGACCATGTGCTTCAAATATGTTTATTTTATTTTATTATTTTTATAGCGTATTTTCCATTTCAACCTTTTATTTGTTACAAATATTTAAAACTGTTTATTCTCAGCAACATAGCTATATAACTATGTGAGTTTATAATTGAAGCAAGCCAAGAACCAAAGTATAAGCAAGATCGTGATGTGGACATAAATAGTTGTTTTTTAAGTTAAAATTCTTCTGAATAGAGCAAAAGTGGTTCCGCCCCATTCTAAATGGTTCCTATAATGCAGTGCGGCTCTTAAAGTGAGCAGTTTCTAGTAAGACCACTCTAATGAGCACGTATCTAATTCAGTAGATGAATTGACAACAATACTAGTTTTCTTTGAAGGCTGGAAGTTTGGAGTCATGTTTTTAGTTGAAATATACCAATCTTACTCTCTGCTATAGTGCAGAAGGATCTCTTCAAGTAGACTTGGACAGACTGGAATGTGTAGACCTCATACGGAAAATTCTTTTCGAGTGCCCTACTAAATGTCATAGACTTATTACCTCATTGCTAGAGTCGAGAAAAATATAGATGCCCCATATCCTGACCTCATACCTCTCCTTTTGTTTCATTTAATCACTTTCTTTTCAGTAAAGCTACTAACAGTTTGCTTAGCCTGTTTTAAAAGATAGTCTCTTAAGAGTCTGACCTGCCTGTGTCCTCTTCATCCCAGTGACAGACAAGTTTGATTTGACTGATAAATTAAGTATGACTTAACTGTAAAATCCTCATCTTCTTTTCAAGGCCCAAACTAGAACGGCCCGGTGTTTATAAATGATAGTGATTTTCCATAAACGATAGGTTTTTAAGTTTATTTATTTATTTAGAGAGAGAGAGGGAGAGAATCCCAAGCAGACTCCATGCTGTCAGCACAGAGCCCGACGTGGGGCTCAAACCCATGAACCATGAGATCATGGCCGGAGCTGAAATCGAGAGTTGGACGCTTAACCTTAACCCTAGGCACCCCATGGATTTGCTTGCACAAGTTAGCATGATGTGGTGTGGTTATTATTGCTTCTAAATGAGTTTGTAAACTGATGGAGTAAGTTTCTAAGCATAGATAATGCAGTTGGTTGACTCTGTGCTGTGTTTTTATACAACTAAATGTTCCGGTGTGGGTTTTTTTTGTTTGTTGGTTTGTTTTTGGTATTGTAGCAGCCAAAGGATTGCCTGATATGGATTCCTCGATCCTTATACACCACAACGGAGGTATTCCAGCCAACAAAAAACTCTCCACAACTTTGCCAGAGATAGAATACCGAGAAAAAGGGAAAGAAAAGGACAAGGATGCCAAAAAACACAACCTTGGAATAAATAACAACAATATTCTACAACCTGTAGACTCGAAAATACAAGAAATTGAGTATATGGAAAACCATATCAATAGTAAAAGATTAAATAATGATCTTGTGGGAAGTACAGAAAATCTCTTGAAAGAGGACTCATGCACTGCTTCCTCAAAAAATTACAAAAATGCCAGTGGAGTTGCGAACTCCTCACCTCGCAGTCATAGCGCCACAAATGGGAGCATTCCTTCCTCATCTAGTAAAAACGAGAAGAAGCAAAAATGCACGAGCAAGAGCCCAAGTGCTCACAAGGACTTAATGGAAAACTGTATTCCTAATAACCAGCTAAGCAAGCCAGACGCACTGGTGAGGTAAGTGTGCGTGCTGTGTCCTTCGACCACTTTTCCAGGAAACCCAACTTAAGTCTGGAAAAACAGACCCTTCCATACGGGCCTGTGGGAATTGGTGACCAGATACTGTGGCTTTTAACCCGGCGGTATTTGAAGTGTTTATTTCACATGAGTTTGCTGGTCACCTAGTGCCGTTGTCCTGAAGCATTGATTCGGGCCCTTTTGAGTGTTCTGAGTAAGAGGTGACAGTGTTCTCTTTGCACACGTGACCAAATGTACCCGTAACTCGATTCTTGCAGTGGTTTTGAGAGACAGATCTGTGGTTCTGGTCTTGCTCTGTTTGCATATCCAAAGTTCTTGTGGCATAGACACAAGACGAAGAGTTTGTGTCCTGTTCGCACATGTCCCTCTGTCAGACTGGATCCAACAGGCGGGGTGGGGTGGGTGCGGAGAAAGTTGACCTTACCACCTTGTGCTTGTTTTTGCTTGTTTTGGTTAATTCCACTTAAAACGTGGATTATGTCCCCAGATAACTCTGGGGAAATCAAGTTTGAAAGGTAATCTCTAAACATCCCACAGGTAAATACAATGTTAAACTTCAATTTTAATCACAAATGTTCCTTTTCCCATCTTTAAGTAAGAGAATAACATCGTTGTATTTACCTTGACTGTCTCAGCCTTAAGTCTGCTGCGTTTTATATATTTTCTAAAATACACATATGTTCTTTTGACCTCGTATCTTTTTGATTTGGAAACTGGGATCTGAACGGGACCTTTTTTTTAAGATTTTTAAAAAATGTTTATTATTTATATTTGAGAGAGACAGACAGACAGACTGCAAGCAGAGGGGGGGCAGAGAGAGAGGGAGACACAGAATCCGAAGCAGGCTCCAGGCTCCGAGCTGTCAGCACAGAGCCTGACGCAGAGCTCGAACCCACAAACCGTGAGATCATGACCTGAGCCGAAGCCGGTTGCTCAACTGACTGAGCCACCCAGGCGCTCCTGAACTGGAGCTTTTTTCATGTGTAACTCAAGAGGACGGTTATAACTCCCTGCCTCCACTAAGTCATCTTCCATTCCTCTTCCTTTGGCTTAATTAAGAGCAGACAATTTCTTCTAGGAGGGAAGGTTTCCAGTGTTATAAATTATATAAAATAGATTATTAATTTGTCTTACTTTTCTGACTGGCGGTTAGATCAAGAGAAATATATGTGGGTTCTGCTGCTAAAGGCTCTAGAGGTTTCCTAGCCCCCAGCCACCTTTAGAAGCATACCATGCTGCTGATGATGTCAGGCCAGCATCCACATCTGTTTGTTGCAACATTCTGCCCATGATGCCCTGCAGAGAAAACACTCAGCAGAGAACCCTCTTCCAGGGGCCCATGGGAGAAAGACCAATTAGTTAACCTTCTATTTCAAATCAAATGTCCCACAAATTTATTATATGCTGTAAATGAAATATGTGCCACAAGCTTTTTAACATCCTTTCTCCTATCCACTTAAGTTTTTTTGTGTGTTTTAATGTTTGTTTATTTTTGAGAGCTAGAGAGAGCATAGGTAGGAGAGGGGCAGAGAGAGAGGGAGACACAGAATCCAAAGCAGGCTCCAGGCTCTGAGCTGTCAGCACAGAGCCCGACACGGGGCCCGAACTCACGAACAATGAGATCATGACGCAAGCTAAAGTCAGACTCTTACCGACTGAGCCACCCAGGCGCCCCTCCTATTCACTTTAAAGAATAGCAGTCAAGTCAAAACAGTTTTCTGCTGTTGGGTATTACAGAAACAGCAGATAAGACTCAGTCTTGTGATACCATCTCACTTGGGCCCCAGCTGTAATGTTGATTGACTCTGCCACCTAATCTGCCTCTAGTAAAGAAGTTCAAGGACTCAGATGGCCAGTCTTCCTTCCTTCCTTCGTCCTGGGTGGTATGGCTCTTCCTGTGGTCACTAATGTGTACTCTGATGTGCCTTGATCTGAAGGGCCCCAGAATATTTTTACCCTGTTTTAGGGAATACCTGCTGTCAAATACATAAATAGGAAATATTATATTTAAAATGTTTTATGAGCTTCTGTAGGATTATTTTCAATGTCTAATGTATTACAAAGAATAAGGACACTTTGTAAATATCAACAGGGGAGAAACCTAAATAAATTATGGTCCATCCATTTGATGGACTTTCTTTTTTTAATGTTTATTTATCTCTGAGAAAGAGAGCAGAGAGAGAGAGGGGAGAGAGAATCCCAAGCCGACTCCACACTGCCAGGGCAGAGCCTGACACGGGGCTCGAACTCATGGACCATGAGATCATGACCTGAGCTGAAACCAAGAGTCAGACTGAGTCACCCTTTCTGATGAATTTTTAATATAGACATTACAAAATCATATTTTTGAGCCATATTAAACAATATAGGGAAGTGCTCATGACACAATATTTAATGAAGAAAGTAGAAAGCAGTTTTATGAAAAACATCCTTTTTTCTAATATACACAAAAATGATTCGAAGGGGAAGGAACTAAAATGATAGCAATAATTACTGCCTCATGATAGTATTGGGGCTTTAGTTTTTCTTTTTACTTTCATGCATTTTCAAATTTTCCAAGACGAACAACAATAGAAGTTTATAAACAGAAGCTATCTGAGCACATTACTCAGCTTGGTTGTAGGAGGCCTTATCACATTTCCTCTCGTCCTTCTTGGCCATCTCCCATTTCCTCTTGTTTGACTTCATGTATGCTTTGGTAAATATTCGTAAGACTATAACTGACCCAAACCTGACGTGCTCCAGTTGTTAGCTAGAGAGTGGGGTTGTGTCTTAAGATGGAGAGGGGCTGGTTTCAGGGGCCCGTAAGGCTCCTTCTGATGCAAATGTACTGGGCTGACAGCCTATATGGGAGCCCTGGGCTACAGCAGACAGGCTTCTGGTTGTGCACAAGCCAGGCTGGCTGGAGGGAGAAGACTGATCTCCCGCTTCCTGTTTAAAAAAAAAAATTTTTTTTTAAATCATTTGAAAAACCAGTACTGTAATATAATGGTAAGTTAATTGCAAAACATTCCACAGCTCGTCTGTCTCAGCATCATGATTGAGAGCTGTTCTATTTGAGGAACCGGTACTGTGACTTGGGGGAAAAATTCATTAGGACACCACTTTCAAAGAGAATTCTTGTAGGTCCTTGTGGCTGTGAAAAGGGTTGATGGCCACTCCTTGTTGGAAGGAGCAAGTAGTCCTTGAGGTCTTTTCTCTGTCCCTCTCAGCCCCACGCACGCTCCCCCCCCCCCCCCGTGCGCTGTATTCCACAGGTTGGCAAATGACTGCGCCCAGGCCAAATCTGGCCCACTGCCTGTTTTTGTAAAAAATAGTTTTATTGGAACACAGCCATGCCCGCTCATTCATTTACGTAGCGTCTGTGGCTGCTTTTGTGCCACAGTGGCAGTTGAGTAGCTGCGACAGAGAGACAGAGACCGTGTGGCCTACAAAGACAAAGATATTAACGGTCCGGCCCTTTGCAGAAAAAATATGCTGATAGATGGCTACGGTTAAAGAATGTGCGGGAAGGTGGGGACTTGGGAAGAAGTGTTGCCTGTAGGATCCTTCCTAGGAAAAGTTTGGGAACGCGCGAAAGCCAGCCCAAAGTTTCTCTTCTCATTTGAAGAATACATCTTACAAAATGACCTGACTTCTGCCAGCTTGATTTCTGAATCCTTTACCCAGGATATTTAGAAACAGTCTTATATTGTTGGTAGCCAAAATATTTAAATTCTGACCTGAGAAAAATTCTAGATAAAAACAGAAAATACAAGAAGGAAGATCAGTTATTTGTTTTTCTAATTTTTTAAAATGTTTATTTTTGAGAGAGAGAGAGAGACAAAGCGTGGGGGGGTTGGGGGGGAGGACAGAGAAAGACAGAGACCCAGAATCCCAAGCAAGCTCTAGGCTCTGAGCTGTTGGTACAGAGCCCGACGCAGTGCTTGAACCCACAAACCGTGATATCATGACCTGAGCCTAAGTCAGACACTTAACCAACTGAACCACCCAGGTGCCCCGAAGATCGGTTATTTTAATTAAGAGCTGGGTTAAAAGGAATGATGGAAATTAGAATGAGATCTGCTACATTTCTTCTAAAATCTGGTCAATTTTAAAACATTTTAAATGTGAAAAAATTACAGAAGATTTAGAGAAAAGGGAGAAATAGTCGCACCATGTGACACAAATCACTGTTAAAATTTTGTCGTGTATTCTTTTCATCAACTAAACTTACCTAGTTGTGGCCATAGTGTTTGTGTAGTTTTCGTGTCCGGCTTCTTTCTCTTAAATTGTACCTAAATCATTTTGCCAGTGCAGCCGAACCCTCTTTTCCCCTTGATGTGGAATATTCCATGGCAGTCTGTGAGATCACTTGGCAGCTGCTCTAAGATGGGGCAGGTCAGGGTGACAGTGGAGTGGCTCTCCTGCAGTTTCAGGGCCTGGGAGCGGGAGAGCCGGCAGCCGTGTGTGCGCTCGACACGAAGCTCCCGCTCAGATACAGCCCCAGACTGGAGGGTTCTTCTTTGCCACTCTCCCTTGTTTCCAGGTCAAGGGAGAGAATGTAAAACTCTGACTACAAAATGTAAAGTGATCGCTATTCTGCTGAAATGCTGAAACAAAAAAAAGGCTCCTCGGTTCACTTCCAGTCTATTTTTTTTTCTTTGGTACCCAAGACAGAAGATTCATCCCTTCTATTTTTAGTGCTTGTTCTTAATAAGATATCAACTTTGTCTCTAATGTAGTTGAGTCGTATCTGGTACAAAGAGTCATGAAGGAAAAGTCTCCAGGGTTTGCCTCGCAGAGCTGCATTTAACAAAACCGAGTCGGATTTAGGATGGTGTTTATTTGTTGGAGCTGGAAGCGTTCTCAGGGGCGTCTAGACCAGCCTCCCCAACCCTGTCTTCTTGTCTGTGAAGTAGATGAGCCCTGGGAGAGTAGACGGCTAGTCTGAGTGACCAAGCTAGAGTGGCGGTGCCAGGGCTGGAACCCACACTTCTTGACTTCTGCCTTTTTGGTTCTAACCATGCTACTTTAAAAAGGTTTATCAGGGATGCCTGGGTGGCTCAGTCGGTTAAGCGGCCAACTTCGGCATAGGTCATGATTTCGCGGTCCGAGAGTTTGAGCCCTGTGTCGGGCTCTGTGCTGACAGCTCAGAGCCTGGAGCCTGTTTCCGATTCTGTGTCTCCCTCTCTCTCTGACCTTCCCCTGTTCATGCTCTGTCTCTCTCTGTCTCAAAAATGAATAAACGTTAAAAAAAAAATTAAAAAAAAAAGGTTTATCAACCTGCTTTATTTTTCTGCTTTATATATTTTTTTCTGTGCTGTTACTCATTTTAAATATACACGCAAGTAAAGCTGGCTCGGTGACTGGCACCAGACCTAGATTTTAGGCTCTCGTGGCTAAAATCCGTGGAAGAAACGCTTAGAACTTCAGAATTCATTTTTTATTAATTCATGAGTTATTCAGAATTCATTCATTTCCTTTTTTGTAGAGAGACGCTGTTCTAAGTGTTTTTCAAATTTTTGCTCTTGCCAAAGACACAAGGGTGTACTTAATCTCTGAGTGTAGAGGGGCCAGCCACTATACCCTTGAAAGCTTACGAGGTCTCTGAGAATTCAACTCTGCTTAGGGCTAGCTTGGTTCAGACAGCCCAGAACCACCCAGCATGGAATTTGCCCTTTTGGGAGGGAGAATTCTGGCGTAGGCTTAACTGGTCACCTGGACAGCCAAGAGCCCTGAACTGGAAGACTTAAGCCCAGGGATGGAACCATCAACTTACCCTGGGGAGAGGCCACTAGCGAGTGACTTCCTGGAAGGCCTGGGATCCTGGGGTTGGGACACTGCCATGATAGTAAGTTCTGGAGAAAGTTTGAAGCCAGGGAGCCGGGGAGAGCCTTCTCTTTAGGGAAAAATGGGATCTGGGGAAAGTTATACTCTATTCAATACTCACTCTTTTATTCCTCTCTAAATTTATTTGGTTACTTTAGGCACACCAAAACGTAGTTGCTTATAACTTAATTTGTTCACATAATTCTGCTTGTTAGGAGACTTGAGATCCTGAGGGTAGTGGTGGGGAGGGGAAAACTTTGTCAGGACCCCGCCTCAGAGGGAAAGGAGGGAAGGGGACGGATAGAGAAGTACTTTAAGAAATTAAAAAAAAATTTTTTTTTAATGTTTACTTAGTTTTAAGAGGGTGTGAACGGCTGAAAGAGAGGACCTGAGGATCTGAAGCAGGCTCTGCACTGATAGCAGAGAGCCCAGCGTGGGGCTTGAATCCACAAACCGTGAGATCATGACCTGAGCTGAAGTCAGACGCTCAACCGATGGAGCCACCCAGGCGCCCCCTTTAAGAAACTTTAACTTGTTCACTGGGGCGCCTGGGTAGCTCCATCGGTTAAGTGTCCGACTTCAGCTCAGATCATGATCTCACAATTTGTGGGTTCAAGCCCCGCATCCGGCTCTGTGCTGACAGTTTGGAGCCTGGAGCCTTCTTCGGCTTCCGTGTCTCCTTCTCTCTCCCCCCCTTCCCTGCTTGTGCTCTCTCAAAAATAAATCTTAAAAAAAATTAAAAAAAAAAAAAAAAGAAATTTTAACTCGTTGACTTACACTGAGGAGTATTTAACACTCAGCCCAAGGACTGACTTATATTACCAGATCTGGACCTTAGAGAAATATTTTTGGAACATATAGATTGATGACAACATGTTTTATTAAATAGGCTATGTAATGTTGTAGCCCGTCAACGAGTGTATCGATTAGTATTATGTTTTAGCAGGCTGTGATTTGTTTGTGACTCCTGTCTTTCTGGTTTAAGTGGGGGGGGGGGGCAGAATGTCATTGTTCTTCATTCCACTTTCTAGCCCCTATAAGCCTTGTATTTGTATTTATGATTTTAGGTTTCTCTTACAAAGGGGGACGAAGGTGGCCAAAGCTAAAACAGCCAGCTCTCCCCCTTGACCGGACTTGCTGGTGGCACAGATTGCCCAGATGTGACTTGTGACTAGCAGTTTACAATCTGTTGTACTTTAAAACATTTTTTTTATTTTTATTTCAGAGAGAGAGTGCGTGGGGCCGGGGGGTGGGGGCAGAGGGAGAGAGAAAGAGAATCCTAAGCAGGTTCCGTGCTCAGTGTGGAGCCTGACGTGGGGCTTGATCCCGTGACCCTGGAATCATGACCTGAGCTGAAATCAAGAGTCAGACGCTCAACTGACAGAGCCACCCACGTGCTGCTGTACTTCTGAATTTAATCTTGTCTTCCAAATACCAGCATTTGAGATTGTTGTAGAACCTCTGACTTACATAAGCCTTCTTAGTGTGGTCTTGCTCTGTGGGGAAAAACGACAGGAGACCGGTTTACAGGACTTCCCATTTTTCATTACCCCACATTTTGAGATGTCCATGCACAACTAAAAATTACATATCCTTTGAAAAGAAAGGGCCATGTTTTTAGATTCTGGTTTTTAATCATCAGTGGGTTCAGTATGACCTGGTGTGAATAACTGAAAAAGAGCTAAGCGAAGAGAGACTCCAAGAAACTCGTATTTTGTCATCTCAGAGAAGCTTTTCAAAGCAACAAGGAAAGTTAGGGACAAGGGCAGATGCCATGTCCCAGAAGAACAAAGAGACTCCAGTTCTTCTTACAACTGTCCGTCTTTCTCGTCCCTTGTAGGAAGCTGTCCGGGTGTTTGCCCATCTCAGGGTTAGAAGTGGGTGGGGCTGGCTCCTAGCTCCAGAGGCCAGGAAAGACAAGGAACTTGGTGGGTGGTTCCAAGTTGTAACAGAAAGTGAGGAAGAAGATTCAGTGCATGGAACCCAAGATTGTAGGCACAAAGCCATAATACAGTCCAAAGCTGAGACCTGACCGTGGGGAAGAACTAAGAGCAGCGGATTCAGGAGGTAGAGCCTATGAGCATCCCCTTGGACAGGTGCCCCAGGGGGGGATGGCACTTGTATGGACTAATCTAGCCCTCCCCCCAAGGCCTGAAGAGTCCTCAGTGGGGAATCACAGGGGTTTGGGTGAGACAGCTTACAGAGGGTTCTCTTGAAAGGTGGAAACCCATCTTCAAAGCGAGTAATGGAAAGCCTCCAAGATTGATTGTTAAAGGGGAGGAAGTAGCAAAACATTGCATTTATGAGGCCATTATAAACTATGGGTGGATATGGTTCTCAGATACACAGAAAATTACTTGAAATAACACATAGCAGGTGGTCAATTGTAGTTGATTGTAGGGGATATTTACTTTTTATTTACATTGTCTGTTTCTGTGGAGTTTGAATTTTTACCCGGGCTTGTTAATACCCAGAATAGAACCTAAGCTCAGTGAGGCCAGGGACCTCCTTTTCTCTTACCTGCTATGGTACACAGAGTAGATACTCAATAAATACCTGTTGAATGAGCATTCCCTTCGTGCAGAGAAAATGCTAGAAAGAGGCGGGGAGGAAGATGAGCCTCAGTCATCGCAGTGCAGTGCAGTTCAAAGTTGAGTGGCAGTGTGGCTCAGAGAGGCTTTTGAAGTTAGAAAAGTTACATATTCCATTAGACAGGCCAAGCACCGAACATTCAGTGTCCCACTATTCGTTGCTCGTGAGTAGGTTGTTAACACGCTTATTTCTAAAAAACAGAAATACTTTCCACTCTAAGCCCCTTTCCTTGGTATTTTCTAGGAAGTTTTGCAATTTAGTACTCTGTCAGTACTATTTTCTAAGGATATTCAGGAGGTTCAAGAATTTCTGGAAGTTACCAGGGACAAGGGGAGAAAACTCATCCAAGGGACTCCTCTCAAAAAAGCCATTTGCTCTGGCAGTGGGTCGGTTGTGCTTCAGGGCCAGGGAATCTAGGCACAAGCCACGTCTCGGCCAAGAACTTGGAGGAGATCTCAGTTTGCTGCTTATTCATCTCTTGCCCTCTCCCCTGCCAGCCCTGGCCATGCTCTTTGTCTGTGTGGTAGCTGGATAGGGAGCTCAGATCCCACGTTTCTGCTTCAAGGAAATCCCCCAGGTTAGAAAATGTGTTGACTCGAGGCACCTGGGTGGCTCAGTCGGTTAAGCGTTTGACTCTCGATTTCAGCTCAGGTCATGATCTCACGGTTTGTGCATTTGAGCCCTGTGTTGGGCTCTGCCCTGACAGCTTGGAACCTGCTTGGAATATTCTCTCTCTCTGTCTCTCTCTGTCTCTCTCTGTCTCTCCTTCTCTCTCTCTCTCTTTCCCCCACCCACAAAATGAATAAGCATTAAAAAAGAAAATGTGTTGACTGTTTATATATCATCTCTGGTGCCAGAGGGAGAATGATAACATTTGTTCTCTTTTGCATCTGAATACATTTTGCTGGGTGCCAGAAACAGTTTGCGGAAGAAAATCTAGGGCTTGGGCCCTGGGACTTTACCCCGGCTGCATCCCCTACGGGTGGCCCCTGCACACCGCAGAGCTAACAAACCGTGGCTGCAAAATGACTTGCTTGCTCCCCTCCCCAGGGAGTGTTGGCTACCAAAGCAGACCTTTCTGCTTCTCTAGGTACACAGAGTAATTTATTTGTAACAGTATTATTTCTAGCCCAGAGGTAGAATTTAGTAAAACTGTGTGAAATTTTAGAATAAAGATGATGCAAACTGGGCAGTTAGAGGTTCCAACTAGATTAAATATGTCGAATTCAGCGGCTGCTGAATTATTTGGAAATGATTAAGTGGAAAAAATAAGCAGTAGAGCCATAGTTCTATTTAGTAAATTCGGTGTGTGTGTTTTCTGTCTCTGTGGGAAAATGTTTTTGATTCATGTTTGTGTAGCGTTGCCTCTGAGCAGACATGACTTATTTCCACTTTCTGCCATGCTCATAATATTTACGGTACCTACAGGTTTTATCTGGTTGGCTCTGTTTACATTAATCCACAGTATAGTTTGAGTTGATTTTAAGCACTGCCGTTATTTAAAACGATCATATTCTGAGATCTAAATGTGGTAATAGGAGCATGATAATTTTATACTTAAACAGGGCTAGCGTGTGACTTGAAAACCACGTAGCTCGGGAGAAACTAGGCATCAGTGACTTGAAGCCACCAATTTGCCTACTGCCTTCACATCCAGGTAACCAAAGAAGATAATTATGTTGTACAGATAAATAAATGACGAAATGACACAAATTATTTGCTGTAGGGAGTCCACACTGGAAATATTTTTCTGTTGAGTACTAAGAGTTTATTCTAACAAAACAGGGATTTCTAGTTAGACAATTGGAAAGTTTCCCTCTCTAGAATTCAGAAGGAACTACTATAAAACTTTGTGTTAAATTCTGAGTCAGTACCCCTGCTGGCACATAATGAATTGAGATTTCCAGCTAAGGGGATTAGTGGTGGATTCCCTGAAGGGGACGTACTCCAAGGAAAAGGAACTATATTCTTTAAATGTTACTCACGCCATCATTTAGAAACTAGCTGTTTGAATCCTTTGACAGCCAGTGTGGGCATACTTCAATCTTTGCAAATGTCTGAGACCTTTTTTCCAGCCAGCTGGGCCTCTCGGGGTTAGAATAAGTTTTGGTTTCTCTTTTATGGGAAGAATGACAGCTCTTCTCTCTCATAAGGTGCATTTCACAACTCCCTTGGCCCAGTGTTGTTCCAGGCTTGCAAAAGAAACAGAGTAATGAACTGGAAAAGACCGTCGCCCTTACTCTCCCCCTGGCCCTAGAGCTGGGAGCAGGACAGGGCACAGCACAGGCTGGGGTTGGCACCATTTGCATTCACTACTGTGCCTGGCCCCTGGGAGTCAGGATGCACGTACCCTTCCTGCGGGACAGCTGATTGTCACCATGGGGGACTGCACGTTCCCTTCCTGCGGGACAGCCGATTGTTGCTGTGGGGGATTGCAGGGCGGGTGTTGCTAAATCTTCTGAGATTTTGAAGAGATGCCAAAGATAGGTATCTATGTCAAATCTCCCAGTTTTGAAGTCAGGGAGGGTCAAACAAAACATGTTTATGGGCCAGATTGGCTTACCAGTTTGCAGCCTCTGCACCTGACCCTTCCTGTTATTCTTGTATTTTGTTCCCTCCCACCCCTCTGGCCCTACCAATCAAAACTTGACTCCTATAGGAAGGATTTTTCTGTTACGGAGTATCTGGTAAATCCCATGAACTCATTTGCCACGTATGAATGGGAACTTTTTGCTTTATCCTCTCCTTCAGTTCTTGGCATTCTTGGAGAACATGCACCTGTTGACAGTGTCTCCCTCCACCCCAAAGACCATCCCCTTCACAGTCAAATGCCCACAGCTGACTGTGAGGCTTTCCGAGCACTTAGAAGGAGAAGGGACAGCCGGCCTTGTGACAAGGGTGGTTTGGGTGTCCGGTGTTCCTCCAACCATATGGTACAGAGAGCTGCTTAGCCCTCCTGGGCCTAGAACTGGTGACTTCTCCCACGCCAACATGTTTCTCTCCCGTGTCCTTAGAGCATAAAATCCATCAAAATTTGGGACGGGGATGCTGGTTATTCAGACTTCACGGGCCAGCTGGTTTAGAATCTGGCCTCCCAGCACCATCCCTTATGACGTGTGTATACTTTGAAGCCTGATGTCAGAACGATGTCTGCTCTTGCCTTTCCAGAGGGAGCCAGACCAGGGCAATAAACTGCAGTTCTAGAGTCTAGATTTAGAAAAACTATTGTTTTGATAGCAATTGATGAATGGGAAGTAGTTGATGTCGATTCAGGAAGTGAGGCATTCTCTACTCCAGAAGCTTAAATTCCCCTTTTTGGGGAGTGACCTAAAAAGTTTATAAAGTAGAAGAGTTGGACTTTCCCTAAGGCTTTCAGATTATTCTGAAACTGGCCTGTGACACGGACAAATCGAAGAGTAACAGTGAACATCGAAAAGCCGTGGAAAGCAGATTAATAGCCTCCTCTTTTTTTTTTTTTTTAAGTTTTCATTTAAATTCCATTTAGTTAACATACATCATAATGTTAGTTTTAGGTATACTGTATAGACTCAACACTTCCGTACAAGACCCAGTGCTCACCATGACTAGTAGACTCCTTAATCCCCATCGCCTGTTCAACCTGTCCCCTGTCCCCCTTCCTTCTTGTAACCATCAGTTTGTTCTGTTATAGTCAAGAGTCTCTTTCCTGGTTTACCTCTCTTTCCCCCGCCCTTTGCCCATTTGTTTCATTTTTTAAATTCCACGTGAGTGAAGTCACATGAAGTGACAGTCACAGTCTTTCTCTGACTGGTTTTACTTAGCAGAATACTCTTTCGCACCATCCATGGCGTTGCACGTGGCAAGATGTCAGTCTTTTTTATGGCTGAGTGGTCTGCCACATACACACCTCATCTTCTTTACCGATTCATCAATTGACGGGCACGTGGACCGTTTCCATAGCGTGGCTGTTGTAGATAACGCTGCTGGAAGCATCAGGGCGCGCGTATCCCTTTGAATTAGTATTTTTGTATCCTTTGGGTAAATACCTAGTAGTACAATTGCTGGATCGTAGGGGAGTTCTGTTTTTAACTTTGCGAGGAATCCGTACTGTTTTCCAGAGCGGCTGCACTACACCAACAGTGCAAGAGGGTTTCTCCACATCCTCGCCGCCACCTGTTGTCTCCTGTGGTGTGGATTTTAGCCATTCTAAAAGGTGTGAGGCGACAATCTCATCGTAGCCTCCTCTTTTAAAATAAGTTTCGCCCAATCATAAAATAATAATTAAAATGTTAAAAGTAAGTTCCGGGGCCTCCTGGGTGGCTCAGTCAGATGAGTGTCCAACTTCGGCTCAGGTCATGCTCTCAACGGTTCGTGGGTTCAGGCCCGCGTCGGGCTCTGTGCTGACAGCTCGGAGTCTGGAGCCTGCTTCGGATTCTGGGTCTCCCTCTCTCTCTGTCCCCCCTCCCCCCCCCCCCCCCCCGCTCGCTCCCTCTCTTTCTCTCTCTCAAAAATAAATAAACTTAAAATAAAAATAAGTTCTGTATGTTGATTGTATCTAACTTTGAAGATCAAGAAGAGATAGCCACTATCTTAATATAATATCCTGTCAGTCTTTTTTCTCTTGCATGCATACATGTTAGTGCATACATATTATTTTTACAAACAGAGCTCATACTATGTGTAATATTGTGTTCTGTTTAATTTTTTTTAATATCTGTTTATTCTTCAGAGAGAGAGACAAAGTGTGAGCAGGGGAGGGGCAGAGAGAGAGAGGGAGACATAGAATCCGAAGCAGGCTCCAGGCTCCGAGCTGTCAGCACAGAGCCCTATGCGGGGCTCGAACCCATGAACCGTGAGATCATGACCTGAGCCGAAGTCGGACGCTTAACCGACTGAGCCGCCCAGGTGCCCCATGTAAAATATTTTGTAACTTGTCTTTTTCACTGACTACATCGTGAGCATTCTACTGTGTCCTCAAATATTCTTCCTTAACGGTTTCTTACTGGCTGCATGTCAGACACATGAATATACAATTTATTTAGTCAGTCTTCTGTTGAAAATTTAAGTGTTTCTGTTTTTTTTTCTTGTTCGAAGTAATGCTGCAACAAACACACTTTTACATAAGTCTTTGTGTGGATCTCCAGTTCTCCTCTGGATAAATGTCAGGGAATGAGATGAACGTTTTAAAGGCTTTTGATACAAACTATCAAATCTGACCACATCCTTTAAGGACCTTATTAAAAATACTAGTTGTAGCACTCACAGCTTTATTCTTGAAGGGTTTCAAGAAGTCAGTTCCCCTATTTCCCTATAGGACCAGTTCCGTGAATGCCTCTAGGATTCCTTTTCTCTCTTTGCATTCTTGAGGACAATGAATGTGTTTACCTTTTGCATTTGACAGATTAGGGAGCAGAGACGTTAAGTACTTTGTAATAACGGTTTTACTTAGTAATCATCAGTCTGTTGCGTGTTTTGGGATATCTGTGCCTGGTAAGCAATTGTAGTAACCACCGTGAGACCCGAGGCAGCTTCAGATCACTGTATCCAAAGCTGTGATCTATAGGACATGTGGGAGCAACTTCAAGTCAGCATCGTAGGCCTTACTGAAGATGAAGTGCATTCAGGCTTGTGTGTGCCTGTCCCGTGCTGCCTGTCCTGTCAGCGAGAATGACCTGGAAAGGGGGAAGGGAAGGAGATGGTGGAGAGGGTGAGTACTGTTTCTTCTGGAGACAGAGCTTTAACGTATGAGCTCAGTGTTCCTCATAGACAGCTGTGTGGTCCTAAACAAGTCTTGTCTTGTATGATTAATGTGTAACAGGGGATCTCCTAATGGAATTAGGTCCTTAACAAGATGAAGCAGTTGGCCTTCATTTATTCTTTTCATGTACACCTGCCTTCTTCATAAGCAAACGCCCGTTTACCCCTGTCTCCTTCAGCCACTATTAACTGAAAACTCTCACGGCCTGCTGTAGGTAGAATGTTGCTAGGGCTGACCCTGTTCTAAGCACTGTGAGGGTTAGAGACAGTGGCCTATAAGGACTGGAAGAAACTTTAGAAATACAGTTCCGGGGCGCCTGGGTGGCTCAGTCGGTTGAGCATCCATCTGACTTTGGCTCAGGTCATGATCTCCTAGTTCGTGAGTTCAAGCCCCACATCGGGCATGCTGCTGTCAGCTCAGAGCCTGGAGCCTGCTTTGAATTCTGTGTCTCCCTCTCTCTGCCCCTCCCCTGTCTCTCTCTCTCCCTCTCAAAAATAATAAATATTGTTTTAATTGTTAAAAAATAGAAATACAGTTCCAGGGGTGCCTGGGTGGCTCGGTCAGTTAAGCGTCCGATTTCGGTTCAGGTCATGATCTCACAGCTTGTGGGTTCGAGCCCCGTGTTGGGCTCCATGCTGACAGCTCAGAGCCTGGAGCCTGCTTTGTGGATTCTGTGTCTCCTCTCTCTGCCCCTCCCCTGCTTACACTGTCTCTCTCCCTCAAAAATAAATAAAGATTAAAAAAAAGTTAATAAAAAAAAGAACTACAGTTCCGGCTTCTAATTTTATAGCCCATTCAGCCCCTGGCTTCAAAGAATATATAGTCTTTGGAGAAAAAGATACGTACACAGGAAAATATTAAACACCAAAACAAATTAAAAAACAGCACAGGGCAACAGCTTAGTGCCCAACAAGGATCACTCACAGTAAAGGCTTTCACATATCAGGGGGAGAGAGAGGACTTTGGGCCCTGGAGAACTGCACCTTGTGCTGGAGAGCTTGCTTTGTTTTGTCTTTATTTTTTTATTTTTTTATTTTTTTTAATTTTTTTTTTCAACGTTTATTTATTTTTGGGACAGAGAGAGACAGAGCATGAACGGGGGAGGGGCAGAGAGAGAGGGAGACACAGAATCGGAAACAGGCTCCAGGCTCTGAGCCATCAGCCCAGAGCCCGACGCGGGGCTCGAACTCACGGACCGCGAGATCGTGACCTGGCTGAAGTCGGACGCTTAACCGACTGCGCCACCCAGGCACCCCTTGTCTTTATTTTTTAACTGGGCCTTGAAGAGTGAGATTTGAAAATTGGAGGCCATTCCTACCCAAGGGCTGGTATAATTAAAGGCAGAAGATGTCTGGAAACCAGGAGTGGGTAATTTTGGCTGGTACGATGAGGTTGTTAGAAGCACCTATCTCTCAGCCACTTGGCTGCATGATTTGGAGACAATCTTCTGAAGCCCCTTTTCTTACAGAGCAAGCCATGTTGTAAGTTGGGGTTTTTTTTTGAAGTGTGGTTGACATAATATTGAATTAGAGTCTCAGGTGTACAACGTAAGTGATTCAACAATTACATACATTATGAAATGCTCACCATGATAAGTGTATTATATTATTGACTGTATTCCCTATGCTGTACTTTTTATCCCCATGACTTACTTATTTCGTCACTGGAAGAGTGAACCTCTTCATCCCCTTCACCCATTTCACCTCTCCCTCTTCCCTTTGGCAACCACCAGTTTGTTCTCTGGATTATGAGTCCGTTTCTCTCTTTTTTGTTGTTGTTCATTTGTTTTTTTAGATCCCACGTATAAGTGAAATCATACGGTAGTTGTCTTTTTCTGGCTTATTCCACTTAACGTAACTAGGTCCATCCATGTTGCCATGAATGGCAAGATCCCATCTCATTCTTTTTTATGGCTGAGTAATATTCCATTGTGTGTATATACCACATCTTTATCCATTCATCTACGGATGGACATTTAGGTTTCTTTCATGTCTTGGCTATTGTAAATAACACTGCAGGAAACATAGGGTGCATATATCTTCAGATTAGCATTTTCGTTTTCTTTGGGTGAATACCCAGAAGTGGAATTACTGGATTGTATGGTACTTTTTTTTTTTCCTTAAAAAAAATTTTTTTCGATCTTTTATTTATTTTTTTTTTGAGAGAGAAAGACACAGAGCGTGAGCAGGGAAGGGGCAGAGAGAGAGGGAGACAGAATCCGAAGCAGGTTCCCGGCTCTGAGCTGTCAGCACAGAGCCCGACGCGGGGCTCGAACCCACGAACTGTGAGATCGTGACCTGAGCCGAAGTCGGATGCTTAACCGACTGAGCCACCCAGGCACCCTGATTGTATGGCACTTCCATCATTAGCTTTTTGAGGAGGCTCCATACTACTTTCCGGAGTGGCTGCCCCAATTTACATTCCCAGCACCAGTGCTGGAGGACTCCCTTCTCCCCACATCCCTGTTGACACTTGTTACTTCTAGTTCTGTGTTGTCTTGCAGAGCCTGTAGCCTCTCTGTCACCAGCTCTTTAGCGTTCAGGGCTAACCAACAGAGCTGAGAGAGCCTCTCACCTTCCTGATGGGCTCATGGGCTCATCAGCCCTAGAAGTATACACTTAGGTAGTTGTCTAACCTAAGTTAGACAGACTGTGACTAATAGTGGATATAGCTACTCATCCCTGGGTGAAATCCTGGCTGAGAAAAGATCTCCTCCTTTTTTTGCAGGACTTACTTCCTAGGGAAATTTACCGCCCCAAAGCCTTAAGTTTCTCTGAGCTCTCCGTTAGGTCTCATAACGCCTCTGGGTTTATAAAAACCCTGAAGTTCTTGTCAGTACCCACTGGAGACTTTTAAACCTTCAATGAAGTCATAGTACTGTGGGCGGTAATTCAAGTAATTCACAGAAGCTAAGGATTATACACATTTAGACACAAATATCTCCCTACCTTTTCACATACTTAAACACAAAACCGCTTTCAACTAAAAGCTGACACTTGAATCCCGTACTTTGTTTTACTACCAGATGTACTTCAAGATCCTCAGAGATATTTTTCCTACTTAGCCTGCCTGACAGACTCATGTTTGAGCCTCATTCTTTTGGTCGGCTAGAAGATTACCCCTTATTAAAATGTAAATCTTTCCTCTTAATAACTACCAACCATTTATATTATAGCTTACCTTAGTTGAGTGGGACGAGAGAGAAAATGAGATAGAGTTAGGGTCTGGAGTGGGGTAAGAGGGATCCTTACCCGGCAGCTGTGCTTTGAAGGCGGCCTGCCCATCGGAGTGACGTCCTGAAGGAGCGCTGCTCTGAACAACCCCCGCTGTGGCTGGGAGGGAGGTAGCTGCTGGAGGTCGGAGGTGGCTTCACAGGTTACAGGTTGGGTGTCATCTTTTAAAATCATCCGTGGGACGCCTGGGTGGCTCAGTCGGTTAAGCGTCTGACCTCGGCTCAGGTCATGATCTCGCGGTCCTTGAGTTCGAGCACCGTGTCGGGCTCTGTGCTGACAACTCAGAGCCTGGAGCCTGTTTCAGATTCTGTTGTCTCCCTCTTTCTCTCTCCTCCCCCGCTCATGCTCTGTCTCTCTCTTCTCAAAAATAAATAAACGTTAAAAAAAAAATTTTTTTTTTTTTAAATCATCAGTAAAAGTGGCCTGGAAAGGTGTCTGGACCTGATAGGTAACATTTTGAGTTGATTAGAACCCTGGCTTGGCTAATTGGGCACAAGTGGACATAGTTAGGCTCTAGACTCTAGACGCATAGACTCTAGACCTTTGCCATGCTGCCGTCTGTCTCCCACGTGGGGACCTCACTGGGCAGACCTCGCAAGGGTGGAAAGTGGGGCCACAGGAGTTGGGCAAGCAGGAAGCGCATTTATTTCCTGCCTGAGCATTTACCAAAGTTTTGTTAAGATCTGTCTGGCCCAATTTTTTTTTCTTTTTGTTTTTTTTTGGGGGGGTGAGATTGCAGGTCTAGAGTAAAGTTCGCTTTTATATCTTAATCGTCTGTCGTATAGGGAAGAGAGTAGAATTTAGCTCTGATAAAAAGGCCTGAGTTTACGGATGCATTGTTTCTTTTTCCTGCTTTCTTTCGACCCCTATTTACAGAAATCAGTTTTAAGGGTTATATACTGTTACTTCTGCCTCATTTTCCTCCTGACCACTTGCTTCTAATTCAGGTGGCAGCTATTGACATTTTCGTAAAATCCCATGAATGCATTTGAAGATTTAGCATTAACCTCTAACCCCATTTAATCAGTACCTCTTGGACTTCACACCAATAAATTACATATCTGCATTTTACCCAGGAACTTTTGGCCTTCAGCACCAAAGGGTTAAGTATACCATTAAGGCAAGTAGCAGGTATTTGTCTGCTAAATGTCCCTGGCACTTTGACTAGCTTGATTCAGTTCAGTTTACTAGTTCACAGAATTCTTTTAAAACTCGTATACATTTTTCCATTGAGCATATCTCAAAAATTGGGATATATCTTAGAAAATAGGAACATATAGTGCATCCATACAATGGAACATTATGCAGCAGGTAAATTGTTTATGCAAAATTCCTAATGGTGTGGGAAGGCACTTAAGATGCACATACTATGTGTGTGGTACTCTCTCATCAGCATGAAACAATATTAACATGCATGAAGAAAGAGAAAAGAGAAACACACAGAACGGAAGTAAACCAAATGTGAACAGTGAATGGTTCCGTCTGGACGAAAGAACTAAGATTATTTACCTTTTTATTCTAGATTTGTGCTTTTCTATTATATGCGGTTCTTACTATTGCCTGGGTGTCACTTTTGCAATAAAAAATAAACCTAATAAGGGATTGTAAATTACCACCTACCTCAGTAAAGATTCAAAATATAGTGAACATTTAGGGGCACCTGGGTGGCTCAGTCAGTTAAGCATCTGACTTTAGCTCAGGTCATGATCTTGCAGTTCATGAGTTTGAGCCTGGCGTTGGGCTCTGTGCTGACAGCATGGAACCCGCTTTTGACCCTCTGTCCCCGCCTCTTTCTGCCCCTCCCTCCCCTGCTTGTGCGCGTGTGCATGCTCTCTGTCTCTCAAAAATAAACATTTAAATAAATAAATAAATAAAATATAGTGAATATTTAAAAATAAAATAAAATATAGTGAACATTTGGGGCACCTGGGTGGCTCAGTAGGTTAAGCATCTGACTCTTGATCACAGCTCAAGTCTCGATCTCTGAGTCATGAGTTCAAGCCCTGCATTGGACTCTGCACTGGGTGTAAAGCCTACCTAAAAAAATACATATATATATATATATATATATATATATATATATATATGTATATATATATACACACACACACACACATATGTATATATATATTTTTTATATTTATATATATTTTATATATACACATATATGTAATTGTCTCTCAGGAAAAGCATCGTTTTTTTTTTTTTTAAGTTTATTTAGTTTGAGAGAGAGATTGCATGAGTGGGGGACATGCAGAGAGAGGGAGGGGGAGAGAATCCCAAGAGGTCTCTGTGCTGCCAGTGCACAGCCCAACATGGGGCTCGAACCCACGAAACCCCAAGATCATGACTTGAGCCAAAACCAAGAGCCGGTCACTTAACCGACTGAGCCACCAAGGCACCTCAAGAAAACGTTAATTTAACCTTGAATGTTCACTATATATGTATAACATTCAAGGTTAGATTAACGCTTTCTCTGAGAGACAATGAAAAATTTCCCCTCGTAAGTTTTAAAAATTCCTGAGTTTTTCGTTTAGCACTTTAAGGTATCTTGCGCGTCACGCGGTGTTCGTACAGATCGGCGTTTCTTAAACTGGGAATGCTGGTGTCAGCTCACAGGTTTGCTGTAGCTGTTTGGAGAATAGTAATTCAGAATTTTACAAAATTAAGGGCAGTTATGAAAATCCTGAAGCATTTTTTTTATTAAAAGAATTTTTTTTTTAATGTTTATTGATTTTTGAGACAGAAGGAGACAGAGCACGAGTGGGGGAGGGGCAGAGAGAGAGGGAGACACAGAATCTGAAACAGGCTCCAGGCTCTGAGCTGTCAGCACAGAGCCCGACGCGGGGCTCAAACTCACAGACCGCGAGATCATGACCTGAGCCGAACTCGGCCGCTTAACCGACTGAGCCACCCAGGAGCCCCCTGAAGCATTTTTTTAAGTTTATTTATTTATTTTGAGAGAGCACAAGCAGAGGAGGGGCAGAAAGAGAGGGGGAAAGAGAATCCCAAGCAGGCTCTGTGCTGTCAGCATGGAGTCCAGTGTGGGGCTTGAATTCACAAACTGTAAGATCATGACCTGAGCTGACATCCAGAGTTGGACACTTAACTGGCTGAGCCACCTAGGCGCCCTGAAAATCCTGAAGCATTTTAATTTCACTTCTCTGTCTTGTAAGATTAGGTGATTTTATTTTAAAAATAAATAAACTTTATTGAAGTACAACACACATCTGCAAACGTGCACGAATCCTAAGTATACAATTTATGAATTTTCGTAACCCTTGTAGCCACGCTTTTCTATTTTTATTGCATTGTCTTTGACAAAATTTCGTAATTATACATAAGAAAATATATTGTTGTTCAGGGTTCTATGGTCTCTGGAAGTTACGCTTAAGATATTTTGCTTTTTTGTTCTCATGATTACATTAACTCTCCGAGTTTTTACATTTTTTCAAGGAACTCTAAATTTCCATTCAGAATATTGTCGTTATTCTTAGTTCAGGATAGGAAAGTTGGCCTTCAGAGATTAAAGATGCAAAAAAGTGAAAACTGCAAAATTATTGACAGCTAGGCTCAGCAGATTTAATTTTTCTTTCATTCCCAACTGCGGCTGGTTGTGTGGAACTTGATTCCTGTGCCTCTGCATATGATACAGCTCAGGTTGCTAATCTGAAGAAGCAGGTCAGCAGCCAGCAGTAAGTGTGTCAGGCCTAGAAATCCTAGACCAAGCTGGGAGGGACTTTAGAGGTCATTAGCCCAAGATAGGGAAACTGAGTCCTGGAAGGTTACATGCCTTGCCCAGGGTTGCGGAGTTGGTACCAGCGCTGAATCTAGAATCCTGATCCTAAACCCCATTAGTAAACCATGCTAAGCCTCTATGCTCCTCTTAAAACTCACCCTTTCTACTAAAAATGCAGTCCTCAGACTTTGAAATCGACTTCTGCGGAAAGATGAATAACCTAACATGTTTTTCAGCCAAACTTCTTAATGGGGATAACCTGACAGCATTGACCTGCTTTGGGTTGCTTCGGGTGAATGAAGGATGGTGTCGGGTTGGTACAAATGCCAGTCTGTAATTGTTTAGAGCAGTTCTGGGAGGACATTCATCTGGAATAACCCTGGCAGTAGGGAAAGTATGGCGTGATGTCGACTTGTGACCCCTTCCCTGGGGAGTGAGCTGTGTCAGGAGACCCAGCAGTGTTCTGGAATACTGGGTCTCAAGTCTCTTCCGGGACACAGGACCGGGGGACAGGCTACTGTTCCTGGGCAGTGACCATCGATGGCTTACGACTTTTTTGCTTTTGAGATTTTGTTTCAGGTGACGAAAGGTAGATCGGTAAATAAAGCTGCTCTTTGGTTTTCTAAGGGAGGCCAGGCAACATATGTTTAGTACGTGCTGATCACTGTGGCGGGCCCTGGGGACTTAGTGCTTAACAAAACATGGCTGTAAGGACTTCGTCTGTGGGGCCAGCCGTTCTGGGGAGAGATCACTACTGCCATCCAGAAATCTCGGTTCTGTTGGAATATCAGATCAGTGAAATGCACAAGGGTCTCATCGTAGCAGACTGACTTTTGCCCGCCTGTTTGTCAGAAAGGATACCCTCTCAGTCCCACATGGCGGCCAACCTCGGCCTGACCTTCAGTGCCGCCCTCCACAGTCCCATCCACCAGACCCTTTCTGCCCTTTCTCACTCTCTTCCCAGAGTCCAGGCTTTCCTCAGAGGCCAGGCTCATTCCGTCCCCAAACATCTGTGACCGTCCTTACTTTTGAGTATGTTTTCCCCTTGTTTAGAATCCCCCCTCCCCCTCTTCTACTTCTCTGGATCCTGCCCAGCCTTCGAGGCCCAACCTGGTTCTCATCTTCTCTTGTCAGCGCTCCTGTGGCACTTGTACCCATACCACGGGGAGATGACAGAGCCACAGCTCAGCCTGCTGAAGGAGAGAATGGGCTCTGGAGCCTGTATAACCGTGGGCTGGAACCTTTCCTGAATCTAGACTTCTTCATCCGTAAAAATGGGAGTCATAATCTACCCTTAGCCCACGTTGTGTGTACTAAATGAGTTCATAGCATTAAAGCCTGTAGAACAATTCCTGGCGCATTAAAGTTCTCATTAAATTTTAGTTATCATTCCTTCTCGCATATATTTAATCGTGGCCTTCCTTGCGTTAAGTGTTTAATCACTTTAAGTAGCTGCTTACTGGCCCCTAGTGAAATTATAAAGCCCTCTCATGAAGAAAGAATCCTGATTTTATACTTTCTGTTGACGCTTTTCAGTCCTACGTGTGCATATAAGAGTTCCCCCAGACATACCGCTTAAAACGAAGCTATTCCTGTATTAAAGAAAACAGATGGCGCCAACGTAAGAAACTGAAGAGAGAAGATAGGCTTCAGTTCACAGATGGAGTTTGCTTATGATTCTCAGAGCATGTCATTTGTTCTTTTTTTCATTGTTGTTGAGTCTTGTGAGTCCTGCTGTCATAGTCACCGGAAGTGTGAACATCATTTAGCCAAGACGCTAGTAATTTCAGAGGTTGTCTTAGACACTCCTCTAGGCCCGTGGTGGGAGGGAATCTCAGACGGTAAATTCCGCTCTGTCAGAATATACCAGGGCAGGTGGGTCATAAGCTGGTTGCTACTAATACATCCCCCTTGCTGAGGGGCAAAGGAAATTCACCAGGGTGTGTGGGTGGTGCAGGGGGAAGGGTTGGGGGGGGAACCCAAGCCTTCAGCCACCCTCCCTCTGTCTCCTTCCTCCTTCGTTAGCAGCTCAGGAACTCACAAGCACCTCACCTGTCCGTGTTCACAAACATTTGGAGGAAACCCACAGTTACTCTCTGGTGGTGGGAAGAGGCGGGGGCCCAGGCAGAAAGAAGCACTCCATAGAAAGCCTGTCGCAGGCAGGCATCCCGGTGCTGGCAGGAGCCACCGAAGGGAGGGGTCTTCTGCCCTGTGCCCGGCGGTCTGGGACTTGAGCCAGGCTCTCCCGCAGAGGCCCGTGTGTGTCCTTTCCGGGATGAAAATGCCACATTTCTCCCTCTCCTAGGCTGGAACAAGATATTAAAAAGTTAAAGGCTGATCTGCAGGCCAGCAGACAAGTGGAACAGGAGCTCCGCAGCCAGATCAGCTCCCTCTCCAGCACCGAGCGAGGGATCCGCTCAGAGATGGGCCAGCTCCGGCAGGAGAACGAGCTGCTGCAGAACAAGTACGTGCGCCGCGCGGGCCTTGGGTCGGGAGCCAGGCGGCCGCACCGTCTGTGGCTTGGAGCACAGGATTTGTGAGGACGGAGGGACCTGGCAAGGGGGTTTTCCGATGAAATGTTTAAAATGTTCAATTTAGTATTAGGTAGCTAACATATTATAAAATCTATAAAAACTTACTACATTGCAACCAAACAGTTTATTAATATTACTATTTTTTGCTCATTTAATAACTTCTTCGCTTAGTTTAAATTTTTTTTTTTTCAACGTTTATTTATTTTTGGGACAGAGAGAGACAGAGCATGAACGGGGGAGGAGCAGAGAGAGAGGGAGACACAGAATCGGAAACAGGCTCCAGGCTCTGAGCCATCAGCCCAGAGCCTGACGCGGGGCTCGAACTCACGGACCGCGAGATCATGACCTGGCTGAAGTCGGACGCTTAACCGACTGCGCCACCCAGGCGCCCCTTCTTCGCTTAGTTTAAAATAGTTATTGCGCCTTTGTGATAATATGAGTAAAAGTGACGAGAAGTAGTTCCGCTACAATGTGAAAATCTTGCTCCTTTGAATGAAAGTTTCCAGGGGAATAATGCACTCTATTTACCTTCATCTCTGGAACTCAAAAATGACATTGAACCTTGATTTTATTTGAAGAGGCAAGCAAAAAAAAGCCAGCTCTTCTGCGTGAATTTGTTTATGCTTCCCATTGATTCATCCTGGAATTTCTTCTTGACTCAATATGAATATGTCATTTTTTTTTTTTTCTTCAATCTCTGCAGTGTGTGCCTGGGGTAGTGATACTATTCTAGGCTGTGGGCTTTCCCCATTGAAAGAGAAGTCCTTCAGCATTTTTGAACAGCATAACTCGAGCGTTACAGCTTGTTATAAGCAAATAACTTCTCCATTGCTTCTGGCTCACATGTGGGATGGAGAACATCTCACCTTACACTGATATACTGAGATAAACTCACCTTATATTGATAGGTAAAGCTGGGGGTGGTGGGAGGCAGGGAAGGGACTATGGCTAAAATTTCTGTCTGAAATGAAGCGCTGTGTGACTCTAACTCCAGGATCTATTTTGGGATCCTCAGAAAACATCTCACAGCTGGAAAGGAAAGGCTGTATTCAGGCAAAGAAAAACCTCCCCTTCCCACCCCTTGACCTCAGTTTCAGTGGGGCTGGATAAAGTTTCTTCAAGGTGCTTTGGGGCCCTAGACTTAGTTCTACAACTATCTTTCCCTCTGATGGAAACTCGTTTTATGCTTCTTTTCTGGATTACCTTCTGTAGATCACTTACCTTAACAGGCCGGGTCTTACTCTGTATCTTGGTAGGCAACCTCTCTGTTGATGTTTTGGAATTGTTAAATAATAACAGCATTATGTTCTTCCTGGGATCTCTGGGAGCTGACTCTTATGATTTGCTGTTCAAAAGAGGAGCCATGTTTCTCCAGGGTTCCGAGTGGGCATTTCTTTTTTTTTTTTTTTTTTTTTTTAATTTTTTTTTTCAACGTTTATTTATTTTTGGGACAGAGAGAGACAGAGCATGAACGGGGGAGGGGCAGAGAGAGAGGGAGACACAGAATGGGAAACAGGCTCCAGGCTCTGAGCCATCAGCCCAGAGCCCGACGCGGGGCTCGAACTCACGGACCGCGAGATCGTGACCTGGCTGAAGTCGGACGCTTAACCGACTGCGCCACCCAGGCGCCCCCCGAGTGGGCATTTCTAATTACAAAACTCTATGATAATCATTTCCATATAGATTACATAATGCTGTGCAAATGAAGCAAAAAGACAAGCAGAATATCAGCCAGCTGGAGAAAAAGCTAAAAGCTGAGCAGGAAGCCCGAAGTTTTGTAGAAAAGCAGTTAATGGAGGAGAAAAAAAGGAAGAAGTTAGAAGAAGCCACTGCTGCCCGGGCCGTTGCATTTGCTGCTGCATCGAGGTATGTCTGTGTCCCCCGAGCGCTTCCTCTGAGGTTGGCCTGCCTTGCAGCAAGACAGGCATGGGGATTTGAGGCCTTGGGAAGGATTGGAATAGAGCGATTGTGCAGGGATAGGTGGCCACCAAGCACTGTTGCATGAGCTGGCCAAGCCCCGTCTGTGCAACTCGCACTGTCTCGTAACGGCTTCGTCCTTTGGCGACCTCATCAATGGAGTGGGAGGAGGGACTCACCATGGTTCCCGCACCCGGGAGCAAAGTGCTGCTTGTAAATGGGTTTCCAGTCACTTTGTGCGTGGCCAGTAACTACTAAACGCTTAGAGAGATTCCAGTCTGGGATTTTATTCCCTTTATAGAGCTGTCGCTACTCTCTACTCTCAGGTGTGTGTGTTTCTGGAGTTTTTATCTTAAAATAGAAGACAGGGAAAATGTTCCTTGCCCAAGTACTTTGTACTGATCGCTCCTGTCTTTGTTGGATATCAGCAAACTGTCAAATGAACTGGAAAAGATGAAAGGAAACTTAGGTCACTATTAGATATCATTGAATTTGTGGAGTGAGGAGAACTGGGGACTACTTCTACACCATTGAAAAGGATATAAGGATTCCAGAAACTGATATGTAATTGCCACCTGAATTCCAGCAAGGAGAGAAGATCGTTTAGAGAACTCTTGGGCGGGGGTAGAGCGCTGGCAGCGGAGGGGAGGGGGTGCTCGGCTTCACTTTATCACTTTTTCTCTTCTGTGTTTGTTTTGACTAGTGAATTCCATCTGTGTGTAGGGGTCAGTTATGGGTTTACAGTTGCAGGGCGAGGGTAAACTATTATTTATTTCATTTTAAGTCTTGACCCTAATTTGTATCTACGTGATACATCTCTACTGTCATTCTTCCTTAAGTTTTGCTCTTTGCCTTACGTCATGTTAAAAGCCTTCTCTTGGGCTCTGTAGAATAACTGATGGACCATCGTTTCGCATTTAAGGAAATAATAGCCAGAGAGAACTCGCTCCTCCTGTGTGAGCCCGCCACCCCCAGTAGACTCTCTAGTGCACGTAGCTGAGCTCACTTGGCCCATCAGCGTCTATACAGACTCACAACACACTTTACGAGCCTGCCTAGCACGTGGGGGTTTTGTTTATTCATTTGTTTAAAGATTTGTAAGCACAGACTTCTGAAAAAAGCCCAAGTTTCTGAAGCACTGACACTGGCAGGAGATTTTTCTGAACAGTCACCTGATGTGGCTTGTGCTGTCCTTAATTCGTCCAGCACCTACCCTGAAAAAAAAGTCCACTGAGGAGGATATGACAGTCCCTTAACCAAATTGTTCAGTGCCTGATGCCTGAGAATCAGGACCTTGGTTTCAGTCTCTTCCCTGACTCCCTTTCGCTTCCAGTCAAGCCTGTTTGTTTTGGTCTTCCCCTGAGATGGCCCTTGTCTGCCATCCCTTCCCTAGAGGCTGTCTGTATTCCCGAGTAAATCTCCAGGTGTAAGTCTCTCGCTGGACCTTCCTTTTTGGTAGGCACAGGACACCTGCTTTCTCCATCTGGCTGTGTCTGTGATGTAAATGCTTAATCAGCTTCAGAGTGGCCATTGCCATCACCTTTTTTAGTTTGTCCTTATTACGGCCCGGCCCTGAGAAGCAGCCTGATGCTGTGGCAACTTCGTGATTCAAGGGAGGTGAACTTGCCAATGCATAGACCCTCAAAAGTGAAAACTTTTTAGCTCACTGCCCCCTGCTGGAGACAGCACTTGCCCGGGGCTCTCTTACTCAGCTCCTGGGCACCGCCTCAGGTCACGTGGCCTGGTGGAAGCTGGCTGCGTTAGGAAGCTGGAAAACCTCACTTCTCATCCCAGTTCTGAGAGCTACCAGCTAGGTGGTGTTGGACTAGTATTATATCTGTGTGGTCTCAGTTTTCTTATCTGGAAAATGGGACAATATGTCCTGCCCTTGCAAAGAAGGCAGAATGGGTAAAGTACCTCACTTTAGGCCTGGCTTATATTAGATACCCAATTAATGATAATCATTTTAGATCATTGTTGAAACAATCAAGGAACAGAGAATGAGCAGACTGAGCCAAAAACTAAAACCTGACCAACTCCGGAGTAGAAGAGAACTATCAGTCCTGCAGTGTAAGTAAACCATATAGTCTTTTAAATCCCTTTCTTTCCTTCTCTTTTTTTTCAAAAGGGGGGAGTGCACCGAAACCTTACGGAATCGGATCAGAGAATTAGAAGCAGAGGGCAAGAAGCTCACGATGGACATGAAAGTGAAAGAAGACCAGATCAGAGAACTAGAACTGAAAGTTCAGGTACGGGGGGCACAGAGGACTTTCTCGTACTTGGGTTCCTCTTCTGTGTTAGCTGTGTGCTCACTGCTGCAGTGTGGAGATGGTGCCTTTTGATAAAAGGCCAAATCCCACCACCCCGGAAAATCTCTGAAGGCCAAAAAGAAGCTCTAGCCTCATGCAGCTCGTTCAAGTCACATTTAATTAGCTGGATTCTAACATAACCAGGAATGCTGATGGTCCTTTGACACGGTTTATACCAGAATTTGACTTCCTGTAGATTCATCACATTCTTTCAGGTTATAGGCCAGACTAGTGATCTTTGGAACGTGTATGCCTCTTCTTAGCCCTAAACCTCTGTCCATCACCAGGGAATTCACCGTTCTGGATGGCTCTGCACCTTGCAGATTGCAGTTCTGAGCAGTGCATGAGAGGAAAAGCTGCCAGTGCTATGGACACAACCAGTTTTCTGACCCATGTGGACTTTAGCCAAGTATTTGGCATTGGTTCTGCAAAGGGACATTTAAAAGTAATATTAGGGGGCGCCTGGGTGGCTCAGTCGGTTGAGCGTCCGACTTCGGCTCAGGTCACGATCTCGCGGTCTGTGGGTTCGAGCCCCGCATCGGGCTTTGTGCTGACGGCTCGGAGCCTGGAGCCTGCTTCCCATTCTGTGTCTCCCTCTCTCTCTGCCCCTCCCCCGCTCATGCTCGCTCTCTCTCTCTCTCTCTCTCTGTGTCAAAAATGAATGTACATTAAAGAAAAAAAAAAGTAACGTTAGGGTCCCTGGGTGGCTCAGTCGGTTAAGCATCCGATTCTTGATTTCAGCTCAGGTTGTGATTTCACAGTTTGTGAGATCGAGCCCCACGTCGAGCTCTGTGCTGACAGCGAGGAGCCTGCTCGAGATTCTCTCTCTCTCTCTCTCTCTCTCTCTGTCTGTCTCTCTCTCTCTCTGCCCCTCCCCTACTTGCACATGCACACACTCTCTCTCTCTCTCTCAAATAAATAAACTTAAATTAAAAAAAAAAAAGGGAAGTCGCTAGAGTAGATGACACAACTTGGAGACCAAGCCCAAAGTGTGTGATAAAAGTGGCAGCACAAATGGATGGGACAGTGAGGATCAGTCAGAAAAAGGCTTTGGAACAGTTAAATGACCAGGAAAAAAAATTAGAAGCTCATCTCCTACCACACAAAAAGAAATTCCAGATGAAGAGTTGAATTCGGGGTGAAAAGAAGCATTTTGTTTTAAACTGAGTGAAAATATACTAGAATTTATTTGATCTTGAAACCGGGAAAAATGTTCTAAATGAAAATAATGGGGAAAAAAAATCACAAAACAAAAAAAAACAAATCAAAAAAATCCATTGAGGGGGGTACAGGTATTGCAACAAATATAAGGAATTAATACTCTTGATATGTAAGTAGCTCATAAAATTTGTTAAGTGAAGCTCAGTTGGAAAAATAGGCGAAAGATGTGAACAAATAATTCGCAGAAGAAAAAGAAATGGCTGAAAAGAATATAAGGATATATCCTCATCAATCACCAAAGACCTATAGATTAAAATTAGATATCATTTCTCTCCTGTAGAAATTTCTTTTTTTTTTTTTAATTTTTTTTATGTTTATTTACTTTTGAGAGAGAGCGAGAGAGACAGAGCATGAGCAGGAGAGGGGTAGAGAGAGAGGGAGACACAGAATCGGAAACAGGCTCCAGGCTCCGAGCCGTCAGCACAGAGCCCGACACGGGGCTCGAACTCACGAACCGTGAGATCATGACCTGAGCCAAAGTCGGACGCTGAACCGACAGAGCCACCCGGGTGCCCCTGTTTCTTTTTTTTTTTTTTTTAATGGCATTATATTTGGCATACAATGTGACATTAGGTGCAGGTGTACAACGTAGTGATTGCACACAACTCTGTACGTCATGCTGTGTTCAATGCAAGTGTCCCCATACAACACTAGGGTATAGTTGCAGTCCCTCGACTGTATTCCCTATTCTGTACCTTTTTATCCTTGTGACTTATTTATTCTGAACTAGAAGCCTATACCTCTCACTTCACCCCTCACCCATTTTGCCCACCTCACAATCCCCTTACCCTCTGGCAACCACCAGTTCTCTGTATCTTTGGGTCTGTTTCTGCTTTCGTTTGTTTCTTTGTTCATTTGTTTTGTTTTTCAGATTCCTTACATCAGTGCCGTTACGTGATACTTGTATCTCTCTGTCTGCCTTATTTCACTTCGCATAGTGTCTTCTAGGTCCATCCATGTTGTCCCAAATGGCAAGATCTTGTTCTTTTTTACGGCCGAGTAATATTCTTCTCTGTGTGTGTGTGTACAAATACATATCACATTTTATGTATCCACTCAGCTCTTGATGGACCCTTGGGTTGCTTCCATGTCTTTGCTATTGTAAATAATGCTACAAAAAAACATAGGGGTGCATGTTTGGTGTTTTTGTTTTCTGTGGGTAAACACCCAGGAGTGGAATTACTGGATCATATGGTATTTCTACTTTTAATATTTTGCGGAATCTCCGTACTGGCTGCACCAGTTTACATTCCCACCAGCAGTGCACAAGGGTTCCTTTTTCTCCACATCCTCACCGACATTTGTTATTTCTGGTCTTTTTGATACTAGCCTCTCTGACAGGTATAAGGTGATTTTGTTATTTTGCATTTTTCTGACGATGAGTGATGTTGAACATCTTTTCGTAGTATGTCTCCTTTGGAAAAATGTCTACTCAGATCCTCTGCCCATTTTTAATCAGATTGGATTTTTTTTGGTTTTGAGTTCTGGAAGTTCTTTATATATTTTGGATATTAACCCCTTAATATCTCTTTTGCACATATCTTCTCCATGTAGTAGGTTGCCTTTTCATTTCGCAAAAGTATTTTGGTGTAGTCTCAATAGCTCATTTTTGCTTTTATTTTCTTTATCCCTTGTGAAATTAGCAAAGAGTTTTTAAATGATAATATCAGCCTGGGTGAGGATAATAGAAACAGGCCTCATAATTGCTGGCAGAAGTGTAACTTTCTGGAAAAGTTCATATACTTTTTAAGTATTTCCCTTTTCAGAACTCCTGCCTCAGATAAACATTTTAAAATCTCATCATTGATTGATAAACAAAGATGTTCATCATAGTGGTGTATAAATGAAAACAAAATCTTAACAAAGGGAGATTCACTTAATAAATTATGGTACATATACAAGAATATTATATAGCCATTAAAAATTACATTTTCAAAAACCAGTTGATTTAAAAAACTATACAAAACTACATATGGTGTGATCTCATTTATGCTAAAAGATATACATATGCTTCTAAAAGACTAAAAATATATAAAGTTTTTTATGCTGTCAGGAGTTTGAGTAATTTTCATTTTCTCCTTTGAACTTTAATATATTTCTAATTCTCTGTAATAAGTTTGGATTTCTCTAAAATGAAAAAATTAAAATATCTGTATGTGTGTATATTTATATTTAAATATATGTATTTATTGGCTACATTACCAGTTGTTTTAAGTGGGCTTACTCTGCAGTATGTCCTATCAAAATAATGAACATTTTTTATAACTTTTTAGTGCAAATTGAGAGTAGACTTTTGGCAGATTGATTACAGCATTACAGCAGCATTTGCAACTGGCGGCAAGGAAAAAGTTTCTTTGTACGTTCTGAATTAGGCTTGTAAGAAAGTGTTTTATTTGGAAACAGAGTCCACTGTTACTAGAAACAGCCCAACACCATCAAATTCATCTACTAAGATAGTTTTGTATGTCATATCATCATATAAATACATTTTTCAGTCCGTCTAAGTGGTAAGATTCTTAACCCATGAAACACCCGGATTCTGTATTCTAGGGGCCAGGTCAGTAATAGTGGGATTTTATTTGTGATTTCAGGCTAATTTGTAGACATCGATGCCAAAACTATCTTGTAACATCTTGCTGCTTTGATGATGTTGATAGGAGCTTCGGAAGTATAAGGAAAACGAGAAGGACACTGAGGTGTTAATGTCAGCCCTCTCGGCCATGCAAGACAAAACACAGCACCTGGAGAACAGTCTGAGCGCAGAGACGAGAATCAAGCTGGACCTGTTCTCTGCACTGGGGGACGCAAAGCGACAGCTCGAGATCGCCCAAGGTAGGAGAGCAGCGGGCCCCAGAGGAGGTGGTGTGACGAACAATGCACAGACACACAGCATACGTCCCTTAGAGCTCAGAACCAAAGACATTCAGTTTTCTTGGTTTGTAAGTGCCCGACCTTGACATCTAGGAATTATCACATTAATTCATTCCGCAGACGTATTTTGAGGTGAGAGTATGTCAAGTGCAGGGCACACAGAGAAGAGGATGAGTTTCTGTGCTCAAGGAGTTCACGGTGTTGTTGAAGAAAGAGACAACTGCGGAGTCACCCAAAGGTGGTGGTGTAGGAACATACCGAGGGGCAGGGACTGAGCCAGTCTGGGAGTTAGAGGGCTGTTTCTCAGGGGAGCTGATGTCTGAGTTGGGTTTTGAATGATGAGCAGGGGTTAGCTCAGTGACGAAGCAGTGTAGGAGGGCGAGGGGCAGAGAGGCATCTGAACAGAAGAAACAGCTTGAGGGAGGCCAGGGAAGCTAGGAAGGCCTGACGCGTTCCAGGCCGCAGCCGGCTGTACGTGGTCACGAACGAGGGAGCACTGGGAGCAGCTTCTGGAGAGTAGGCCGTGCACTCCACAGCTACTTCCTGAGGCCCTACTGTGTGCTGGGCACTGCAAGACGCCCCAAGGGGACAGGCAATAACAAGCAGGCATAGAGCGTATCAGGTGCTGATGCATGCAGGGATAAAAATGAGGCAGTATCCAGGCAAGAAGTGTGAGGGTCTGTGTGGGGCCACTAGTTTGACACGGTGGTCGTGGAAAATCCTTTGAATAGGTAGCATTTGGGCAGAGGCTGAAAGTAAAAGAGTGAGGGAACCACGTAAATCTAAAATCTCCGGGGGAAAAGCACTTCAGGCCTCAGGAGCATAGGCCACAGCCTGAGGGGCGGGTATGGTTGCTGGCGTCAGAGTGGCGGGGCCACATTTGTAGCCCTTGGAAAGAACTTGGGACTTTGCTCTGAGTAACACGGGAAGCTTTGGAAGGCTTCTGAACAGAGGCCTGATACAACCTGATGAAAAGAAATTTAGATTTTGTCCAAGAAACTAATTAGCCAGCATAGATTACTGAAAAAAAAAAAAAAATCAAACAGCTGACTTAGTAGGAGAAGGTTATTTCAACAGGCACTTAAAGAACATTCAAAGCATGCGTATGAGAAGCTGAAGGGGAGAGAGGTACAGATAAGACACAGTGTGGTGGGGGGTCTACTAGGGTGTTCAAACTTTTTGGTCTTGGGGACTCCTTGACACTCTTAAAATTATTGAGTAACCCAAGGAGATTTTTTTCAAGTGGGTTATGTCAATCAGTATTTACCTATTAGAAACTGAAACTTGGGGGCACCTGGGTGGCTCAGTCGGTGAAGCATCCGACTTTGGCTCAGGTCATGATTTCGCAGTCTGTGAGCTCAAGCCCCATCTCGGGCCCTGTGCTGACAGCTCAGAGCCTGGAGGCTGCTTTGGATTCTGTGTCTCCCTCTTTCTCTGCCCCTCCCCTGCTCATGCTCTTTCTCTCTCAAAAATAAATAAACATTGAAAAAAAATTTGTTTTGGGGCGCCTGGGTGGCACAGTCGGTTGAGCGTCCGACTTCAGCCAGGTCACGATCTCGCAGTCCGTGAGTTCGAGCCCCGCGTCGGGCTCTGGGCTGATGGCTCAGAGCCTGGAGCCTGTTTCTGATTCTGTGTCTCCCTCTCTCTCTGCCCCTCCCCCGTTCATGCTCTGTCTCTCTCTGTCCCAAAAATAAATAAACGTTGAAAAAAAAAAAATTAAAAAAAAAAAAATTTGTTTAAAAGAAATTAAAACTTAAAACATGTGTTAATTCATTTTTAAATAGCATAATAAACGTATAACTTATTTGTATGAGAAAGAACTATATTTGCCCAAAACCCCAGAGAAAATTTAATGAGGAAAAATGGCATTGTTTTACTCTGAGCCAATCTCTTTAGTTTCTGGTTCAGTAGAAGATAGTTTGGTTCTCATCCCTGTTTCTACCTTCAGTCTGTTGTAATTTTACTTGCATGTGGTTTCTAGAAGACTCCACTTACCCCCAGGAGGGAATGAATGTGCAGAAGGCCAACGATGTATTAGTACGATCACAAAGATGGTTGGACCCTGTGGGCCCTGTGTACAGCAGAGAGGCCTGTTGCCAGTGGTTAGAGGTGGGGGACTTGAAGGGCCAGAGCAGTGATCAGGGGTGGCTTCACGAGGAAGGGGACATTGAGTGGGCTTTGAAGGATGGATTCTGAGGGCAGAGAATGGCAGGGGAAAGACATTGTTACCTGGGGGGCTCGTGCAAGCAAAGGAAAGAAACGTCCAGATGAGCGGTGGCCTCAGGCTGGAGGACTTGGGAGATGAGGGGGACCGTGAATGAATCAAACCAGACTGTGTCTTCCCTAGATTTTTCAGGAGGGACGGGGTGACGTGTTCTGGCCATTATTTTGGAAACGTCTTTCCAATAGCAATGTGAAAGATGGATCTGGAAGGTGAGATTGAGGAGAGGCAGGTAGACTCCCTAGGAGGCTGTGACTGTCTTTGGTCTCAGAGGTGGGGGGTGTGGGGGAGGGAGGGTGGTCCAGACAGGGAGGGAAGGAAAGTGGAGGCACCTGGGGGATGTGGGAGGATAAAGTTGCTGGGAGCAGAGAAGAAGAACAGAACAGAATCCGGGAACGAGAAGAGAGAGTGACTTTGGTTGGAGATGCTCTGAGTTGGAGTTGTTTCCTGGACACCCAAGTGAGAGGTCATCGTCAGTCAGGGGCATTTGGGGTCTCATCTCCAGCGAGAGGGCCCAAACCCCGGGAGCAGGGGGGAATATACAAGTTGTGAAAAGTTAATGGAGCCGTAGGAGGGGCTTGGGATGGCCCAGATGATAGAGCAAGAAGAATGGCAGGTTGGGAGTCAGGCTTATTAATCTGTGGACTCAGGGAAAAGCATTTAAGAAGAAGGTTCCTGGGAATTCTGTTCTAAAGCTGACCTTCTGGGGCGCCTGGCTGGCTCAGTTGGAAGAGCACGCAGCTTTTCATCTCGGGGTCATGGGTTCAAGCCCCACGTTGGGTTGTAGAGATTACTTAAACTTAAAAAAATTTTTTTGGTTTAAGTAAATAAAGCTGAACTTCTGGCCACACACTGGTTCCTTTGCCCTCCTGGCTCAGCTGGCTGCGAAAGGGGCCACCTCATTTCAGTTGCTCTGATTTGCACTGTGGGAGGACAGCCCCCTGGAGTGCGGGAGCACCTGGTCTCTGAATGGCCAAGGGGAGTTTGGCTTCCCAGCACAGACTGGGCTTCGGTGTCAGCCCAGGAATTCTTGCAAAGAGACAAAAAAGCAAAGAGAACTGCCTTTTTCAAAGCTCTGGGAATGTTTGCATGTTACTGATTAAAAAAATCAAACTTGCATCTGCGTGGGGAAAAAAAAAGGATACAGCAGCTCACAGATGCCGTTAGGTATTTTATTCATCTGAGGCTTATTTTGTTCAAAGGGAAGGAGGATATTTGATGCGAACTTGAAGCTGAGGGGCCATGAAGGAAGTCAGAGCAGTGCCTTTCTACTGCTCTTTGCTGGGCCTTCCCACTACTTCCCTCCCTTGTCAAGCTGAGAATATTCTAATAAGGATCGAACTTTGTAATTCAAATCAAACCCCTTGTTGCTTTTCTGCTTCCTACTTTCTGTATCATTTGATTCATCCCAGTTCCAAAATGACTTTCATCTCTACTACATGCTTTTTAAAGATATGTCACTGCGCCCTCTTGCATTTCAAATGTATTACCACCTTCTGCAGGACTCAAAATGAGTGCAACTCAAATGCAACCTCTTTTTTTTTTTTTTTTGAAAGCATTAAATTTCTGAAGTTCTGAAGGGCTACTCCTGAGTGTTCTTCCCGCAGTAGACCAGGGAGCTTCAAAGCGTGATGCAAATTGCGTGGGCTCTGGAACAGTGGTGCCAGGTTTAAATCCCACTCTACCTCTTAATCACGGAATGACTTTGGGCAGGAGACATAACTTGCAGAGCCTGAGCTTTCTGGGGGGCTGGGCACTAGGGATGTGGCAGCGAACAAAGGGACAAACCCAGCTTCTGCCCTCATGGAGCAGAGGCCACTGGAGATGACGGGCACAGAGCATCACCCAAATGAGTAGTTACAGGAGGTAAAAGAATGTGGTACGTGGCAGTGCAGACTGGAGCCAGACCGCACAGAGTTGAATCCTGGCTCTGTCATTCGGCCTCTCTCTGCCTCAGTTTCCTCATCTATAAAATGGATGATGATAATGATGATGGTAATTCCCACATCCTAGAGTCATTGTGGTGAGTGAGTTTGTCTATGTAAGCACTTAGAACAGTGCCTGGCACTTGTGTGTTAGCCGTTGTAATTATTATCCTTATGAGAAGAAAGGGACAGAAGGGAAAGCATGGGATGTGTTGAGAATCTAGGGATTGGGGGGGTGCGTGCAGGGTCGGGTCTGATTTTAAGGGGAGGGTCAGGGAAAGCCTGGTGAGGAAGTGAAACCTCAGGAGTGAACACAGAGCAGGAGAAGCACAGAAGAGGAAGCGGCCCAAGGCAGGAGTTGGTTGGGTCAAGAAGCTAAGCATAGCGGGGAGAGGGGGGGGCCGAGTCAGGTAACGTGAAAGTGTGCAGCAGGTGCAAAGTGGGCCGACAGGCCGAGCGGCACAGCGCCAAGAGGTGGGGACGAGCACACTGTGTCACTCTAGCCCCCCCAGTGCAGCCGCTGCCGGGCTTCGTGTGCCTTCTGTAGGGGAACCCGGAGGCCCAGCGTGCGGTGATGGATTCTCGGGCCTCAGGTGTTCTGTATCCCTCGGTCTGACACTCAGATGTCCAGCCTCCCAGAAAAATATTCCCGCTCAAGAGGTGCAGCCGTGGTGCACCCTCTCGGCTGCCGTGGGTGACTGCCGTGCTCCACACGTGGCTCAACGTGTCGCTCGTCACCCCTCCATAAACAGAATCGCTTTTTAAACACCTGTAAAACCCCGGCCCACAGGCCAGACTGGCCTGCCACCTGTTCTTGTATTCCCCATGGGCTGAGAATGGTTTTTGCATGTTAGCAAAAGGCGGGGGGAGCGCCTGGGTGACTCAGTTGAGCATCTGCCTCTTGACTGCGGCTCAGGTCATGAGATTGAGTCCCGAGTCGGGCTCCACACTGACAGCATGGAGCCTGCTTCGGATTCTCTCTCTCCCTGTCTCTGTCCCTCCCCCACTGTGCTCCCTGTCTCTCTCTCAAAATAAATCAACTTAAAAAAAAAAACAAAAAACAAAGTGTGTGGCTCGCAATGCCTAAAACATTTACTGTTTGGCCCTTAACAGGAAAAGTTCTTACCCTTAGAAGCCATCAGAGCTGGAGGCGAACTCACTTGGGATTGGGCCTCCGCGAGGGCATTGTGTTAGAGGGACCCTCCCTTCTCACTAACGGTGGGTCTTCGCTCTTTCAGGACAAATTCTTCAGAAAGACCAGGAAATCAAGGACCTTAAACAGAAGATAGCCGAAGTCATGGCCGTCATGCCCAGCATAACGTACAGCGCCACGACCAGCCCCCTGAGCCCCGTTTCCCCCCACTACTCTTCCAAATTTGTGGAGACCAGCCCCTCTGGACTTGATCCCAATGCCTCTGTTTACCAGCCCCTGAAGAAATGAAGGCCAGCTGTGGCTTTTGCCCAGCCATTTGGTTACCAGAAGGCATCACAAAGGAGCGTCTCTGGCAGTCAAGATAAAAAAAAAAAAAAAAAAAAAAAAAAAAAAGTTTATATTGTATTTTGTGGGACTGTATATGTTGTCGTTTTTAAAAAGGGGGGAAAGATAACATCCAAGTCTGATTAGAACTGCCCATCAGTTTTTCTTGTAAATTTTTAGAAGACCTCACAGAACTTTGCAGTTTATTTTTCTCGGCCAACACATTAAAACCATTCTTGGATTTCAAGTAGCCAGTTTTGCCTTTTATGTATTCTTACAGTTTCCTCTTGAAGAAAACAGACAAACAAACAAAAGCAGGGTTTTTGCTTCCCAATCCTTTATTTTTGTTCGGTTTTGTTCTTAAATAAGCAAGCAAAACCTGCACGTTGGATTCACGTGGGATGCTAACAGAAGTGTTTCTTTTTTAGAGTGGAAGGGTTAATAACCTCACACAGCTTTGCTCTCATAGCTGCATTACCCAAGATGATTATTGACATGACAGAAAACAAAAGGTGATTACCCCTCCGAGGAGCAGACCGACCCCAAGAGTGTCCCGTAAGCCGAGGGGAGCCAGGTGATGGGACTTGGCTCTCGAGCGTCCCTGGGGTCGAGTCTGAAATGCTCCTGTCCCCCTCGGGTGTGCAGTCCTAGAAAATCGCTAGCAGTGCCTTGGGAAAAGACATTTCAAGAGGAAACTTGATGACTTTAAACTATCTTCCCCCTTCCCCGTCATCTGTCTTCTATCTGTGTCGAGCTCACTGCGGATCCTGCTGGCGTGTAGCTGGGCTCTTGGACGCCACCCCGGCTGCATCCCGTGTCCTCTCAGAGAAAGCACCCGGGTGTTCTGGACTTCTCGAGGCAAGCACCTGGGGGCGGGGAGCCGGGCCGTGTGTGTGTGTGCCACAGACCTGCAAAGACAGCCAAGGAAAGCTGCAGTTCCGGGTTCGGGTTTGTTGGGTTTCATTTTTTAATCTCCTTCCGTTTAACTGTGCTTTTCCTCTCTTCATCATCTTGTGTTGGATGATTTAAAAGAAACTTGACTATTCCTCAGCTCTTGTGCCAAGGAGGGTTTGTTGTTTTTGTTTTTGTTTTTAAGAGTTTTAAACTCAAAACTCTGCACAAAGATTTCGGTTTCAAGTGTATATTAGACACTGGTAGAAAAGTGTTTGCACTGGCCACTTTTGGAAGTGTTTAAGAATCCGGGTGGGGGCGGGGGGAGGGCCGGGGAGAGGGAGGGGCGAGGCAAAATTGTATTGGGAAACTAGGAAAATTAAGGAACCAAATAGATTGGTTTTGCTTCCTTGCCATGGATTCTGGAAGGACACCGTTCTTCTCAAATTTCCTGTCAATTGGCGTGTACGTCATATTTAAAGCAGATTAAGTGGGACGAGCAAGTCAGCAAAATCGAAGTATTAAAAAGAATCATCCTTTTAATCACAGATCTTATTTGGGGGTAAGAAAAAATAAAAAAAACTTCTAGCTTTAGCCAGGTGTGCATGTTGCTGCCACTTTGCATTTTTGAATCATCTTGTGTAATTGTCACCATGGAAGTGTTAACTCAGAACTGTCATAGGTTTTTTTCATCCTTGTGCAAAAACATGGAAAATTGTCACTGACTTTGTGTTGAGGTTTCCCCCACTTTGCTGCCTTTTGGGACACTATTTTCGTTAAACACTTGGTCTTGGCTGCATTCTTTTTTTTTTTTTTTTCTTTCCTGTGGGGTTCAAAAGAATAAAAACATTTTCTTACAGATAAAACTAGTTTTCTGCCTTTTTAAACTTTGCAGGAGGGACCACAAGGTAGATTGTCCTGAATGGGCCTTCGATGGTCGCCCTTGCTCCCTCCCCATCCCGGGCCCTGTCAGGGGGCAGTGCCCCCCCCACCCCTGTGTGGTGGGGCAGAAACAGGATTTGGGATGAATCCATCCAGGGTCTCGAGTTGGTTTTAGTTCTAGTCCAGCTTAAGACGTATCCATACTCATTCTCCCTCCCACCCTCCTCCCTCCCTCCCTCCCTCCTTCCTGGTCCATCCCTGCGCACTTTCTTCCTCCCTGGCTTCCTAGTAGAACCAAGGCTGACCTGTTTTCTGGTACAACCCTCCTCTCCTGAAAAGGCAAGTCAGGGGTGGGGTTGGAAGGGAGTTGGCAAGGAAATACTGAGAGCAAATTTCCTTCCCGTTTTCCAGAATCTTCGGGGCCGCTTTGTGACCGATAAGCCTGTTGGGTTTCCTATCTGCTCTAGATCCTACGCTGACCTCCAAGGTAGCCACTTCTAAACCCTCCCTTGTTTCTAGAGGCTTTGTCTGTTTTCATCTTCTGACAAGCCAGCCTCCTCTCTTGGTCCCTGCTTTCCTCTCTTGGCCATTGTTACAACTGATCTTGGCTCCAGTTTTGGAAAATTCTGCTCTTGGCACCTCACCCTCTGTCCCCGTTGCTGCATGGCCTTCCTGAGTCTCAGCCACTTAGGCTGTTGCAGATACACCACACTTCATACCGTGAGCAGAGCTCCTCGGGGGAAGCACCTTGGCCTGGCTTTGGCCTTCGCCTTCCCGCAGGAACGTGCCTGCCCACGGCATTCTCACCTGCACGTTCTTTCACACCAAGAAAATCTCCAGTTGTTGTCTTTGTTGTTTTAGGCCCATGACAAAGGGGTTCCGCTTCTTAATACACTAAACATTCGTTACGTGCCATAAAGCCGTGTTTGCCATTCTGGATGGTTAAATATTTACAGAAGGAGCAGGGCTGAGTGTGTTTTGACTGGCCGAATAACCTCTCTTTATTGCCATCCTCCAACCTGACCAGGAAATAGCCGCCGTGTGTCCATTCTCTGTGACAATCTTTCCAGGGGATCCTATAAAGTGAGAAGGAACAGTTCCTCGGGGCTCGGGGCCTGAGGGGAGGGAATCGTCCTTCCTCCTCCCATCCCAGCTCGCCAGCCTCACCTGGCTGTACTCATGGGGCCGTGGCAAAAGCCACCTGGGAGGGCCGAACATGTCTAACAGCTGCTATCGGGCTGCTGCTTGCGAAATTCACAGCACGTGAGAGGGAGCCGAAGCGGTAAACCGGAAGCCCACCCGGGAGCCAGTCCAGTGAAGGGCATAGTAAACCGTTTTCCAGGCGGGCCGTGGCAGCTAGAAGGACCTCTGAGCCGGTAAGTGCCTGGTCTAGTTGCTCTCTTTGCCGCTGAGCTGGCCTCCTCCCAGGCTTGCTGCACCTGCCCGAGGGCACCGCTCTCTAAAGGCCCCCGTCTGCCCCAGGCCACGCAAAGCCCGGTGGCTTAGGCCAGCCTTCTAGACTGGGATCCAGTTCCGTGACCTCCCGCAACCTCTCTGGGGTGGGTGCGGTTTCCTCACCTTTAAGAAGGAGTATTGTTCCTGGTCGCCCTGCTGGCCCTGCTGGCTCTGCTGGCTGGAAGGAGTTGCTATGGGAACTGCAAACTACCCAGGACCTCCCCCTGCAAGTCCAGAACCGCAGCAAGGAGCCATGGTGGGGCAGGGAGCTGGCAGAATTCCTGTTCCTGGGGCTAGCTGCGTCCCCCACAGCACCCTGGGAGCTCTCCCCAGCCCCCACCCCACCCCACCCCACCCAGCCGAATCTGCATTTTAACAAATCTCCAGGTGATTTGGTGGCTTTGCGGTGTTAATTGTTTAGAAGCCTAACCTGAAGACCAAAGCACTGTCTCTCTCTTCTAGTTCAGAAAAAGCCAACTCTCAGGCTTTGAAAATTCAGTTAAGAGCTTAGTAGATGCGGGGGAATGGGGGGGGGGTGCGCCTGGGTGGCTCAGGTCATGATCTCATAGTTCGTGAGTTCGAGCCCCACATGGGGCTCGCTGCCGTCAGCGCCTGCTTCAGATCCTCTGTCCCTCTCTCTCTCTGTCCCTCCCCCTCTCGCGCTATCAAAAATAAATATATATAAAAGAAAAGAGCCTAGTCGATGAGCAAGCTGGAGATGATGGGCCCTGAGCTTTATACATTTTGCTTATTTTGTTTATTATTCCCCTCCCCCATCGGGATGCAAGCTCTGTGCGGCAAGGGTTTTCATGCGTTTTATTTACTGCTGTGACCGAGAACAATGACTGCTACATAGTAGGTGCTCAGTAAACGCGTGTTGAATGAATAAGGCTAATCGACGGGTTAGACGTGTTAACCTGAAAGACCGCCTCTTAACAGCGTCTCCGTAACAGTACCGTGAGAATGTCAGTGTGCACGGAACGGTTTCTAGAAGATGGGACAATTTACCATGACATCTTACATCTGCCTGTGTCTCGTTTCTGCCGAATCCTTGTTTTCTTGTCAGATTTTCTCGACAAACGCCTGCTCGACTTCGCCAGGGGCAGGGATTTCCTAAACAGCCGAGTGCGCAGAGGACGCTCACTTCTCCGTCAGGGAAACCTTGCCGCAGGGAACCTGCTGGGCCCATCCATCCGTCACCCACTTGGAGCCTTAGACTGATTTCCCCCAGTTCTGGCACAGCTGCGTCTTGAGTCAGTGTGGGTTTTTCATTTTGGCAGTAATCGGACTATAAAGCGTTTCCTCCAGGAAGGTTAAAAGGACTTTTGGGGGGCTTCTTCGATCTGACTAAGGAGGCCACACTTCGCTGCTTCTCAGACTCCTTTGTCCCTGCTCTGTTCCTGTCTCAATGCTTGCTTTTCATTCCTCCGCCTTTACCTGAGGGAGCACTTACGTTCCCTCAGCTTCTGGAATGACCCCTGCCAGTGTACCTCTGAGCTCTGTCCTAAGAATCCCGGGCCTAGTTCCACACGGTGCGTTGTGGCCTTTTAAGCCCCACTGGGGAAGCCTGGAAGGGTTTGTTCACTCTGGGAGCCCTGCCTGCCCCCAGGCACCTTAGGATGGAGAGGGAGGCCACGGCGGCCTGCGGCCAGGGATCTTTATGAGCTGGTTTGGCCTGGCGCCCGCCCCTGCAGCACCACAGCACGTCTTCAGCATTGCCCTCCCGCTTGTCCTCACAGGCCGACGCTGTTTGACACGCCCTCCGGTCCCAGGCCTGTACTTACCTAGAACAGTGGTTCTCACACTTCAGGGTTCATCAGAACCCCCCGAATGGCTTGTTAAAACCCAAATTGCAGGGTCCCACCCCCAGCGGTTCTGATTCCGGAGGTCCGGGGTAGGGCCTGGAACGGTGTGTTTCTAACAAGGTCCCAAGCGAGGCTGGGTCCTGGAACCCCACTCTGAGAACCACGGACTTGAGAGCAAGGGCTGGCCCTGGGGCCCCCGCGGCCCGGCCTGACGCCATCCCCTCCAGCTGCCACCAGAGGGCACATGGGAGTCTTTTCACCTCCCCCGGCCGCTTGGCGGGACAGCAGATAGTTTTCCCTGAAGATTTCGGATGGACAAGCCTTTTGAAGGTATTGAATATCCCAGGTTTCGGGAAATGGAAGTGTGTTCCCAGGAGAGAAGACGACTTCCTGGCCCCCCCACCTCCTCCACACCCCGAAGGACTTTCTTGCAGAACTTTCTTACAGAACGTCCTGAAGTCATTCCATATTCAGAACCCAAGGGGCAGTTAAGATTATAGATGATTTTCATTTTCTTCTTTCTACTTCATATTCCAAACGTTCTACAATAAACGTAATAATACTTTTATGGTAAAAAACAGTAATTGTTTTAAAAACACAGTTTAAGTGTAATTAAAAGCTAAAAAAACATCAACTCAAAAAACAAAAACAGAACCAAAAAAAAAAAGCCAACAACAACCCAAGGGGGAACACAGGGTTGGGGTAAAGAGAACTCCCAGCCGGAACTTGCCCCCCACTCTGTGGCTTGTTGGTTCTGCCCAGGTAGCTACCTGAGGGGGAAACACAGCAGGCCGCATGCTCAGGAAGGCCCAGCGGGGACCAGGGGTAGATGATGACGTGTGAGGGCTCGGTCACCTCTGTGATTCACCTGTCGCTAGAGCTCGTGGCCTGATGCCCAATCTCAGCACAGCCCTAGGTCACGTCCAGTGCTGCTGATCTCACGCACCAGCGCTTCCTGCCGACCAAGCAGATGGGAGCAGCCCAGAGCTGTTAACACTTGGTTTATGGCCCAGAGGTTCTGAATTAGTGGCCTGCAGACGCATTTTGTCTGACCTGCATAGAGTTGAGTAACTTGGAGCTAACATTTAAAAATGGCGAGGGGCGCCTGGGCGGCTCAGTCGGTTAATCGTCCGACTTCGGCTCAGGTCACAATCTCATAGTTTGTGAGTTCAAGCCCTGCGTCGGGCTCTGTGCTGACAGCTCAGAGCCTGGAGCCTGCTTCAGATTCTGTGTCTCCCTTTCTCTCTGACCCTCCCCTGTTCATGCTCTGTCTCTCTCTGTCTCAAAAATAAATAAACATTAAAAAAAATTATAAAAAAAAATTAAAATGGCGAGGTTTCACACTATCCAGATTTTTTTTTTCTTTTCTGTGGAAATATCCATAGATCTGAAATCACAGGGGCTGACATCCCTCTCCAGGCACAATGGAGCTTGGAGGGGGCCTCGGGTCCCCACCCTGGTTGCTCATTAGAGTCACCCGGGGAGCTCTTTGCACACCCTGGTCTCCAGGGTCCCCAGAAAACCTGATTTAATAGGCTGTGGAGGAATCTGGGGAGGAACAACGTTGTTGTTGTTGTTGTTGTTGTTGTTGTTGTTAATTCCCCAGAGATGTCTCCTATGCAGCCAAGATTGAGAAATGAACTCGAGTATAAGAGGAAGCCTCTGTCCTGGCTGGGGCCTCGGAGGATATGTTCTGGGCATCTGGGGGCCAGGAGCTGGGGCCAGGTCTTTGGGTGTTCAGCTGGCCAAGTTGAGATGTGAGGGAAGGGGGTCTGTCTTCCAGCCTTCCCTTGTCAGCTCCCTCCTTCCTCGTGACCCCTGAGCTTCCCTCCAAGGCCCGTGTCCTGAGTCCCCTTGCCAACCACATTTATCCCACCGATCTTTACCAATTTAAAGTGTTGGCCCTCCGGTTTCCAAAAAGAAACTCTGCTAGCATCATCTGGAATTTGTTGTTATTTTGTGTTCTTATCTGAGGTGTTTTATATCGCAAGCCATATGAACAGACTGTGGCCAGTGTAAATCCAAGAGGGAATTGAGTGGAAAGGGAGGCGAGCACGTCCAGGAAGCCGAGAAGCCGGCTGGGAGGGACAGGGGTCAGCCAGCTTCGGGTCTGGGAGGCAGAAAACTGCTCTCGGGCAGGGGCCCTGCCCCTGGGGTGAATGAGTCTTAAGCAAGAGTCTGGAGACTATGGTAGACTTGTATCACTGTTCCCCAATTATCTACTTCAGCCGCATGGAGAGAATTCCACCTCCACCCTCCCCGGTGTCAGAACTGGTTTGTGGAATGTGAGTGGACATCACATGGGCCCAATCTGAGCAGAGATTTTAAATGCACCTGAGTGGTTCAGGTTAGCCTCTGGCTTCTGTCTGCCAGGAGAACAGTATTTCCCAGGTCATGCCTGGCTGAGAGCTGAGTGGGGTCAAAGTCAACCCTCATGCCCACGAGCCAAAAAGAAAAACAAAAAACCACTGAGATCTGGGGGCTATTTGTTACTAGAACAAAAGCTGACCAATACAGAGGAAGAGTCCATACCTGGGTCCTAGGCCCTCCCCTTGGCTGATCCCTAGGATAGAGAGGGGCCTGGGGAAGGAGGTGCTGGGCCCTCAGCTCCACGTGGGAGACAGAGCTTATGCCCCCAGCACACGCGCGTGCGCGCGCGCGCACACACACACACACACACACACACACACACACACGTGGTTACAGAAGAGAAACCAAGGTGCTGTGGGGCTGGAGAACAAGAAGCCCACACGTCAATCGTTCTAGTAGCCAGAGCCCAGGGCAGTGGGGTCCTGGCCTTCCCACCGCCCCAGCCCCTTGAAGATCCTCGTCTCCCATGAGCGCCATGTTTTCAGGATTTTGCCAACAAACAGAAGTGCCTACACATAGGAATCCGTTACTGGCAACGTTGTGTGTGTTCAGAATGCAGCCCATAGAAGTTCCGATCGACCGCCGTGGCCAGTGGAGCTGAAAAGCAAGAGAATTCGACCTTTTAAGTCACCCGCGCAGCCTTTCTGAAATACCAGAAACAGCTTTGGAAACGCAAGTCGCAGCCTCCAGGCCTCTAGATCTGGGCCCCCAGGTGGGAACGGGCCGCCTAACATGCTCCCTCTCCTGACGGTGTGTCCTTCCAGCCACTGCCCCGGGAAGCCACAGGTGCATCCAGCACCACAGCAACCGGCCCAACGGGGGCGTGGGGTATGTTTTGGGCACAGGGCAGGCTGGCACAGCGGATACAGACAGGCTTCTCCAGGGAGGCCCTGTGAGTAAGCCTGCTCTCTGCCCGCTAAGCAGCCCTGACTGCAAATAAACCAAATCCCTTGTGAGAACAGAGGGGCTTGACGTGACCCGCCCACCCACCCCGGGATGCTTTCTGCTGGAAACAGATTGCGCCACGTCACCTAAACTCCCTGTGCCTCACTTTCCTCATCTGCCAAATGGAGATGATGAAAACGGTCCCCAGGTCAGAGGGACCCCAGATTCAGTGGATTTGTCCCTGCCAGACTCTGGGCTGGTTAGCCCTGGACCTCACCCCTCCCTTCCCTCTGCCTCACCACTGATTCAGGAGGAAAGTACAAGAAGTGAGAAGCGGGCAGGGGAGTTAGTTGCGAGGAGGACAGGGGCTAATGCACACGCGCCTGCGTCACCTCTCCCACTCCCCCGCCCCGCCCCCCCTGCGGGCAATCTCACCTCCCTGGGTTTTAGAGTTTTAAATTGTTTCTATGCTGATGACACCCACATTCATAATCTCCAGCTTAGACCTCTCTCCTCAGCTCCAGACTTGTATTTCCAGATGCCTCTTGACATCTCTGACTCAGGACGTTTAAACTGAATTCCTGATTTGACCCAAACCCGTCTTCCCCTATCCCTCCGGTTGCTCAGGCCGTCCATGGGTGAGGAAACTGGGGCGCAGCGAGGCAGGGTCACACAGACAGGAAGCAGAGAAGCATCTGGCCCCCAATTTCCCAGCCTCCCTGAGACCCCCACCTGGGTCCCCAGCTGGGACTCCTCCTTCAGCCATCGGGGCGAGGGGCTTTGTGCCCAGGTGTGCAGAGGGAGTGTGATTCAGCCCCATCAGAACATCACGCGCGTGCAAGGAAGGGTCTGGAGGGCGAGGGGCCTTCCTGGGTGGACCGTCACCACAGCTCCGGGCAGGCCAGCCGACGGAGGCCCTGTCTGGGCTCCAGGTCCCAGCCGACAAGAGGAGGAGCTGGGCGGGAGGAGTCAGGGAGCTCCCTGACTCGGAGGGCCCAGCAGTTAGTTCCCTAGAGCGAGGCGGGGGGTCTGTGCAAGTTCTCGGCTTCCTTCCGGAAACAGGAGTGAGCGGGCAGGTGTGGCCACCTCCAGCATCTACCTGCTTCTTCCCCCCCCCCCGCCCCGGACCCTGCCTTTTGTTCAGGGGACTCGCCTCCCTGCACTCTGGCCCGAATCAACGCCTCCCCGCTTCTGGGGATAGAGCCAGTCCGCCCAGGCGTCCTTCAGGTCACCCTGACTGGTTCAGGGATGGAAACACAACCCAGCGAGGGCCAAAGGGATTTGAAGAAACGTTGTCCGTCTTTTGGGCAAGAGCCTTCCTTTCTCTCACACCCAAACTGCCCCAGGGTGCGAGGGTATGAAGTTCAAGGTGGCAGCAGCCATTTTTGGTCCGCTGTCGCGGGCCGTACGGGAGGCACTGCGGGAAGAGCCCCACGCGAGGGCTGGCCGAGCTGAAGAGGGGACACAGGGCGGTGCTTCCCTGGTGCTCACTGACCACAGGACCCGCACGTACCAGGGATCCCAGACACACCCGGCATCTGGCTGCGGTAGACTTTTCCCGAATAAATGAATAGATGGACGAAGGATACCTCCTCTCGGCTCCCCGTCCCAAAGGAGCCTCGGTTCCCTAATACATGGGGGTGATACTCGTCTCTACCTGTTGGACTTCTCGTGGGAAGTTAGTGAATTACTACACGTCTGGCACACAGTAGACACACAGCAAATATTATAATTATCATCCCCATCCTCCTCATTTCCCTCTGGAGCCTCAGTTCTCTCCTCGGTGAAACGGGAATTCATGTATTCAACAGACTGCTGGCCATCACCTTGTGCCAAGGAGTCTGGTGAGGATCTGAGGCAGGGACACAGATGGACAGGCTCTGGTCTCTGCCTGGGAGAATCAACCTTCTGGTGTGGCGGGCAGTCAAGAGTTAAAACCCAGCGGGAAGAGATCCCGCGGTATATGGAAAGTCGGCTGTACGGGTGTGGGGTGTCCTGGGGTGTAAACGGCCACCTCCCGAGTTGAGCTAATTGAGGTGAGGGACAGGAGCTGAGCCCATGTCCTCTGATCTTTCCGGTGTGTTGGCATGAAACCATGAGGGATGGGCTCCAGTTGTCGACCCAGGTCAGACAGGAAAGGGAAGATAAATGACCAGAGAGCCCAGGGCTTAGAGTAGGTAGATAGATAAAAGTTGAAGGTCGAGGAGGAAAGAACCAACTTGTATGTCAGGTGTTTTTCTCTTGAAATATTATGTTGGTTTTTAAAAGCTATGTGAGGGGTTCCTAGGTGGCTCAATCAGTTAAGCGTCCCGACTTTGGCTTTGTCATGATCTCACAGTTCCTGGGTTCGAGCCCTGTGTCGGGCTCTCTCTGTTGTCAGTGTGGAGCCTGCTTTGGATCCTCTGTCCCCTCTCTCTCTGCCCGTCCCCCACTCACACGCTCTCTCTCTCTCAAAAATAAACAGTTTTAAATGTTAACCATTATTTGAAATAATGGCAAATCTAATTCTTTAGACTTTTATCTTTTTTTGAAAAGTGAGTGAAATTTTTATTTTAATGGCAGTTAAGGTTATGAGCCGCCAAGTGACACCGCCACCTGGTGGCAGCATACTAAAGTCCCAGGTTTGTTTTATTTTGTTTGAGATAACATAACACTGCGGGCCCGATTTTTGGATGTGACTAGAGATCTCAGAGCCATTCCCCTCTTACCCCTTCTCCCTATCCTTTCGCTGCAACCAGGCCGCCATAGTCGAAGCTCCCAAGTTCTTAGCTTTTTGCCTGAGCCATGCCTGCTCCAGTTTGAGAAGTCAACTTCCTCCTCCTCCTTCGGTGCTGACACTTCCCTAAGCCCGCCACCCTGCCCACCAGGGGGATGTGGGAATAGGGAGAGAACCTACCCCAGTGGTAACAGTGAAAAAGCACAGATGCTACGGACTCCTGTGAGTTCAAATACTTACTGGCTATGGGTCTGTGGACCTCTCTAAGGCCCCTATGAGCCTCAGTTCCCCCACCAGAGAAACAGGAACTCAACAGACTTCTTATTCTTTCTACTCCATGGCTTTCTCTTTATCCAGAGCTGGAGTGAGTGGGGACCAAGAAATGAAGGGGAGGAGTGGAGCAGAGAGGCAGAATGCCCCTGCGTTGCACTTACTCCTCTTGGGGACCCTTTCCAGAAATGCCCAAGGCCGCTTGCTTCCTGGGGCCACCTCCCAGGTTCCCCTTCCCGTCCAGTTCATCCACTTTCTCTTCCAGTCTCTCTCTGAGCCTGGTTGCTGACATCCTGCACCGTCTTATAATCCACTTAGCTCTGAAGGGACAGCGACGGAGCAAAGGGCCATTGGCCCTGCCTTGGGCTCCAGAGACGGCAATGCTTCATGCTTCTCCCCTCTCAAATGGCTCAAATGCACTCGGGAAGGAAGAGTTTCAGAGCTGGGCTTCCCCAACCTTGGCAGCCACGAACGGTTCGGGAATCCAGCCTTCCAGCCGGAGGCTGCTGCTGCCTGGATCCTGTCGTGTGGCCTTGAACAAGTCACTTACTCTCTTGAGCTGCAAATTCCGTTGGTAAAGGGAGCTCTCCAGTCTAGGTCTAGTCCGGCTCCCATGACATGGCAGCCAGGGCTGCTGAAGAGGTGGGCAGGGTTGGGGTGTCCTCTCCCCTCCCTGTCTCCTTGGGGAACGCCAGGCCCCTGCTGGGAGGGGGAGACCCTGCTTTCCCCTGGGGAAGTGAGTCCCAGGGCAGCTCCGTGATGCTCCCCACACTCGCTGTGGGCAGCAGAGCTGAGTGCTGTATTAATTATTACCAACTCCCCCTGGGAAGAAAATTCAAAGTCAGGTCACCATGGTAACCTAGATGGTGGCAATGTGACCAAATTTTTTAAGTGCTCAACGTGTTCCAGGCAAATTACCTCTCAGTGGAAGAGAAAAGAATGGGGCCTCAATCCCACACTTCAGTGGCCGGGGGAAGAAAAACGCAGGAACTCCCACGGGGCCCAAGCCTTTCTAAGGGAGAGGGCAAGGTGGGCACAGGGCTGTTGCAAGGCCAGAGCAGAGCTGCAGATGACATCCAGGCTTCTGAACGAGGGCCCGGCCAGAGAGCCAGACGCCTTGGGGTTCAGTCCCAGCTCCGGTCCCATCGTGTCTGTAGCCCGCCGCTGGTACCTTGACCTCTCTGGGCCTCCAGTAAACCTTTACCCGGCAGTCTCTCTCAAAGGCCCAATGAGATGAACGAGCCAGTGGGTTGTTGACCTCACTTGTTGGGGCTGGGGGTACAAAGGGGAGGCCCAAGGGGGTTTGCTTATCAGACCTTCAAGGCAGAGAGACTTGGGTTCAAATCCCACCTCTGCCACCTAGCAGCTGTGTGACCTTGGGCCAGTGACTTCACCCTTCTGAGCTCTGGCTTCCTTACCTGTAAGAGGAGGCCGAACAATAGTTCCTCTCCCTCGGCGTGACCGTGATTAAGATAATCCATGAGGGGCGCCTGGGTGGCTCGGTCGGTTGAGCGTCTGACTTCGGCTCAGGTCACGATCTCACGGCCCGTGTGTTCGAGCCCCGAGTCGGGCTCAGAGCCTGCAGCCTGTTTCAGATTCTGTGTCTCCCTCTCTCTCTGCCCCTCCCCCGTTCATGCTCTGTCTCTCTCTGTCTCAAAAATAAATAAACATTGAAAAAAAAAATTAAAAAAAAAAAAAAAAGATAATCCATGAACGGGCGCCTGGGGGGCTCAGTCGGTTAAGCGTCCGACTCTTGATCTTGGCTCAGGTCATGATCTCACGGTTCATGAGATTGGGCCCAACGTCGGGCTCTGCATGGACGACCAGAGCCTGCTTGGGATTCTCTCTCTCTCTCTCTCTCTCTCTCCCCCTCTCTCTCTCTGTCTCTCTGAACAATAGATAAACATTAAAACAAAAAGATAATCCATGTAATGTGCTCAGCACAGCCCCCTGGACACCGTAGGTGCTGATGTCATCATTGTTGCTGCCACTTTAATAAGGGTCCCATATGCCAGGCTCTGAGTTGAGCAAGTTTTACACGGGACCTATCATCAAATCCTCCCCCGTTCCTCTCGCGAGATGGCAGTTGCTACTAACCACAGTTCACAAGCGTGGAAACTAAGGTTAGCGAGGCGAGGAGGGGCTCAGACACACCTGACCCGGGTCTGCCTGCCTCCGGACATTCCGGACATTCTGCGGCCTGAGGATGACACGAGCCATGTGTCGAGTGCCCTCACTGGATAGTGAACCACCTTGTGTGCACCCTTGGGCACGTCCAAGTTTCATGTCACAGCCCCTGTATGGCCCTGGACTCCCATCTTCTGGGGTTTGGGATACTGGGATACTGGTGGACTGAGGCAGTGATGGGGAATTAGAGGCAGGACCCCCCCCCAAAAGGCCCCCCTTCAGGCCACCGCCCCAGGGGGTGTCGGTGGCCATCGGCATTACAATGGCTCTGCCTGTCCCTGGGCCCCTGGCTGCCCTCACACTGTGGGACGCAGATAGCCAGGAGCTGTCTCTGACCTCATCGGGCCCTAGCCACTCTGGCCTTGCATGGCCCTCACCTACCCTTTCCTGCTGGGTCAGCATCCCACCCCCCCACCCCCACCCTTGAAGCTGCCCCCAGGCAAAACTGGCTTTCCCAGGACAGAATGAGGTCAGTCCTGTAGGGTGATGGATGGATTTAATAACAGACCATGCCTACCGCCAGCCCATTTGCCCTTCACAGTCCCGGACCCGTGTAACGGCCAGAGTCAGCCCCATCTGTCAGGGGACAGGAGTCAGAGGGGGTAGAGACCATCCTCCCAGCCAGCTCAGGGCCCTCCAGGATCCCAGAGCAGGTCAAAGCCAAAACCCTGGGATATGGGCACCCTCGTTCTGACCCTTCTCCTTGACGGTGGTACGCCCTTGAGCAAATCACTGCTCTTCTCTGAGCCTCAGTGTCTCCATCTGCAAAATGGAATGGAGAACGCCCCGCTGCTTTGCCTCCTGGGGTTTCCGCAGGGACGGAGCCAGCGGCAGATGTGATCTCCATGCCCTTACAGAGGTGATCCTGGTCACTGCTCATCTTGGTTGGGTTCCCCCAGAAGCCGACCCTGAGATAAGGATGAGAGAAGTTCCTTTGGGCAGTGATCCTATGATAGGGAAAGAGAGGGTAAAACAGGCAGAGAGGGAAAGGTTAGGACGTGAGATCCCTGGGTGGGGAAAAACACATATTTTGAAACAAGGCTGGGAGCGTCTGACCACAGCAGTCTCCCGGGGGGCATAAGGTTCCTCTTAAGAATGTTACAGACACCGCCTGCTCCCCCTCAGGTTCCCCTCAGGAATTTGACCAAAGACCTGACTAAAAATAAGCAGTCGACCATAAAATGTATGACCCACGAGGAACGGTGTGGCCCTAGACCACCCCTCATACGATGGAAACCAGCCAATCAAAAAGGAATGACTAGGCATTTAGAGTTATCACGCCGATAAGGGTAAAACCAGAGAAGAAATGAGTGGGGGCGGAAGGGGGGGGGCGACCAAAACCTTATAAAACAAGGACCCTTGGGGCGCCTGGGTGGCGCAGTCGGTTAAGCGTCCGACTTCAGCCAGGTCACGATCTCGCGGTCCGTGAGTTCGAGCCCCGCGTCGGGCTCTGGGCTGATGGCTCAGAGCCTGGAGCCTGTTTCCGATTCTGTGTCTCCCTCTCTCTCTGCCCCTCCCCCGTTCATGCTCTGTCTCTCTCTGTCCCAAAAATAAATAAACGTTGAAAAAAAAAAAAATTTAAAAAAAAAAAAAAAAACAAGGACCCTTGCCTGTAGTCGCGGGCATTCACTCCCTTCTCTGGAAAGAGAGCTTTCCTACTATTCTTGCTTTCTGATCTTATACTCTAATAAACTTGCCGGCTGCTCATTTTATTCGGTGCCCTCCCCCCTTCATTCTTTGCGGCGAGACAACAAATCCTGGGCATTGAGGTTAAAAAAGCATCCTGCAACAATCCCGGGACGCGCCGGTAGGGAAAGGGGGAAACTGAGGCAGGGAAGGAAGAATCCCAGAGTCAGGATGCGCTGGTGAACGAGCCGCAGCGGGGACAGCCGAGGCTCCGCCCCTCTGGAGACTTTCAGGAGATGGGGTGGAATGGGCCTCACGTCTGTCCCAAGAAAGAGGGGAGAAGGCTGGGCTATTTCCCCACCCCCACCCCCTCTGTTCCCACCCGCCCTTGGCCGAGGTCTGCTCCCACAGACATCAAGGCCCCAGCACTCCCCCAGCCTGCCCGTGTGGGTGAGCAGCCCCTCCGGCCAGCGAAAGCCCTCAGAGGCTGTCCTGTGCACGGGAACGATGATCCTGAGGGGACGCAGGCAGGGCTCCACGTGCACGATCTCATTTCCTGTTGCCCGAGATCAGCCTGGCAGAGGAGGCAGGGTGATGCGCCCCATTCTGCGGATGAGGAACGTGAGACTCAAAGGGCTCAGAGCGGGCATGGTCTTTGGTCCTTGCACGGCCTCTCAGATGGGCAGGGTCCACTTGCTTGTGAGCTGTAAGCAGTAGCATGCTGATAACTGGATAACAATAGGAGGAAAGAGCCCTGGCTTAGAGTGTTTGCCGGTTGCCATGGCGTAAATACTCCCACCATGGCCGATTTCATGCCACCGCAGTGATGGCTGTCACTGAGCACCGAGTTGGGAAACGATGCTAACCATCGGCTGCGCGGAGCCGGGAAGGGCTGGATTCAGCACACCACTGGTTGGAGCCCAGGGCAGCCCTCAGTACCGATCACGCTGACTTTCTCTCCAGGGTGCAAACACATCGTCCTGTTCCGGCTCCCACCCCTTTGCTGCCCCCGTCCCTTCCCTCTGGGACGTCCCTTCCCGCCTGTCCACGTCGCCAAACCTCACTCGCCTTTTCAGAGGCTGCTCTGGTGCCGCTTCCTCCAGGCTGTATTAGGGGAAGCACCGCCAGCTGCTACGACGAACGTGACCCCGTAACCGCAGTCATTCAACAAACACAATGTAAGTTTACCGCTGCCTGTGGTGGTGGAGTGGGGGCGGTTCTGCTCCCCCTGGAACGCACCTTCCTTCCATCGCGGACGCCTCATGTCCAAGTTCACCCCAGGACGGGGAGAGAGAGAGAGAGCGAGCACAGGTTCCCCCGAGTTTTACGCATATCACTTCTACCCGCTTCGATGGCCAGGTCTGCCTCTCCTGACTGCAAGGGGGCCAGGAAGGGTAGTTTCACTGAGAACCGAGGAGAAAATGAAACCGTGAAAACGAACCAAAGCCAGGTTCTGCTTCTATTTCCCCCACACCCCAACTTCCACAGTCCAACCAATTTCCTTCTCTTCTAGATTCTTCCACGACATACCATCCAGAAACTGTTTTTCTTTGGTCTTTGGCTCAGACTGCCCAGCATGGTTACTGGGTTGGTCTTTTTTGCCTCCATAAACTCACAGAGGCTGAGCTATAGAAGGTTCCTAGAGGCTGGGTTCCCAGTGCTTTCTTTGGGTACGAATCATCTGTGAACTCAGGGTTCCCAGACCTGATAATGCGTATCTTGGGAAGGGCCCATCATTCAGTATCTTTAACCAGCTTAAGTAGTTCAGATGTCCAGCTAACACTGGAACTGTTGATTTAGTTAAAATGTCCCACTTAACGGATGCGAACACTGAGGCCCAGGGGTGGGGGGAGGAATTTGTCCTAAGCCATGGAATAAGCTAAAACTGGATCTGAAAGTTGAACCCAGGGCTCCTGACTTTTAACTCTGGGCTCTGTCTATATACTATGGTGTTATCTCCCGTAGAAGATCTGATGGTAAATTCCAGCACAAGACACTGGTAGATGCTGAGTTGGTCATGGGTCATCAAGATGACTTTCGTGGTCAAAAGATAGTGACTTGAATGTGAGCTCTAGAAGAAGGCCGACCTAGGTTCAAACTCTGCTATTTGCACCTACTTGTTTTGAGATCTTGGGCAAGACTTCTTACCTCTCTGAGCCTCAGTTTCCTCATCTGGAAAATGGGGGTGATAATAGTACCTATTAGGAGGTTAAAATATAGGAAAAGTGCTCAGTGCTGTATCTGGTAAATTCTCAGTATGTACTTATTGTTGACTCTGATTATCCGCCAAGGTGAGTGGTTGTTCTCAAGGAGCCTGAGAGGCATCTGGAAACAATCTCAAGGGTGAGCCTTATCCAGGATTGAGAGCCTCATCCGACTAAAGCTTCATCCACTGTGCAGACAGAATTTTCATGAAAATCAGCTCCACAAACATACAGGCCAAGCCTCTGGAAATTCAAGCCGCACTGCTTGACCTCAATTTTTATCCAATTTGGTGTATAACTCATTGTTTCGAAAATATACCCAAGCTATTTGTGTGTGTATAAGCAAGTCTGAGCGAGCATTGCTTCTGTGCACAGAGGCTGCTCGGGTCCCAGCCCATGGAAACGCCAGGTCAGTCGGGGAGGGCTGGGCTCTGCTGCAGAAACAGATGACCCCCACATCTCAGTGGCTATGGACAACAAAGGTTGCTCTCTCGGTCACTTGTCCCTGCCCTTCGTGGCTTGGTCGGAGCTCTGCCCGTGGTAGGCAATCTGGCACATAGGCTGAAGGAGAAACTATCAACTCAATTGTTGCTGTTCCTGTAGCCAAGGAAAAGAAGGCTCTGGAGGAGAGCTCAGGCAATAAAGTGCTATGGCCTGGAAGGGATTCACATCCTCACCAAGTCTCTCTCTTATCTTAACGTTTATTTATTTTTGAGAGAGACAGAAACAGAGCATGAGCAGGGGAGAGGCAGAGAGAGAGGGAGATACAGAATCCGAGGCAGGCTCCAGGCTCTGAGCTGTCAGCACAGAGCCCGACGCGGGGCTTGAACTCACGGACCGTGAGAGCATGACCTGAGCCGAAGTCGGAAGCTTAACCGACTGAGCCACCAAGTCTGAGTGCAGATACCACAGCACGGGGGCACATCCTGGAGCCCATCTCCTTCCTTGTCTGCGTAAAGTGGCGTAGAATAGTACCTACTTCACAGGACTGGTGCGAGGGGCTACCTGGTATAATGCTGAATAACTCTTGAAATAGCACCTGAGAGGGGCGCCTGGATGGCTCAGTCAGTTAAGCGTCCGACTTCGGCTCAGGTCACGATCTCACGGTCCGTGAGTTCGAGCCCCGCGTCCGGCTCTCGGCTGACAGCTCGGAGCCTGGAGCCTGCTTCCGATTCTGTGTCTCCCTCTCTCTCTGCCCCTCCCCTGTGCTCTCTCTCTCTCTCAAAAATAAATAAACATTAAACACATTTTTTTTTAAAAAGGTGAAATTTGTTGTATGAATTATATCTCAATATTACAAAAAAAATAGGATCTCAGTATTATTAAAAAATTAAAAAGATAATAATGCTGATAAATAATAAACAATGGGGAAATCCCCCTCCCCCTGCAGGGTTGTTCACCTTCACCCCAAAACTGCCAGCTCCCATTATAATCCTCCTCTCTGGGCTGTCATTTCTGTGGGCTGATGTGTCGCCCTGGCCGGGGTGCCCTTCAGCGTGTGACCTGTGCTCTCTTTCACTGTCAGCGACAGAACTATGCCCACACCACGTGCGTGTAGGGGTCACATCCTGCCACAGGACAACCTCCCTTCTCCAGTCTCCCCAGGCCCTCCTGCTGCCTGGGATCCTATGGGATGCCTGGGATAGAAAAGCCCTTGGCCATCAGCCATCCAGCCCCTTCCATTCAGTAATGAGGAAATCCAGGTCCGGGGCAGGGAGGGGGTGGGAGGGGGGGGAGGGATTTGCCTGATGTCACACAGTGAGATGGTGGCGGAGCTGGACCCAAAACCCAGGTGCCCCACGGTACACCCGGCGTCCCTCCTATGATGGTGGCGCGTCCGCAGGCAGGAGGCGGGGCTGGGCAACGGCTGGGAGACTCTCGGGGCCTCTCTGAGGTCCTCGTACCAGACAGGTGCATGAGGACAAGGAGGAGACAGCGGGCTGGCGGGATAGAGGAAAGCTGAAGTCAGACGAGGAAGGTCCCAGCCGCTTGCTACTTCCTGTTTTGCTCACGGCTTTAGTCGTGGGAAACAGTTGTCACCACAAAACTGCAACGCCAAACCCACTAGCTTCCCTTCGTGCATGCCCATTCCTCCCACTGGTCTCTGTCTGGGAGCACGTCCCCCCCTCTCTCTCGCCCCAGGCCCACAGAACCGGGGGCCCCTGCCACTCCCACCCCAACTACGAGAGGTAGCTCTGGCTGTCATATGTTCAGGACTCACTGGGAGCAGTGTTTGAGGAGAAGGGGACCCATTCATGAAATGGGGCCAGCGGGCACAGATGCCACATTAAAGGACACAGACTCACAGAGGGTGAAAAGGGTTCCATTTCTGACGTGAAAGTCTCAGTGGATGCTGTCTGTCTTTCCGACCTTTCTGACCTTTGCTAACCTCCCTTCGAACGCGAAGACCGGCCCTCAGATTGAGAACAGCCAGGGCGCTGGGATCCAGCTGGAATTTAAGGACACTACTCGATTACCATTGTACTCACACGATTGCTTCCCTTCTACTTGGGGCAATCACGCAAGTCCTCCGTTTACATAGTTTCCTTTGAAAATAAATTATTTAAGTAAAGACGAGGTGATTTTTCTAGAAACACTGAGTGGCCATCAGCACAGGCAGAAGGGAAAGTGGTTTGGAATGTCTAGGAGTCTGGGAAGCAGTCGGCGGAGGTTTTCCGCGTCTGGGAGGCCGGGCGGACTTAGTCCTGGCTTTCCCCTGCTGGAAGGACCCCCGCCCGGACCTGTCAAAACTGACTCTCGGTGGCCTGAGCCCTTGACTTGCAAAGCATCCAGATTCAGGCTCCCTGCCTGCAGAGCAACACCGGGCTGGGCACTGGAGGCCCTGAAGGCGGGCTCCTGGGTGGAGGCCACCCTCCCTCGGAGGCTGCCTCCTCCTGGGTGTGTGAGCTGCCTTGCCACCTGCGGCCCAGGACCCAGAACCGTCATCCTCCTCTCTTCCCTACCCCCCCTTCCCCACAGCTTTTCCTACAAACCCCTCAAATCACCAATTACTTAGGCCTCGCTCTCACTCCCTACCGTTGTAGGTGAAGTTGAGGTTCCCTGGCACCCTACTTCCTGGACCGTGGTTCACCTTCCCTGTGCTTCTTCTCCCAGGTGCAGTCCCCTCCCTGTCTCCCCACTGCCCAGGGAAGCTGCCCTCGAGTCTGATGTGGTTTTCTGGCACCTTCCTTTGAAACCCTACCACCACCACCACCACCACCACCACCCAGATCTGTGGGACCCCTGTAGAGCCAGGCCAGGACTTGGGTGAGGATAGTGAGGTGCCCAGGGTGCAAAATTTATGCAGACGTCCACTCTCAGTGGCCACCCCGACGGTGTCTCCTTCACTATGTGTCCAAGGTACCTCACTTGCCTCACCCTCGTCCCACACCTGTTGCAGAACACAGGAGAAAGAAAACCTGCTTGTGAAAGGATGTTCCGGGGATTACTGGGGTTCTGAGTAATGTTCATAGCAGTTACCCCTTTGGGATCCTACAACATCTCCCAGGACACAACACCAGGACCCGAGTTTCTTGAGTCTTCACTTCATCTGCCCTTTACATTTTACCGCTCAAGTACAATATGTTAGACGACTGAGTGCTCTGCACAGGCAGAGCTGAGTCTAAAGCAGATGTCCCTTTTATGCCCTTTCTTGCCTGCCCCTCCCCCGCCTTGCCAAGGCCGAGTTAATTCCCTCCACGTCTTTTCAAGCAGCTTGGGCTCGCCTCTAATCCCGTGTCTGTCCTCCCCACTGGACTGCGGATTCCTAGAGGGCAGAGACTGTGTCCCTCGGCCTCAGTCTCAGCACACGGCCTGGTAAATTCTAAGCGCGCTGGGCGTGCATCACCCACATTTCCTGGGACCCCTGGGGACCCAGGCTCGGTGCCACGAGGCCAGAGCACTTAATAAGACACAGACCATTAAGCAAAAGTAATTTAAAAATAATGCCAACTGTGACTTGTGTCCCTCTAATACCCTTACAGTCCTTTTCCCTCCGTGTCCCCGTCCCTTTCTCTCTCTCTTTTCCATTTCAGGCCCTCTCCACCTATTTTCTTGCTTCTGTGATACAAAACCTGGAAACCAGGCTGTCCAAGAGCCGGAGTCACATTCCAGAGGGAGGGCAGGTGTAGCGGATCAGCCGGTTGTCCTCCAACCCTGTCCCCCTCTTCCTCACTGGCACGTGGCTGCTCTGCTAGACGTGATGTTTCCCGGCCTCCCTGGCAGGAGTGGCCACGGGACTAAGTCCCGGCCGTCGGAACGTGAATGCAAGCGAGGGAGGCCACTTTGAGGCCGAGGCCTTAAGTCACCCGGTGCCTTCTTTTTCCTCTCTGCTTGGCTGCAGCCAGCCGTGGCGACAACCCCCAAAGGGGGCGATGAAGCTTATGGGATGGAAGAGTCCCACCGCGGAAGGGTCTCTGAGTGGCCAGGGCCTCCTGTATGAGAGACGGTGTCCTCGCACGGGGCCTGCTGTGCGAGAGGCCAGGACACTTCTATATTCCTTACGCTGTTCTCTGTTGGGGTGTCTTTGCCCCAGCGGAGAGCAGTGTAGGCTTACCCGTAAGTAAGAGAGCCAGGAAGGGGAGAGGCTGGCTGAGCAGTTACAACCAGAATCTTCTCCAGGAGAAAGGGCAAGCGGAGTCCGGGCCTCCCACACGACGGGCTCTGTCCCATCACACGCTTGGTGGAATGACGGAACGGCCAGGGGTGCTCCCAGCAGAAACGAATGATGACGGTTTCTTGTGTAACCAAAGGGGAAGGGGAAAGAATGGGGTCACCTGGCATCCGGGTTCAGCGCTGTCAGACCCTCAAAAGCAACAGAAACAACCTCCGTTCTATCCGCCACTGTTCTACAGGACTCTTACTTACCCTGCCGGCCTTCCCTGAGGGGAGGGCAACAGCAGGCCCCCTGCTTTCACAAGGGCCTCCCCAGAGGAGAGTGGGAGGCTTGCCCAAGGTCACCCCGGCTGTTAGAGGCGGAAGGGCCATGGAAACCCCAAGAAGGGATTCGGAGCCAAAAAGGCTTTGAACCTGGGAGCAGATGGGGAAACCAGCAAGGGAACCCTCCCCAGGTGGAAAGATTAACTCAAGAAGCTGTGGCCAAAGACAATGGATGGAAATGACCTAAGGAATTGCAGGAAGGAGAGAAGCATGCGGTCCAGGCACCTGGCGGGGTTCCTCACAGCCTGCTGAGCGGCCACCATTCAAACTGACGGTGGCGCTAGGGCTGGAGGAAGACGCCAAGGCTGAAACACTGAGGTCTGAAAAGGAAATGCAGGAACCACAAAGTTCTGCGAATTGTCTGAGCCAAAAGAGACAAAATGGCCTTGGGGAGGGCCTGGAGCCCAGACGGCCAGGGGGGGGGAGGAAAACCTGATGGGTCTCCAATCTTCCCAGGTAACGTCCTTTCTTTTCAACATTCCCTGAACGTTTATGGAGCACCTATAGTATACCGTGCACCTCTGTACCCTAGGGATACAGCCATGAACCAAACAGGAAAAACAAAACAAAACAAAACATCTTCCAGGGGCCCCACCTGCTAGTGGGGGAAGCAGACAGTAAAACACAACCACAAGAAATAAGTCAATTCTGTAGTGTCAAGATGCAGTAAGAACAAAAAACAAAAATAAAAACCAAAAACGATGGGACCAGGAGTGACGGAGATGAGACAGACTGCGTAATTTGCAGAGCCCAGCGCAGAACGAAAACATGGGGCCCTTGTTCCAAAGGCAGAGAAAAGAGCTGTTAAAGGTACACAGGAAATTTTCCCTTCTTTCTGCAGTCTCCTCTCTCCCTCTCTCTCTTTCTCTGTCTCTCAACTTGTCACTGTGTTTTTATTTGCTGTTTAATGTCATTCTAAGTAAAGACAAATCTTAAATTATCAGCATGGGTTTTACCACTCATCTTTATATTGTACAATGCCAGCTTTGAAATGAAAACATCAGAGCATTTAACTCGTACGTGGAGTCACAGAAATTACACAATTTGTATTTCATGGCTTGTCCCCAAGGGTGCCCCAAGCCTGCCAGAAGAGGCCAAACAGAAAGAACTGGAGAGAGGAAGAGCTGATCCACCCAGCTAGAGATTAAGTGAGCTCTTCTGGGAACAGAGATACCCTTGGGGTAAAAAGTCCCCTGGGTACCCGCGGGCCCTGCCACACTATGGTGGAGGCACCCACTCTCCAGAGCCTGACCGTTGCCAAGTTCCCCTTACCAAATTGTCCCTCCCCCCAGATGCAGGACTGATGGGTAGCACCCAGGTGAGGGTGGGGCCTACGGAACTCAAGCCTGGCCTCTCCTTCCCACGGGGCCACTCTTCCAACCCTTGGCAAATGGGTAACCCCCAAAGGTCTTTAAGCTTCCATTCCGGGCTGTGCTCAGGACCTGCATCAGGGTCTTGCCCCCACTGAGATGTGGCCTCTCTGGCCAGTCACCTACTGGACGCGCCCTGATGCTGCCAGTGCAGGGTGGGGATAGCCATGCCCTGTCCCAAGATTCTGTGGGGTGTGTGCACCTGACCTCCCCTCCCCTGTCCCGGGTCTGTGATCGGGGTCCTGCCAGCCACCAAAGACAGCCACAGTCTTCGAGCAGGGCCAGAGAGGGGAGGCGGAACGGGGCCGGAGGTGCTAATGGGCAGGGGGCCAGGTGGCACATGTGAGCTGAGGCCAAGTTCCTGGCGCATCTCCCCTTGTCCCATCAGACTTCACTTACAAAACACAAATTCAAAGATAAAATTATTGGGGGCGCCTGGGTGGCGCAGTCGGTTAAGCGTCCGACTTCAGCCAGGTCACGATCTCGCGGTCCGTGAGTTCGAGCCCCGCGTCGGGCTCTGGGCTGATGGCTCAGAGCCTGGAGCCTGTTTCCGATTCTGTGTCTCCCTCTCTCTCTGCCCCTCCCCCGTTCATGCTCTGTCTCTCTCTGTCCCAAAAATAAATAAACGTTGAAAAAAAAAATTAAAAAAAAAAAAAGATAAAATTATTAAGAATTTCGAGACAGTGATAGTGGAGCATAAAATGCAAAGTGTGGGACCCATCTGAGCATAGGGTCCTGAGTCAGGGTGCTGGCTGTGCTCCCAGAAGCCAGCCCTGGAGGGAGGAGAGGTTGTCACTCTGAACAAATGTTCCCGGAAGGCTTTGTTAAAAAGATGATGTCTGAGCAAAGACTTGAAGAATGAGAAGGAATGAACCACTCAGATTTCAGAGGGAAGGGTGTTACAGGCAGAGGGAACAGTATGTACGAAGGCCCTGGTTTGGGCACGTGCCTAATGTATCCAGGGGGCAGCCAAGAGGCCCATGCGGCTGGAGTGGAGGGGTTAGGGGCCAGTTGTGCAAGGCCCTGGGGGACAGTTGAGGGATTGGGGCTTTAGGTCTGAGAGAAAGGGGGAGCCAAGGAAGGGTTTTCTATAGAGGAGTGACATGATCAGATTTAGGTTTCCAAGGGGCTCCTGCTGGGTTAAGCCTAGACTGAAGGAAGCAGGGAAATGAGCCAAGGGCTACGGCAATAACCCGGGAGAGGGATGACGGTGGCTTGGACCACCAGCCTTTAAGGATGGGTGGTCAGAACCTGGGTATTTAGTAACATTCTAACATATTTATTCAGCCCCCGGTACACCACCTACGGCCAAGGCTCAGGGGGTTAATGAAGCAGGAGACACCAGGTTCCAGCTGTTGTGGAGCTTTCCAGTGAGGTAGAAACAGACGATAAACCAAAACAGAAGGGCCTCTCTGACATGTCATTTCAGCTGAAATCTGAGCGACATAAGGAGCCACCGTGAGATCGGGGAAAATCATTCCAAGTAGAGGACACAGCATGTGCTTTAGTCAGCTCAGGCTGCCATAACAGAATATTGCAGACTGGGTGGCTTAAACGGAAATTTATTATTATTTTTCCCCAGGTTTGAAGGATGGGAAGTCCAAGATCAAGGTGCCCGCCAATTCAGTTCCTGGTGAGTGCTCTCTTCCTGACTTGCAGACGGCCAACCTTTTTTGCTATGTCTTTGCATAGCCTTTCCACAGCACCTACAAGTGATCTCTTTCTTTCCTCTTCCTATTTTTAAAAAATGTTTAATTTTTTGAGAGAGAGAGCTAGAGCAGGGGATAGGCAGAGATGGAGGGGGCAGAGAATCCAAAGTGGATTCCACACTGGCAGCAGAGAGCCCGACATGGGGCTTGAACCCACGAACCTGTGAGATCACGACCTGAGCTGAAATCAAGAGTCAGACACTCAACTGACTGAGCCACCCAGATGCCCCTCTTTCCTCTTCTTATAAGGCCACCAATCCTATCAGATTAGTTCCCCACACTCTTGACTTCACTTAACCATCCTTGACCCCTAAAAGCCCTAGGTCCACATACAACCACATTGGGGGGCTTCAATAGGCTCAACTTATGAGTTGAGGTTGGGGAGAGACAGTTCAGTCCAAAGAACCCTGAGTTAGCAAATGAGCTTGGCCAATCCGAGGCAAGGCAAAGAGAAGGCCAGCGGGCACGGGGGGAGAATGTTTCAGACATAGGTGGGCAAGGCGGGCAACAGGCAGCTCACACAGCCTTACAAACTAGGCCGGGAAATCTGGATTCTACTCTAAGGGCTGACCATTTCTGAGTACTCCCTATGTGCCAGGCACATGCTAACGACCCTACGGGCATCATCTCATTTAACTGTCACAGTCCTCCTAAGAGGTAGATGTTCTCTCTGCCAATTTCACAGTAAGGAGACCGAAGCCCGAGCAGCAGTGTTCGCAGAAAGGAGGCGCCCTGTGCTTGCCTGTCGTGGTGCTCAGCCCCGCCAGGGGAGGAGTACAGAGCAGCCCTTAGCTGAGCCCCTGGAATGGGCCCTCCAGACTGGGTGGCCTCAGAAGCCACGTTGGATTCCATCCAACGGAGGCATATTGAGCATCTGATCCTGGTGAGGGGTTCCTCAGTGTGAATCAGCCACAGTCCGGGCGAGTTAGGACAGGGCTTCTCAAAGTGAGGTTCTCAGTCTTCTATATCCAAATGTCCTGGGGCACAGATTCCTGCCCCACCAGCAGCTAGTAGCTAGGAAAGCTCAGAGGGTGTTGCCAGGAGTTTGCATCTTAAACAGATGTCCCCACGGGAACCTCTGCTGCAGGGGGAGGGGCAGGCAGCTGGGCAAGCAGCTGGCGAAGGGGGCACAGGAGACAGGCATCAGCTGCACCTGCAGAGGGGCCTGGAGCCTTCTGCTGGTGAATGACTTCTTGAAGTAATGTTGCAGCCGGGCGTTGAAGGAGGTGGAAAGTGGGGAGGGAGGGAGAGGGCATTCCAAATGGAGGCACCTGCACAGGCAAAGACTTGGGGGCTGGGCACAACCAGAGGAAAAGGGGAGAGGGGGAGGGGGAGAGGAGGTTGTGCACCAGCTTTCTTCGCTCCCCACTGGGACCAAAGGACAAAGTGACCAAGGTTAGCTTCGTCAGCCTGCAACAGCTGTGGGGACAGCTTTATTGCAGAGGCCCCTGCTGGCTGCACAGGCAGAGCCCCCTTTGCCCAGGCCCCTGGAGAGTTCTTCCTGCTGAGGGAGGAGGTGGATGGGCGGATTTCACAGAGAACAAAGGGGCTGGAGGCTTGGGGGAGGGGATGAGCGAGGACCTCCGTGTGGAGCATGGTGACCCATGCCCTTCCCTGGGTGGCCTTCAATGGGTTGGCTGGGCAGAGGGGACAGGAGGCGGCCGGCTACGGGCCCCAGAGCAGTCACACCCAGAGGGGTGCTGGAGCTAGGTGCTGGAGCTGGCGGGCTCACAAGAGCAGACTGTGAAAATATTCAGGAACTTTGTAAGCTGGTTGTTAAATTTTGGTAACTTGAAATTGGCCTTGATGGGTGTTTATACAGCATGGAAATTGGCAAAAAATCAAGGATTTTTTTTTTTTTTTTTAATTCTTCCACGGAGCTGATTAATCAGCACTTCACTGACAAGGGAGCCACAGCCACTAGCATCATGGGGCGGGCGGTAGCCAGAGACCCTTATCCAAAAGGGTCCTGTGCAGGGCACAAGAAACAGCCAGGTACATCAGACACACTCAAGTGTCCCTGCTCTCAAGGAGCAACCGGTCTGTAGGGAGGCAGCAACAACAACAAAAAAACCACAACCTGGGATGTTCTCAACCAGGGAAATAATGCTAACAACAGCTGCTATATCTTGAGTCCCTCCCATGGGTCATGGTGCTGGGAACTTCTCCCCCATCACCTCCGCTCCTCCCAGCCGATCCCACTACACAGATGGGAAAAACGAAGCTCGACAAAGTCACCTGCCCGGGATCACACGGCTGGCAAAGTCACGTCCAAAAGCCACACCGTTCTCCCTCGAGCTTGTGTGAAGTTCCTTAACCGCTGCAGCGCCCTGCCTCCACACACCATGCTGCATGCCTGGGGCAGGTGCAGGGCTGGCAGTGGGAAAGGCTTCCCAAGAGTGGTGACATTCAGTCTGGGCTTTAAAGGATGAATAAGAATTTGCCGGTTTTAGGGCACCAAGAAAGGCATTCCAGATGGGAGGAGAAGCCCAGGAGAAGGCATGGAGGAGTAAGAGGGCATGGGAAGTTTGGGGGAAGAGAGAACATGGTTGGATTACAAGGCTACATCATGGGGAAGCAGGAAGATGGGCAGGTAGGTGGGACTTTAGTGAGAGGGGCCTTGAATGCCAGGCTAAGAGATGTGGTCTTTTATCCTAAAGGCCTGGGGGTCACGGAAGTGGAAGGTCCTGGGACCCATATCCGAGAACTATGTAAGTATTTCGGCGAGATTGCTACTATATCCGTTTTTACAAATTGCCCTGGAGCAAATGCTTCTCAAACCATCTGTGGAGAAGGACCATTTTTTTTAAAAATTTCTAGGGGCGCCTGGGTGGCGCAGTCGGTTAAGCGTCCGACTTCAGCCAGGTCACGATCTCGCGGTCCGTGAGTTCGAGCCCCGCGTCAGGCTCTGGGCTGATGGCTCGGAGCCTGGAGCCTGTTTCCGATTCTGTGTCTCCCTCTCTCTCTGCCCCTCCCCCGTTCATGCTCTGTCTCTCTCTGTCCCAAAAATAAATAAATGTTGAAAAAAAAAAAAAATTAAAAAAAAAAAAAAATTTCTAATCTGTCCCAGACCAATACTTTTGTAAAATACAAGGAAAAAATGAATTACTAGAAAAATAAAATGAAAAAAAAAAATACCAGCCATTTGTTTTTATTATGAGATTCAAGATCTACAATTACTCTATCGGATTGCGCTACAAGTTTTCAACCCTCGGTTTCTGCGTTCACTTTGATAGAAAAGAGCTGGTCCAGGCAGTCTCTGTTATAGGCACACATCTAGGACAAATAAGGGTTCTCCTCGTGAGAGTTAAGCACTGCCAAACAAATGCTATTTTGGAGATGAGGAATCTGTCGTCCAGAGAAGGTAAAGTGGCCTGCCCAAGATCACATAGCTGGTGAGAGGCAGGGCTAGGATTTAAACCCAGGGCTGTCTGCCTTATTGAGGCTGTCTGCCTCAATCCACCTGCCAGGTGCAGCCCAGACCCTGTCAGCAGAGCCCTCCGGCCTGGCCCTGTAGCCTTGTCCCTGCTCTTAACACAAGGTCAAGAGCCCTGCAGTGGGGGGAAATGGCACCATTGTAAGAAGGGAACTTCCTTGCCCAGGGTCCCACGCCCGAGGTTGGCGGAAGCAGCCAGCCTCCAGGTCTCCTGACACAAGTCTGTCCTCAGTGTCGCCACTCCGCCTGCTTCTGTGCCTGTGCGCTGACCTCTAGGCCAGACAGTGCCAAGGAGGGCAAGGGAGGGAGGGGCACGAGGAGGCAGGGGACTCACCAATTGCTGGCAGTTACACAGTGCTTTGTCATTCTTAATTAGCTCAGCGACTCCATAGGCAAAGACCTCCCCGTGGAAGCGGCTGGTGCTACCCAGGGGGGGCAGACTGGGTGGGTAGGGGTCCCCCAGGAGCACTTTCCCCAACGCGTTTAGGTGCTGCTGCTTCTCCAACTGCAGAGGGCCACCCACTTGCTGGGCACATGCTGAGCACCAGAAGAGAGAACTTAAGTCGAGTCCTTAGATGCGTACTGGCCACCGCCTCGGTGCCAGGCACTGGTCAGCTGCTCCAGGGAACCCTGGGGTGAATGATGATTTCCAGCCCCCAGGCTTGAGACATACCCCGCTGTTGGGGGAAGCAAACAGGTTCAGCCATAAAACATGAATGACAACCAGAGTTACCATTTACTAAGCACCTGCCACATGGCAGGCACTAGGCCAAGCGTTTCCCACATATTATCCAATAGAAGCCTTACAAAGCCCTCTAAAGTGGGTATTATTCCTGCTGTACGGATGAGGAAACTGAAGCCCGATAGCTAGGATTGCATATATATATATAGATATAGATATAGATATAGATGGAGAATTTGGTTTTAAAGTTTTTGTGTGTTTGATAGAGAGAGTGAGTGGGGGAGGGCCAGAGAGTAAGAGGGAGCGAGAGAATCTCTAAGCAAGCTTCTCAATCTTATCATGGAGCCTGACGCGGGGCTCAAACTCACGAACCGTGAGATCATGACCTGAGCTGAAACCAAGAGTCGGATGCTCAACTGACTGAGCCACCCAGGCGCCCCGGGAGGATTTGGTTCAGAGCCCAAGTATGTAGAACTCCAAGGTCAAACAGTTGACTAGGGGAGAGAGAGAGAGTGAGAGTGCGGGCGCACGAGAAGAGGAAGCTTGTGAGGGAAGACAAGTGTGTGGGTAGCTACGACTGGGTATTGGGGAGGAAGCCAACTAGACTTTCAGGGCAAAGGTGGGTAGGCTGGGAGAGTTGAGGAGGCAATCTGGCTGGATGTTTCTGGAAGAGGAAGCATCATGAGAAGGGTCTGAGGAGGGAAGGGTTCAGAACAAATTGGTTAGAGTTGCTGGATCAGTGGGACACAGGAGGCAGGTCAGGTGAAAAGTCAGAACCAAGTCTCAGGAAGAATGTCTGGGCTCCTGACTCATCAGTAACCCAAGTTCCCTCCGATTCCCGGGGAGAGTGCTGTTTCAGACTTGGGCCTGAGGTGGAGGGGGAAGTCCTACCTCTCCAGTCGGGAGAGGGGGTGGGGGCTCTGGGATGAGGCTGGACGACCCGCAGCTCGGACTGGGCCAGGTCCCAAACCCAAGAGGGCTCCCTTCCCTGGGGGCCAGTCAAGAACCATGATAAGAACAGTCATTCCACCTTTACTATTCAGCCAGTCAGGAGAGTGACTCCGATTTTATTAAAACACACAATATAGGGGCACCTGGGTGGCGCAGTCGGTTAAGCGTCCGACTTCAGCCAGGTCACGATCTCGCGGTCCGTGAGTTCGAGCCCCGCGTCGGGCCCTGGGCTGATGGCTCAGAGCCTGGAGCCTGTTTCCGATTCTGTGTCTCTCTCTCTCTCTGCCCCTCCCCCGTTCATGCTCTGTCTCTCTCTGTCCCAAAAATAAATAAAAACGTTGAAAAAAAAATAAATAAATAAAATAAATAAATAAAATACACAATATATATAGCACTCATTATAGGCCAGGCATAATTCTAAATACGTTCCAAACTTTAACTCTTTTTTTTTTTTTTTTAATGTTTTATTCATTTTTGAGACAGAGAGAGACAGAGCATGAACGGGGGAGGGGCAGAGAGAGGGAGACACAGAATTGGAAGCAGGCTCCAGGCTCTGAGCCATCAGCCCAGAGCCCGACGCGGGGCTCGAACTCACGGACTGCGAGATCGTGACCTGAGCCGAAGTCGGCCGCCCAACTGACTGAGCCACCCAGGCGCCCCCAAACTTTAACTCTTTTAATCCCTACACTAACCCATGAGGTATAATCCCCACTTTACAGATGAGGAAACTGAAGTCCGTGGAATTTAAGTGACTTACTTAAGGTCACGAAGTAAAGAAGCAGGGGAGACAGGATCCCGGGCTCCAGTATCCATGTGTTTAACTACTGTGCTCTGCTGGTGGGGGAAAGGAAAATACACTCTGCTGTAAAGACTCCCATTTTACAGATGGAAAAACTAAGGCCAAGCCAGGTAAAGGGACTGGCTCAGGCAAGGAGGGAGGACAGATCACTGGAGGAAATCGGAGCTCCTGACGTAGGCTAGGCTTCTGTCTTGGTCCCAGTGCAAGTCCGAGTGATAGCTGGAGAGAAGCTGAGAGCCCTCCCAACCCCTGGCACCCACGATCTCATCTGGGGTCCCAAAAGGGCCCAGGGCGGAGAAAACAGTAAGATTACAATCCTGGCACCCTTTTCCTAAAGACAAAAGCCAGTTATAACCACAGGTAGCTTCTCCCTCCCTTTTATTTATTTTCTTTCTCTCTTTTTTTTAAAGTTTATTTATTTATTTTGAGAGACAGAGAGTGACCAGGGAGGGGCAGAGGGAGATGGAGAGAAAATCCCAAGCAGGCGCTACACTGTCAGTGTGGAGACCTACTCAGGGCTTGAACCCAGGAATCGGGACATTGTGACCTGAGCTGAAATCAAGAGTCAGATGCTTAACCGACTGAGCCACCCAGGAGCTTCTACTTTTCTTTCTGATTGCTAAAGGCTATACGACCACTGCAAAAATTTTTACGAAGTTAGATCAGAGGAGCAAAAAGAAAAGAATAAAAAAAAATCACCTTAAAACCCCTCCTTGAATACCGGTATATTTTCAAGACTTCTCTGCTCCCTCTCGGTTTTTATAAGCATCCAAGCTGTGAAGCAAGAGACTTGGCTTCCGATGCTGGCTTGCTGTGTGTCCTTGGGCAAGTCCCTGCCCTTCCCTAGGCCTCAGGCTCCTTACCTGCGAAATGAGGGTTTGGACACGGTGACCTCAGAGGAGGCCCCTTGCCGCTCTGACCTTCTGTTTCTGCTTCTGTTCCTGGATTGGCAGAAGGGGCACGAGCCGGCTGCCCCTCTGCGGGGGATTCATGGCTGACAGCTCCCAGCAAGCCACCTCCGGGACGATGCGATGGCCCTGGAAACAGCCTTCACTGCAGTCTCAGCGTTCCCAGGCCCGCCTGCTCGCTAGGCCCATATGGTGCCCCCTGCCAGCTGGACACCACCAGCTGCCCTTCACCTGCCAGCCCTGGGTGACTGCTTTTCCTTCAGGCTCCAGGATGCTCTCTCTACTGCCCCGGAACCTAGCTGGCTCAGGGTAAGAGAGCTGGGGGCCTCTGCCCTGAGGACCTATCTACCCATCGCCACAGCCCTTTGGGGAGAAGACAGCCTCATACGGTAAAAAAGATAGAGGGAGGGAGGGAAGAAGACAGGAAGGAACACTGACTGTAATCCAACTCCATTTGGACCCCTTGCTAGGCATTCAGGAATGAATCCGAAAAACGCACTGCCCTTGAAGGATCCAGAGTCTAGTGGAGGCAACAAGAGTAGAAACAGGCAGCAGAAACACTTGCAATGCTGAGAGCTCAGGCCTGTGAGATCCCAAAGGGAGAAGCCTACTAGATAGCAGTCAGGGAAGGCTTTCTAGAGGAGGCAACTTCATAGGTCAGTTCTCAAGAACAGGTGTCTGCCTTTCCAACTCAAGTTTTTAATTCTTACTGGCAGCCCTGTGGAATAGGTGTTGTTGCCCCTTTTACAGATGATGCTCGGAAAGGTGAGTTCACAACCACCAAATGAAGAAAAGCCAGGTTCAAATTCCCATGAGCCTGGGACAGAATGAGACAGAATGGCTGAAAAAGCACTTGGTTTATACTCTGAGAGAGGAATGTCAGTGGGGCCTCACTACCCAGCTGGGGATAGCACAGCCCCATTTCCCCCTCAACACAGGAACAGGACTCCTGTCTTCTGTGCGAGGAGCAGTCCTAGAGGCTGAAGTTCACTTTGCTGAAGCATCCCCATCTAGAAGGAGCAAGGCTGTGGCATGAAGACAAGTGCTCTCTTTTGACTCCCTTCCGCAAAGCGTAACGGGAAGGCATAGGATCCTAGAGAGAATCCTAAATCCTGGCCTTAGAACATCTGTGCTTGAGGAATTCTAGAATCCACACTCCCCTCAAAATGCCTCCTAGTAACCATGGCAGGGTCTGGGTCAAGGTCATGCGGCACCTGGCCCTTCCAGGTTGGAAGGATGGCTAGAAATAGGATCCCATTTCCTTTGACAGATAAAGATGAAGACATAGTGGGGGGGGGGGGGGGGGGGAGAAATTGCCTAAGGTAACACAGCAAGTCAGTGTCAGAGCATAACACCCAGGTCGTATCACTACCTGGGGGGTGGGGTGGGACAGCCCAGATGCCCAGGTGGTGCCAGAGAGCATCCTGGGTGCTGTTGGAGGAGTAAAATCCCCAACTGGTCTTACCAAGGCAAACTTTTATAGTCCTGCGCAGTACTCAGCAAAGTTCTAATACCCCAACTCTCCTAAGCCTCGGACAAGACTCTTCTTTCCCACCCTAAGTCTACCCATCTGTAAAATGGCCCCCAACTACCTTTCAGCTGGGCTGCTTAGAAATCCTAGGAATAAGGGGATTGGAAGAGGGAAGAAAAGAGGGGGCGTCTTGGGCTTTAGGCTCCCTACCTCAATGGCGCCCTTCACCGGGACAGCCTCGGGGAGGAGAGAGCAGGAGCCGGGCCAGGCGTGTCGAGGCAGGGCCGTCGGGGGCGGGCCCAGGGGCGGGGCCTAGCCGACCATCGCCCCGCCCCGTCGGACGCCTGCGCGGCCCTCGCGCCGCGGGGGGAGGAGCGCGAAGCCCGCGCGCCGCGCGGCCCCGGCGGAAAGTTTTCCCTGACGGAGTTTTGGCGGCGGCGGCGGCCGGAGCGGCCATGGACGCGCTCAAGTCCGCGGGGCGGGCGCTGATCCGGAGCCCCAGCCTCGCCAAGCAGAGCTGGGGGGGCGGCGGCCGGCATCGGAGTGAGTGTGTGCGCGTCCGCCGGGCCGGGCGGGGGCCGGGGTGGCGGGGGGGCTCGGGCCGCGCGGACCGGCCTCCCGCGGGTGCCGGGGACAGAGGCGCTGCCTGCCCGGTGCCCTGAGGCCCTGCCGGGTCCTGCGGGGTGGGGGGGTCGCCCGGGGTCAAGTTGTGCTCCCACTCCTGTGCCCGCTCTGTGCGGCTGGGGAGGAGGGGCAGAAGCCGGGGGAGAGCGCGGAGCTCGGGATCCCCAGGTGCAAGCGGCAGTCGGAGGGGCCGCAGGTGAGACGAAGAGACCTGCGCGACCTCAGGCACCTGACCCCCTCGCCGCCCGGGGCAGCTGAGGGGAGACCGGACCTCAGCGTCGGTGCCTGGGGCAGGAGGAGTGGGCACCGGGGCTTAGGGGAGATGCCCGCACCCTGCGCCCCAGCCGCTCGGTGCGCGGCCGGCGGGCGGCCACGTGCCCCCTCCCCGCAGTCCAGCCCTTGAGGTCGTCTTTAGACGCCCAGAAACCGACTCAGGTGTGAGCGGGGGTTCGCAGGTACCTACTTGAGGTTGGGGGCGAGGCTCAGCCTGGGGTCTCAGGACGTAGCACACACCGAGCCTTCCAGACCCTTGCGTCCCCTCCTCTTCCCACGTTCTGGCTGATTTTGAAACCTGTTTTCTCTCACACTTTCCCTCTCGGGCCTCCGAAGTCCCGCGGCGCCCAGGCGAATGGCAGGCTCGCCGCCACCCTCTCTCGGGGGCGTCTGGGAGGCTGGGAGGCCGTCCCCCCTCCTCTCCTCGTCTCGAATTACTCTCAGGGAACCCGTCACCTGGCACCTTCCCCTGAGGCCTGAGAAACCCAGCCCGAGTCCTTCTTTTCTGTCCAGGAGAAAGAGCGTGGATTGTCTGGGGTCACACAGGCCTTCCTGGTAGATGTGGAGCCAAAGCAGGACTTCCGTACCCTCCCACCCTCCTGTCAAACACCTGGGCTTCTCCCTGCACCTAGAAACCACTGACAGTACAGTTGCACCCCACCCCGCTTCCTTTTCTTTCCAGGGCTCCGCCAGGGGAGCCCGAGTTCCCTCGAACCACGAGTGCCAGCGTGTCTGGGCCTAGAGAACCCGCCCTGCCCCCCCCCCCCTCTTGCCCCCACTCTGCTGTTCCAGTTGTGGCCACCCCCTAAACGGAGACTGGCGTTCAGAACTTGGGCTGGTGACTGCTGGTAAGGGTAGGGTCAGAGACCCATTAGGGCTGGTCCGGGCCAGGCCAGGGATGCACCCTCTCCCACCCTTATTGGCCTCCCAAACAGCCCCTTTAAATATTTGTGGGATTTGACTAGGACTTCTGAGAATAATGGTTTGTTTCAGCGGGGGAACCCTACAGTTTTTTTCCTGGGATGGGAGAGGGATGGGGTGCTGGGTAAGGGAAGAACACTTAGAGGCCTCTTTGATTCTGGGGAAAGGGGAGAGGTAGCCACCTTGGATGGTGGAAGAGAGTTTTTCCTGCTGCTCTGATCTTGGACAAGTCATTTTCCTTTCTGACTCTGTTTCCTCGCCTGCAAAATGGGGATGAAAATTCTAACCTGACAGGGGTGTTGAGAAAGTTATTGATAATGCTTCCTCCTGGCACCTAATTGGTGGTTTCCTTCTGTCCCACACTCGCCTTTCTTGTCCTGTGGACCCTCAACAGGACTGTTGCTCTGGTGGAATAAGTTTTGGGGGCTCAGAGCCCATCTACACCTGCAGAGGAAAGGAGAGGAGAACTCCTGTCCCCTGCAGACCCCCAGAGTGCTGTTCTGAGCCTTCTGGACCCAGAATGATCTGGGTGGGATCTTCACCTGTCCCCCGTTATTAAGTGTCAGTTTCCTTATCTGTAAATTGTCCATAACAGTAGTACCCAGCTGGAGTGTGTGTGTGTGTGTGTGTGTGTCTTAAATGAAATAGTGCTTGCCTGGAATGGCAAAAGAATTCAATAAAATAACAACAACTGCTTTTGTCACTTTATGTTTTACACAGTGTTTTTGCTTCTGTTATTTCATTTGCTCATGTCAGGTGATAGAGCAGGGATTCTTATCAGACATCCCCCGTCACCCCTGTCAGAGATTAAAAAAAAAAACCTGAGCCTCAGTCTCCAACACAGCTTCCTAGAAGCAGCCCTCCAAATTTCCCAGCCCAGGGGTCTTATCACTGTGCCTCCTGGGGCAGGTGCCACCCCAGGTTGTGCTGACAGTCTCTGAGAACAGTGGTGGCCACAGGATAGAGAGGGAGGCCGTGGGGTGTGTCTGGGGTGGAGGTGCTGGGGTAGCCTGGCCTGGGGTGGTGTTCCAGACAGGCCCTGGGCCCATCCCTCAAGGCCAGAGCCCTGTGGTTGACTTTTGGGACCAAACTGAAGCCAGTGGAGTTAAGGATAGGCTTGACACCTGCTATCAGCTGTGACTTGCTCCTGCCCCTCAAGATCCTCAGCTGGGATTAGCATGATCATTGTTTTATTTGTGGAGAAACTGAAGCCCAAAGAAGGGAGGCAGTTTGCTTGAGGTCACAGCAAGCTAAAACCCCAGGCTTTTTTTTTTTTTTTCTTCTTTTTTTTTTTTTTTTTGCTGTGAACCTCATGGCCCTCTGTCTCCCAACTAGTCCTGAGTTTGAAGGAGAACTCTCCTTCTCCCACACATGGCCTTTTTCCCATCTCTTCGGGAGCATTGAATATTTGATCTCAGTCCCTGGCCAGGGATTTTCCTTTCTTCCAGCTGCCTGGAAAGGTGGCTTATCCTGGCCACACAGTACCCTTTTTTCCAAGAGAGATCCTCTGACCCTCAGACTTGCTTCTTCATGGGTTGTGCCAGGCTGTCAGAGAACTCCAAACGCGGCACAGTTTCCAGTAAAGCTAGTTTATGGTAGTATGTGGGAGACAGAAGATCTGTTTGTACTTGCTTGTAATATTTACAATAAAAGATATTATAAATAACCCCCCTAGTCATATTACTTATTGGTCACAGACTATGTGTCATGCACTGGTAGGTACTGGGGAGTCTGGTGAATAAGCCAGTCTGTCGGCCCATTGTGCTGCCGTCTGTTGGAGGAGGCAGACAGAATGACCAGGGTGCAAACGAAAGGTATGGTCATAAGTAGTGAAGAAAGATCGAGGAACTGCGCTATGAACTCGGTGCTATGAAGAAAGATCGAGGAACTGCGGAAATGGGGACAGCTTCCGTAGACTGGTATGACCACTCTGCTTCTTCTAGAAAGCAGATGCCGAGAGAAGGATCTGAGTGTGAGCCATCTATCTGGGAAGAGATCTCAAGAAATACCTTTAGGAGAAGTGAGAAGAGAGTCCAAAAAGTGGATAAGTCACCAGCGTGAGTGACTGGAGTGCCATCCTGTGGAGAGCTTTGGGAGGCAGTGGAGAATGTGCTCTTCGGGAACTCCATCTGAGGGGCAGTTCCCGGCAGGGGTGGGCACAGGGTGCTGGGGCTGGAAGCCCTTCATGCCCCAGTCTGGGTGGGCATTGGCACCTCCAGGAGCCAGAGAGAGCCGTAGGCAGAGAGGTGGCACGTCGGGTGACATGTGTGGAAACGGCACCCAGGGAGGGGGTGGGGGGGGCCCTGACGGTGTTAGTGCAGACAGGGGTGGCCTCTCCAAGACGGTGACTTGGAGCACACATGAGAATACAGGAGGGAGGAATCTGGGAATAGCATTCCAGCCAGAGGGAACAGCAGGGGCAGGGGACATTTAACTGGAGGCTGGGGCCCTGCTTCTCACAGGTCTGGTGGCCGAGGGAGGGACGTGTGCCTTGCAGGAGTCAGGTCACCCCCACCCACCAAAGGGCACTCTGTCCAGGCAGCCGTGCAGGACACGATGCCTGCCCCTCTGACCTCTGCGTGGCCCGGGGAGGGGCTTGGTGGGCTGCAGGAGTGGGTGGACAGCACTGTGGGAGGCCAAGACCAGCTCTGTCAATTATGAGTCATGGCCAGACTCCTCTGAGCTGCTTTATCTGTGAAGTGGGAGTCCTGCATATCCTTGCTCTCCTCACAAAATACTGCAGGTGGCTATGTGCACATCCAAGCTCTTTGCACTTGACCCGTGGTGATGACAGTAGCTCACACTTCAGTGGCCCTCAGTGTGTACCAAGCATGATTCTAAGCCCACCTGGCATGTGAACTCATTTCACCCTCACAGCAACCCCACGGGGTGGACATGCTTCTTGTCCCAGTTTTTAAGTGAGGAAACTGAGGACCAGGGAGACGGTGTGACTGAAGCCCATAGCCCATCTCCAGACCGCATGGTTTTAACCTTGACAGCGTGCTTTTCTCTTACAGACTAAGGAGGTGCCTAGGAAGTGAGAGCTTGTGCCATTATCATTTAATAATTTTCTTTGGATAATCTTAACAACTTCTGAAATTTGCCTGGCACTTTTTACATGCTGAACCCGTTTCTGAATGATGCTCTTGAGGGACTGAACCCATTTGTCAGACAAGAAGGCTATGGCCTAGAGAAGCAACCGCATTCCAGGTCATGGCAGAGCTTGAGTCCCCTTCTGAGATGTCTACTCTGTGGCTTCTGAGGCCATCTCCCCACCAGGCTGGAGGAGGCTGGAGGCCAAGGCCCTTCGAGATTTCCCCATGGCCCCTGGGTTTGGCTGTAGCTCTGATGTTCCAGACACCAGCCAGGCTGGGTCTCCTGGGCAGCCCCCTCGCCCAGCTCTGAATCCTGGGCAGGGGACCTTGATGAGGAAAGAGCACACGTTTGCAGCCGCAAGTAAAACTGGGCATATGGTCCATCCCCAGCCAACTCTGACAGCAGGGTCATCTGTAAAATTGCTAAGTTAAAATAGCACAGTCATTACCCACCACAGGGCCAAAAATAACCAGGACCGGAACAGGGCTGTGGACTCAGGCCTGTATTTGCCCAGGGGCCTCTGGGAGTTCTTCCTGAAGTCCCAGGCTCTTCCTAGGGAGGAGCATGTGGCCTCTAGTCTCTGAATGGTGAGCAGGCATGAACTCTGTGTTTGTTTTATCCAGTGCTCTTACGTGTTGGTTTCTTCAGGGAGGGTGTGGGAGACCTTATATTGAAAAGATGAGTCATACCTAGAAGGACAGGAGCCTAGGGGGCGCCTGGGTGGCTCAGTGGGTTGAACGTCAGACTTCAGCTCAGGTCATGATCTCGTGGTTCATGAGTTCAAGCCCCGCATCGGGCTCTGTGCTGACAGCTCAGAGCCTGGAACCTGCTTCTGATTCTTTGTCTCCCTGTCTCACTGCCCCTTCCCCACTTTTGCTCTGTGTGTCTCTCTCTCAAAAATAAACATTCAAAAAAAAAAAAGAAGTACATGAGCCGAAGCAGGGTTCCCTCCTTAGAGGGGAAGGAGGATCTTGCAGGGCCTGGGAGGGCAGCATAACGGGAACGGGGACAAGGACGAAGCAGAGTAAGCAACATTAGCCAGGAGTTCACCGTTTCCAGTTGCTGAGGGAGACAGACATGACTGGAAGTCTTTCAAGAAGGCAGATGGAAGACAGCTGCTGGCTGTGGGTGATGTGGCTGTAGGAGGAGGAGAAGGAAGTCCACGCTCGAGAGAGGCACAGGCAACCCACTGACAGGAGGGATGAGGCCCCATCAGGAGGTATGACCATGGGCAGGCCCTCTGCTAAGCACATTACATTTAATAATTTCATTATTATTTCACCAGAGGGTGGAAACAGCAGCCCTGTGAGCTGGGGACTGTTGTTACCCCCATTGTATGGATGAGAGAACTGAGGCTCAGGGAAGGGAATTGATTCGTTCAAGATCACTCAATGTCAGAACTGGGATTCTAGGATTAAGGAAGGCCTTTGCCCTTAAGGAAGGCTTCCTGGATGAGGGTGGATGCAAGGGGTTTCAATCAAACGAAGGGAAAGGCATTTCTGGTAGAAGGAACTTGAGCAAAGGCGTAGGAGTGGGAAAGTAAATGGTACATCAGGAGGAAGAAGTTCTACATGGTTGGAGCTTCCGTGTGTGTGTTCTGTGTTGGGTGTGCATGTGCCTGTCTGTGCACGCAGGGGTATTGTGGGAGAGGAGACTGTGGGAGAGGAGACTGTCATTTCCCAGTAGTCATTGTGGGGATTGCCTGTAGTAGATTAGGAGCTTGGGGTGGGGGTGGGGGTGCAGGGGGAGAAAGCTCTGACTTGCTGTGTGATCTTGCACAAGTCCCATCCCTCTCTGGGCCTCAGCTTCATCATCTGTCATGTGAGGAGTTCTGGCAAAGGGTCTCCATGGCTGATGAGTGGCAACCAGTCTACTGGGGCCCTCCTCATGCAGGAGGCCATAGAATAGGGGAAGGGTCAGGCCAGGGAAGGAAGAATGCAGACTATGACAAACATTTCAGAGGTCAGGGAGGACTGGGGAATATTTTGACGGCAGAAAGGTCATCTGTGACCTTGGCAAGCTTTGGCCCTTTGGAATGGAAGGAGCGGAAGTGGCTTTGGAGAGGGGCCAGGAAAGGCTGAGCCTGAGGAAATGGGAGAGTAGGGACATAAGAATGGGGGGAGCAAGGATGTTTGCTGTAGAGCAGGGGTGGATAGGCAGATGAACAAGGCCACCCCTGATTGATTAGTGTTGCCTGCCTGGAGCCTTGTATTGAGAAACAGTCCAAAGCCTGTAAATCAGAGGGAATAGAGCTGCAATTGATTGGCAATGTCTGCCAAGGACACTAGTGATAGGCATGGCGACATGTAGTTTGCCGTTCTTGCTTAGATGCATGTTGGGTTGAAAGTGCTATTCTGAGTACCTACAGAGAGGAAGCCTAAGGAATTAGGAATTGTGGGAGGAAATATCTCTGGCTCTAGGAACTTCCTCCTAACCTTTTGCTAAAATGAAGGTAGTTTGCCTCATGGGAAGTTAGTATCGGCTAATGGTCAGGAGCTTGAACTTGAGAGTCAACCATTGTGACAAATTACTGGTCCTTTGAGCCTCCCTTTCCTCTGTGAAACTGGAATGAAAGAATGCCTGCTTGCAAGGCAGCTGTGAATGTTAGAAGTAATGGTAAGAGCTGCTTTGTTATTGTTGTCTGTGTTACTTGATAGTTCTGTTCTGCGCTGATGATGTGGTGGTTTTCTTGGTTTCTTTAAGAACAAGGCTCGGGTCTGAGTTGCTCCGGGGCCCCCGTCACCCAACGCAGGACTGAGACACCTCAGGGACTTTCTGATTCTTTTTTGGACGATCAAATGAAATAGGCCTCATGGTTGATACAGCAGAGGATAAGGTCACTTTGGGGGCTTCTCAGCAGGGACTGGGCCTCGTGTTGGGGTGGTGGCCCAAGTGCACAGGTTGGAGGGCAGTGGGCCAGGGCCCAGAGCTGAGGGTGGCCCTGCAGGCCTGAAAGAAGACTGGGAGTTGTCCAGGTCATTTCTTTGCTCAGCAAATACGGAGTGCCAGCTGCATGCCAGGCTCTGGATGACCAGTCGGCAAGTCCCTGCTCACCTGGGTCTCAAATAGGGGGACTGGGTATACCTGTACCCTCCCTCAACACACATGGATTCTTTTTCATGAGGAAGCAGTCTCGGAAAGGGACAGTGGCCTGCTCAAATCAAACCCAGAGAGATATGGGTATACAAGACTCCTTCTGGCTGGTGGAGAAGGAGGCAGAGCCCCTGGAGGACTAGAACTCCAGGACGGTTGTTGTAAGGAGCAGCATGGGCCCAGACAGGGTAGAGGACCCAGTGTTTCCAGCTGGGCCCAGTATCACAGGAACCCCGGAACCTGCTGTGCTTTGTAGGTGGGGCCCACTGCCCTGGCACCAGCGATGCCCAGTCCTGAGCTTTCTTCCTATGGCTCTTCCTTCAGAGCCACTGAGGGCCCCTGGAAGAGCGGGGAGGGCACAGGGTTGTCCTAGCTCCTCTCCCAAAAAGTAGTCCAGAGAAGCTGGCCCTGGCCATCTCTGTGGTGGACCCTGGAAACTGATTCCTATCTGGATCCTGCCCTGTCCTAGATTGTGTGTGAGCTGAAGCACTCACAGTTTTCTCATTTGTAAAATGGGTAAAATCATAATACCTCCTCCATTGCAGCATCAGAGATGCTGACTGACAGGATCGTGGAGTGTTCGTTTGTCCTGCTGATTGGGCTTGGAAGGATTCCTAGAAACCTCCTTCCTCTTCGGTCCTCATTACTTCCCTGCTGAGTGATCTGGTGCCTCTGGGCTGCTAAGGAAGAACCCTGGGGATGGTTCAAACCACTCATGAAGACCACACTTGCCCTCCTGTTCCTCTGTCTGACCAGGGTCCTCTCTCACATGAGTAGGGCTATGTAGGGGCTTTTCCAGTTCTCTCTCCCAGTCAGTTCCCCTACCCAGTGAGCTGGCCTCACCCCGGCCTTTTCCAACCTTCCTGACCTCAGTTGTGGGTAGAGTTTTCAGAGGACCCCTCCCATGTGCCCTGCTCTGGACTTGAACCCAGGTTTGCTGATTCAGGCAGCCTTCATACAATGTCATTTGAGAAATCACCCCTCCCCACCACAACCGCACCTCTCTTCCTCTCTACGGCTATGCAGAGCAGGCTGGGGCCATGGAACCACCCAGGTTTGAATTCTGTTCTGACTCCAGCCCTTTACTCACTGCACGTGGACTTTGTCTGATGACTTTGCCTCTCTGAGCCTCAGTTTCCTAATCTGTAAGGTGAGGATAGAATCCATCTCACAGGATTGTATGAAAGATTCAGGAAGAAAATAGCATAGTTTGCTCTCAGCAAGTTTGTGTTAAAGAGTTTGAACTTGAAAATACGGGTTCCGATTTTGGCTCTTGTACTTGCTGGCTCAGTGGACTTGGTTGGGTGATTTCACCTCCCTGGGCCTCAGTGTCTTTGTAAGTGGGTATGATAAAAGTGTCCTACCTCATAGGTTGTCCTAATGAGAATATTTTACGTAAGACTTCTTGCCATGGTGCTTGGTGGGTTATTCCTTTATTATAGATAAAAAGTAATGATAGATGGACAACCCCAGTGCGCCTTGCTAGGTCTTCCTAGGAAATGTGGGCCGGGAGGACAGGGTCTGAGGCCTGTCCCCGTCCTGCCCAGAGCTGCCAGAGAACTGGACGGACACTCGGGAGACACTGCTCGAGGGGATGCTCTTCAGCCTCAAGTACCTGGGCATGACGCTGGTGGAGCAGCCCAAGGGCGAGGAGCTGTCGGCTGCTGCCGTCAAGAGGATTGTGGCCACGGTGAGCCCCGATCAGGGTGGGGGAGCCGTGAGCCAAGGGCCAGCTTCTTCCTGGGGTGCCACTCATCCCCTGCTCATTCCCCTGATTGGATGCGTCTGAGCTGTTCTTGCCCTGAGTCCCCTTGCATCCGGCCTAGGGACTCTGGTAGACAGGAGCCACTGGGCTTGTGGGGTCAGGGTCAGTGTCCTCCTCTCCCGTTGTTGTGGCCATGGCCCCTCCTAGTCTCCCCTCCCCCCAACTCGGGTCCCCTGCCTAAGGGTTAGTGACTTAGTGCAAGGAGTAGTGGGGAGGTTGCTGTCACCCAACCACTTGCCCTGTGGCCTGAGGGACAGGGTAGCCCACCAGAGACCAGATCTCCCCACTCCCTTACTCCCCCTCCTGAGTAAACGTGGCCTAGAAATGCTCTTCCCTTGGTGGTCTCAGACCCCTCAGCTCAGACCCTCACAGGTGCAGTGGGTAGAGTGGAGAGTCCCCAGGAGTGATGCTGCTGGGTTGAGATAGCCCACTCAGCACTCAGAGCCTGAAGTCCCTCCTAGCTGTGTGTCCTTGGGCAGGTCCCTTGACCTCTCTGAGTTCATTTATTTCCTCCTCGGGAGGAGCTCTGTTGCCTATAAGATGACTCAAGTTCCAGTGTCTGGCAGACAGTGGGTACTTAATGAACAGCAGTTGTCCCTGTGTTTATTAGAAGAGAGCATTGTTGACTAATGTCTTCCCCGGTTTGTCTGCCATCTCTGAGACCTCACATGGGCCTCAGGTCTGGGACTTAGACCAGCTAGGTGTAGCCCATGAGAGCAGCTCCCAAGTGAGGCAGGCAGGCTTCTCTGACCCATGTCTGCCCCAAGGCAAAGGCCAGCGGGAAGAAGCTGCAGAAAGTGACTCTCAAGGTGTCACCACGGGGGATTATCCTGACCGACAACATCACCAACCAGCTCATTGAGAACGTGTCCATTTACAGGTATGCTCAGCATTGGCCACCCTCGCTCTGTCCCTTGGGGCGGTGGGTGGGGTGCCCTTCCTGAATCCATGCACCAGCACTTCCTGTCTGGGTGAACTTGGAGCCTCAGTTTCCTTGTGTGTATGTGGGGGAGGAGCCAGATCCCTCCTCCCAGTGCTGTTAGGAAGTGCTGAGTACACAGCCCCTGGCTCACAGTGGGTGCTTGGTTAAAAGGCAGCTGCTGCTGTCATTATTGCTAGTTGCAGCAGGCAGCTGAGGCCTAGTCAGGGCTAGGACCCTCCTCCCCACTCCCCTTCCGCAAGCATGCTGCTGAGTCAGGCTTGGAGCAGAGGGCTGCGGAGTCACTGCCTTTTCCTTCCGCTGTGAATATAGCAGCTCAGCTCTGGACATGTGGCCAGACATTCAGGGAGGCCTCAAGGCAGAGTCCCAAGGCCAGAGTGTAAATGGTATGGGGGCAGGGGGGGGTGGCCATTCTCAAGGAGACAGAGCCTAGCCCTTGGAACCTCAAGCTCTTCCCACTCCCTCTGTTGGCTGATCAGTTGTAGGATTTCAGCGCTGGAAGGGACAGTCCATTTTATAGATGGAGAAGCTGAGGCCCAGGGAATTGCCCAGGGCCCCACGGTGAGGTAGTAGCTGAGCTGGGAGCACCGAGGCTGGAGCTCTGTCCGGCAGGCACCCAGCTGCCAGGCATTCCTCCACCCTCTTGCTTTGTCTCCAAGCAGGTGGTTCCATCCGCTGGAGCATAAGCAGTGTTGGGGGCATTGAGGGTGGGGGTGTGTTGGAGGGTGTGGCTTTAGAGTTTCTGGCTGGTGTCTTCCTCTCACCTTTCTGACTCTGCCTGCCTCCTTTAACCAGGGGAGGCCTCAGCCCCTGCCCTCAAGGAGGGAATGGAGGGGAAGAAATAGGAGATTAGAGTGTTTCCCAAGAGGGCAGAGAAGAAGGGGCCTGTCTGAGGAAACCTGGGAAGGCCTCCCAGGGGAGGTGGCAGGAAGCTTGATCCCCTGAGATAAAGAAGAGGGAGCTGCTGGCCTGGGGGTCTTAATGGTGCTGATCCCCGTGTCCATGTCTGATTAAAGCTGGGGCCACACTGGGGAAAGAGTCTGCTGAGCTCCTGTCCCACCTCTGGGCTGCCAGTTCCTCTCAGATTGAGATTCTCAGGATGAGCAGCCAGCAGGGAGGCAGCAGACTGGGGGGGGGGGGGGGGGGGGACGGTGGGAGGGCAGGTTTTCCAAGAGGAGGGAGCTGTTCTGTGTTCCTCCTGGACCCAATGGGGCTCCTGGTCTGGCCGTCTTCACACACCCTCGTGCTACTCCCAGCTCCTCCGCCTCTGCTCACAGCTCTGGGAGAATTTGCCAGCAGTCTCAGTCACCCTGGGAGAGAGGACCTAGAACTCCTCCGACCTCTGGGCAGGAGAGGAGGCCTGGTGCAGGGCATCAGTGGGCGGGGAAGTGTCCAGCTTCCCCTTCCCTGTCTAGTCAGCGCAAGCCCTGAAGGATTCCAGCCTCTGGAATCCTCAGGTGAACGCACATCTCAGCTCTGCCACTAGCTTGGTGATCTGAGACCGTAAGCTTCAGTTTTCTCATCTGGAAAGTGGGAATAATGGAGCCCATCTCGGGCAGCTCTGAGAATTAAATGAAGTGATATCTAGAAAGAAGGGCTTAGCTATTACCATTTTGAGGTGTGGCTCAGTGGGGGGCAGCGGGGGGAGGTGCCCTCAGTCTTTCCTTCCGCTCCTTTGTGCCTAGCCTGGGTACCCGCCCCCCCCCCCCCCCCATGCCATCAATGACCCAGAATGCCAGGCCCAGAGATCAAGGCCACATCTCCTGAGTTTTACCTTCAGGGAGTAGGATAGGAGGCTCTGGGGGACTCAGAGGAGATGCCCTATGGGGCATCCCAGATGTGGTCAGGCCCCATGCCGGGGTTTGGTGACACTTCCCACTTGCCTTTCAGGATCTCCTACTGCACAGCAGACAAGATGCACGACAAAGTGTTTGCGTACATCGCACAGAGCCAGCACAACGAGAATCTCGAGTGCCATGCCTTCCTCTGCACCAAGCGGAAAATGGTCAGTGCGGAGAGGCTGGGCCTAGGCAGGCTTTAGCTCTGCCTTGGCAACCCTGCCCTTGGGGGCTCTGTGTGGTAGGGGAGGCAGGACCCAAAGATGGCATCACTTAACAGGAAGTGTGAAATCCCCGGGGACCCCAAGACGATGCTGAGAGCACTGAGTAAGGCCACAGCCCTGTCAGAGTGGGCTGCCCTAGGCGGTCAGCCTGGCCTGTGGGTGGTGACAGGCCCGTGTCCCCAGTGAGTGCCCTGGCACCTTCCTCTCTGTAACATGAGTGATTGGATTTGAGATTTGGATGGGGGCGGTCTGTAGTATGGTCTGGGGGTGCAGGGTCTTGTAGGAATTAGTCCTTGGGGAATGGTGATCAGAGGGTCCCGGGAATGGCAAAGGGACCTGGCTTGCTGTAGCCAGAGTGGGGAGGGAAATGGCTATTTTTCGCATCTACGATGTGTGTCTTTCAGTGGTAGGCTTTAAGGGCTCTTTTTGTTTAACCCTCTGTGAGGTGGTGGCTGTTACTGTCTTTGTTGTTTTTATCTTTAATGAGGAAGCAGACTCACAGAGGTCAGCTGTTGCTGAAGATGACACAGCCAGCTGGGCAGAGTGAGGGTTCAAACCCATGTTCTTCCCCTCCCGGCACGACCGTGAGGAGCCACAAGCTCCCTGCGCCAGTTTCTAGGCTACTCCCTGGCCGTGTCCGGCTGAGATGGGCCTCAGTGGTCTCTGGGCATTTGTCTTGAACTTTGGGACAAGCAGCCAGGCTGTGTCCACCTTTGGTGTTGGGGCTTTCGTCTTGGAGGCCCCTGAGGTCTGAGCATCTGCTCTGTGAGGAGGTTCCTGACATTTACTCGTTGAGTGTTGGCCTCCGTTGACCTCTGTGTACAGAGTCCAGAGCCCCAGTCCCCATGCCCAGTGGTCCTTGGATCCTCTCCCCTACCCCTCTCATCCAGGACTCGTCAAGGACATCACAGTCTTTAAGTGCCCCTCAGGCTTCCTGCTATGCATCAGGGCCTGCCTGAGATATAGTATTAGTTTCCTATTGCTGTTGTGAGAAATCACAAACTTAGTGGTTTAAAACAACCTGGATTTATTCTGCTACAGTTCTGGAGGTCAGAAGTCTTAAGTGGGTCAGCAGGGGTGTGTTCCTTTTGGAGGCTCTAGGGAAGAACACACTTTCTTGCCTTTTTTAGTCTCTAGAGGCCACCATTCCTTGGTTCCGGGCCCCTTCTCCAACCTGAGGCCAGCGGTGAAGCCCCTTCCAGTCTCCCTCCTGCTTCCATTGTCACATTGCTGTTTCTAGCTCTGACCCTCCTGCCTCCCTCTTACAAGGCCCCTTGCGATTGGGCCCTCTAGGGAATCCAGGATAATCCCCCTCCATCTCAAAATCCTCCACTCAGTCACACCTGTAAAGTCCCTTTTGTGGTGCCAGGTAGCACTCAGAAGTTCCAGGGATTAGACATGGACATCTTTTGGGGCTGTGATTCACAGGTCTCGTGTAGGCAGCACTATGGGACAAGACCAATTAGGGGTCTGATCCTGGCTGATGTGCTGTGTGACTGTGGATAAGACCCTGCCCTTCTGTGGGCTGCCCGCCCATCAGCAGAATGAAGAGGTCACCTCAGTGACCTCCAGGATTGTTCTGAAAGGCCCCTTTCTTTTGTGCACCTTGTTTCTTTCCTGCAGACTCAGTGTCGCCAGACACTCACCCAAGGCCTCGTGATGCCCCAGGTCCCTGAGCTACAGTGGCTTCTCCCATGACAGCCTTGTTGTCACAGTGACTCTTGGCTTTGTCTCTTATGAGGCCACACTGACTTAAAAATACAGGCTCATTACGTCTCCATTGTTTGTCTCTTCCTCTCCACTGACCAGAGCAGGCGCTGGGCTGGGGCAGCTGGCCCACGGCCACTGCTGCAGAATGTGGACCCTGGTGCGGAGGGGCTCTGAGCTGCAGAGGCTTCCTCTGGGAAGGGAAGGTCGGAGGCAAAAGAAAGCGGATGCTGGCCCAGCGGCTCAAGGGAGGCCTGCCCTCGGGCCAGAGGACTTTAGACAGGCCTGAACAAAATCACCCTGCCCCAGGCCAAGAGGTCAGTTATTGAGGAAAACAGCCTATCCGCTGCTTGGTGCTGACAACAGCGCCCTGATCCGGCAGAGGGAACGGCTCCTGCAGGCCGCCTGGGCCCAGGCTCTTCACTTTTCCCGGCACGTTGTCCTCTGTGCCAGGGGCTGACTGGCTCGATCACAGCATACCCAGCCTTCCCCAGCTGGCTTTCCCCCTTCAGGGAGCCTCGGGGAAGCCCCTCAGCCCGCCAGCCCAGGGCAGTGTACGGGCCACCTGATGCAGACGCGGTGTTCTTGTGCCCCTCCTAAGGCCCCAGCCGAGCGCAAGCTGGCAGGAGCCTGGCCACGTTGGAAATGCTGAGATTCTCAGGGCTTAGTGGACACATCTGAGGAGGAGGCAGAGGTGAAACGAGGGCCTCAGGTTCTGCAGCCCACCTGCTGACAAGTGTCACTTGTCACTCCACAGACGTCACTGCTGCCTGGCCCGGGGCTGAGCCCTGTGGTGGGCACTGGAGCCCCAGGGGATCGGCCATGGAGACACCAACAAGATGGTTGCCAGGGAAGAGCCAGGATTCAGTAACTGGGGGGCGTGGCTCTAGGGTGGAGGTTCTTAAGTCTCACTGGAGGTCCGAAAGACTTCCCAGAGCAGGAGACATTTTGAATCGAGCTTTGAGAGCTGAGGAATGAGTGGGAGTTTGCCGGCCAAGACAAAGGGGGTCCGGGTGGTGAAAGGCTGCGTGCACCCCAGCACAGGAAGCAGCATGTGCAAAGACAGGTGCAGAATTAAATGGTAGGATTGGTGGGTGAGGACTCCCATGTCACTGGAGCTGGGGTGTGGCAAAGCAGAGGCAGCCCGCCAGGGGGAACTTGAATTTGGATGCTGACATAGCCCTCATTGCTTTTGGCCGGCGGCCCACAGTCTCCACCTCCCCACTCTTTCTCGCCTGGCTGCCTGCATGAGTGAGAAGCTGTGGCCACCCGGGGTCGGGGGAAGGGGTTCCTTTCTGGGTCACCCACCGGTTCAGCTTAGCTCGGGCATCATGCCACCAGGCCTCCCTCTCCCGGTGACTGCTGTTAGGCACGGCCAGGATGAGTTTCTCTACAAGGAAATGTTTCCATCTGCCCAGCTGGGAGGCCTCGGCCAGCACTGCAGCCTGCCTCTGGGTTCTGAAGTGAAGGTGGGGTTAGGGCTTCAGTGGGGGACCCAGGAATACAGTGCAGGTGGACTGACAGCAAGCAAGGTGACACCCCCTGATTATACCCCAAGCAGGCGGGGGGCAGAGCTGCTCTCCCTCACGTGGGCACTGGTATTCCTCGGGTAATCCTTTTGTGCAGGATTTATGCTTCTGGGGCAGCAAGGCCATAAGGGACACGTGGCCCGACTTGGTGGGAGTACCAAGCTAGGATCTGGGATCCTGGGGGGTCCTGAGCTAGATAGACCTGGCCCCTTGAAGGAGCTAACAGCCTGGTCACTGGGAACGAGACAGGGACATGTAACACTGGGTGTTAGAACCCAGTCCTGGTGAGAAGAACGCCACAGGCCAGAGGCATTCTGAGGAGGGCTGGGCTCGCAGCCTGTGGAGTGAGGGAAGGCAGGCCTCCCAGGGGTTGGGGGGGTGGGCAGGCCCTAGCAGTCCTTTCTTGTAATGCTGCCCCAGAGAGCTGGGCCCACCCCGCTCCCAGTCCCTGCCCAGCCTGGGCTTGCAGCCACCTGCACACATGTGCATCTCGGGTTATATTTGGTTTACTTACAGCTCGGGATTTCGGGGCAAAAGGGCGGGGATGTATGCAAATGAACAAGTTGATTTATGCAAAAACAGTATCAGGTTTGTGCCCGCAGATATCCTGGAGGCAAAAATCCGCGATGTTTCCATCTCCCTGCCACCTTAGGTGACCAGCCCTTTCTTGGGTGTATAGTGATTTGACTCCGGCTGCTAATCAGCCCATATTTTTAGTTCATGGGCAATTCTCAATGGTAACTGTGTCTATTAAACTTGATTCAGACGTGACAGCTTAAATTGTAAACAGCTGTGAAGAGTTTCATACTTAATTACCATATTTAGGTTTTTGCCATAAAGCACCAGTACTTCCATCAAAAATGTAAATGACGGAGACATTCAAATGAGATTTTATACTTCGTGAAGTTTAATTGGCATGGATCAGTCAGCTTGTTTAAGGATTTTAAATTAAAAAAAAAAAAAAAAAAAAGCGTTTTGAAGGCAGTAGCCACAGCTTCATTTCTCAATTAAACCAAGTTGTCTGGTGGATGGTGTGAGAGTGGGTCTGAGACTGGTTAGGCCTGAACTTGTGCACTTGAAAGAATCTGGTGCTTTCTTCCCTAGGCCCAGGCTGTCAGACAGAAACTAGATGCCGCTTCCGGCTACAGCTGAGCTCTGGGACTCCCGCTCCCAGAAGCCGGATTGTGATTAACCCTGAACTGGAAGCAGAGAGAGGAAGGAGCTGAGACGAATGTGGGCTGGGGCAGGTCCTGGCCAAGCGAGGCCTCAGGAGGCCTGCCCCTTGGGCAGAAGGAGTGCAGCCAGCCTATTGCACCTCTGGAGGGCTTTGGCCTGCTCTGGGGATCAGGGGTGTTTAGACTAGATTCTTGCCTTTGGGCAGCGGCCCAGATAGGGTGACACGGGCATGTGAACTGGTGACACCTCCATATGCATGATGCCAGAGAAAGGTAGGTGGAGCTGTGGGGCACCAGTGCTGGTGACCTGAGAGAGCTGGTGACGTCTGAGTCGGGTTTGAAGGGGTGGATGGGAGTTCCTCGGGGGTGAAAGGCCAAGATGTGGCCCCCTCTTACAGGTATATGGCGCTGAATGGTTTTGGTACCCTGACACAGGTACACATTGACATTTTGCTCCTGTCAGGCAATGTACAAGCCTCCTCCTCCCTTTTTTGGGATCCAATTGTAAGTCCCTCCAACCCAGCATAGGGCTAACCAGAGTGTAACCTTTGCTTCTGACTGTGGCTCATTCAGGCAGTGACTGGGCCCTTTCCAGTTCTGGCTTTTCTGTTCTCTAATTTCAAGGACTCAGTTTCTGTGTGAAGTCCTCAGGTAATTAGGGAGGGCTCTTGGAGGAAGTAAGCCTCCTAGTTAATTGAATATAGGGAAGCCCAAAGGGAAGGGGAAAAGGTGGAGGTGAGCAGTCATTGCAAAGGTTGGGAATGGAATAGAGGTGGGAGCCGTGGCTGGGGCCCCCAGCTGCCTGGAGTGGTTCTGGCCTCATTACGCCCCAGGCTGCTTTGGTGGCCTGGGCGGGGCCAGGACTCTGCTTTTGCCTGTCTGGAAGTTCAGAGCCTTGAAGGAGCGGAGCCTCAGCCTCCGGGCCTACATTTCTCACTTGTTGTTACCTGCCTGACCTGTACCCATCCCCCACCCGGCTTCCTGTTTTTCAGGCCCAGGCTGTCACCCTCACAGTAGCCCAGGCCTTCAAAGTTGCCTTTGAGTTTTGGCAGGTGTCCAAGGAAGGTGAGCCTTGTTCAGGGACACTGTGGTGGGTGGGGGTGGAGCTGGGGAAGCTGACAGAGTAGAAAGGAGTTGGCGGGAGGGGGGGGAGGGGGTGGGGTGGGTGGTAGAGTCCCTGGAGTCCAGGCCTGACTCTCCACTTCATCAGCTGCCTGGTTGGTAACTTTGGACAGGTCCCTTCACCTCTGTGAGTCCCTGTTCCCCCTGTGAAGAAATGGGAACAGCTGTCCCCCCCGCCCCCAGGGTGATTGTGAGGATTAAGTCTACAGAGTTTCTCTCCTCTCTGCTGGAGATCTAATGCCTGCCCCCTGAGAGTGGCCGCAGACCTCCCCTGCCCAGCGAGTGCTGGGAGTGGGGCTCCAACGCCCTGTGCCTTGGTCCCACAGAGAAGGAGAAGAGGGAGAAAGCCAGCCAAGAAGGAGGGGACGCCCTGGGTGGGGGCCTCCGTGACAACACCCCATCGTTGAAGAGCTGTGAGTCCTGGGCAGGGGGTGGGGCCAGAATCAGCTGCATGTCTCTGGGTCTGCCCTTCATCCTGAGGGCCCCCCTCCCTCCTGGGCTGGGGCAAACCCTTGGTTTTTTATTTGTGTTTTATTGTTAAATAAATAATACATGTTCATTATAGATAAATTAGAACATGTGGTTAGAAGGGAAGATTGCTCATTTTGGTGCATGTTCTTGCAAATATGTTCCTGTGCAGCTATATAAATGTATGTATACATCTCTCTGTATACATTTAACATCTTATTATGTGATCGCTTAACAAAACTTAACACCTGTTGCGAATGTAAAAGTTTCAACCTAAAATGTTAGTTGGGTAGAGGTTCTCACCGTCCAGCTGCTTCGGGAGGTGCCCAGGTGGGGCTCTGGGTGGTCTGCTTGATAGGCCTGGGAAGGCCATGCCTGAGGAGAGAGTCAAGACCACAACAGCCCAGGAGGCTCCAGGATCGGGCTGGGAGATGGGGCTTGGAAACAGGCGGTTCCTCCCACTGACACACCTGACTGGACCCCTCATAGTGGTTGCCACTGGGAACCTGCTGGACTTGGAAGAGACGGCCAAGGCCCCGCTGTCCACAGTCAGCGCTAATACCACTAACATGGATGAGGCACCGAGGCCTCAAGCCTTGAACAATAGCAGCGTTGTCTGGGTGAGTGGTCATGTGGCCTGGGGACCCCATAGGGATCTCACAGCGAGCCTCAGCCTGATCCTGGTTGAGGCCTAAGGCTGCTCCAGGACCTGGGCCCTGGCACGCATGACTTCAGTCCTCTGGGAGGGCCAGACCCAGCCCAGCAGCGCCCAGGCCCAGGGTGGGGGGCAAACAATGTCCCCTTTGAACTCGGGGCTGCCTCCCCAGCAGGCTTGGCTCCCAGCACAGCTGTCTCCTCACAATGGCCAGCCTCTTGGTCTGAGCGTCCATAGTCGGCCCACCACAGGACCAGCTAAAGGCTCCCTTGTTCTTGGTGTGGGCACAGTTTGCTCCTGACACCCCTCCCCGCCCCACCATCTAAAGGAGGAGTCTGAGGCCTGGCGGTCAGCAGTTGGCCTCTGACTCGCTCTGTGACTCCAGGCAAGCCCCCTGACCTCTCTGTGTCTCAGCTTTTTCATCCCTTCAATAAAGATGATGACCTCTGCCTGCAGAGTCTCCCAGAGGAACCTGGGTTGGTTTTTTTTTTTTTTATCAAAAGTTAAAAATTTTTTTCATCTGAAAATAATTTTAGAACTACAAAAAAGTTGTAAAAACAGTACAAAACATTCCTGTTCACCCTTCATCCAAATTCTCCAAATGTCAGCATCTAACATCACTGCGTTACAGTGATCAAAATCATTAACATCAATCTGATACTGTTATGTAATCTACAGGCCATAGTCACATTTCTCCACGTGTCCCCCCCCCCCCCCGCCTCCCCGTGTCCTTTTCCTCGTCTAGAATCCATTGCAGAATCGTTATTTTGTCATGTCTGTTTAATTTTAAAGAATCTGGAATGTTGGCAGACTTGAAAACTCATATCCTGGTCCCTGTTGGGGGCCACCTGTAGGCACCATGAACCTGTTCTCTGCTGCCTGGGATCCACCCTTGGCACCCACCCATCCACTCAGGGAGGCTGCAGGGAGCCCTTGCCAGTGTTTTCCCACCTAGGCTCGGGATTCCTGCCATCATTTCATCCCTCATGAGCTTGGAATTCTGGCATGGCTCTTGGAAGTGGATGAAAGCAAGAACATTGTCTTCCCTACCCTCTTGCTCTTGGAACTTGAAAGCCATAGACCTCATCCAATCCAACCCACTCATTTTATGGAAGGAAAAGCTGAGTCCCAAAGAGGAGCTGCAACTTGCCCAAGGTGTCACTCGACTAGTGGCAGAGCTGGGAATTGTACCCACCCAATTGTGCTCTTTTTCCTGTTCCGCATCCCAGGTTTGAGTCCCTGGGTTGAGATGCACGTGGCAGTCGCCAGGTGGGGGGTCTGCCTGTGCCTCTTTCCCCAGGTACCCGCCAGACCCCTATGCTTGTGTCCAGAGTCCCTGTGGCTTATCCAGGGCTGGGACACCCTGGCTGTGAGCATGTGCTCCCCCACTGAGGGTTCATGTCTCCTGCTTTGTTTTCCCCAAGGAGCTGGATGACGGCCTGGATGAAGCATTTTCAAGGTAACGGTAGCTGGGCTCCTCGTGCTGGGGAAGGAGGTGTGGGCTGCTCTCCAGGGTCCTTTGCCTGTCTGAGAACATGAACTCTGATCTTCTCCAGAGCAAAAATCTCAACTCGGATACTTCCAGGGATGGGGAACTCACTATCCGGGGTTGCCCGTGTCTGCTAAAAAGCCCCTGCTATTGAATCAAAAGCTATTCCTTGTGGCTTCTCTACCACAGCCTGAGCTGAACTGAACACTCCGCAGCTCAGGCTGATTTCCTCGCCCTGCACCTGGTGTAGCCTTCAGAACCTGGCTTTTTGCAGGCTTTGTTCCCTCCAGAGGTTCTGCAGTTGTGGAAAGGGGCAGGGAGGGGGCAATGCTTAATTAAGCCCGTAGAGCGATACACAGAGGAGGGATGTCAGGCACAGCAAGGAGGTATTTTGGTCTTGCCTGAGGGTGGTGGCATTTCCCCATCTTCCCAGGGGCCCTCCCTGTAGCCATGACTACCTTCAGCTTGGGGACATGGCACTGAGAAGGCTGGGCTGAAGAGAGGCCTGGGCAGCTCAGGGTTCTGAGCACTGGGCCTGGGCAGTCAGGACCCTCTGTCTCCCTGGGGACCCTGGGCAGCTCCCTGCAGCCCTCTGCTTCCTCCCCAGCCCCTTCCTGCTGGAGCCTGGTAGATAACCCCTCAGCACAGCCCAGGGAAGGGGGGGGGGGGTCAGCATGGTTGGCCCTTTCGTGGAGGCAAAGACATTCTTTTCACTGTCCTCCCTGCTTCACTAACTTCACTAACTGACTGCAACCCCCTCATTTTAAGAAAATCTTCCGTTCGCTTTTTCCAGATTACTTAAGTATCATGTGCCCTTTATTAACAACTTCGAAAATCAGCAGAGCATTAAACAGGAAAGAACACCATCCTATAATCCCACAGCCCAGACTTTTGGGCTTAATTCACGCTAATCCTATACATATACACTTTTTTTTTCTTTTTCTTTTTTCTTTCTTTTTTTTTTTTTTTTTTTTTTTTTTGGCATTGATCAGCTCATGGTATTTGCATTTGGGGATCCCGATTTTCACCTAACATTGACATACCAGGAGTGTTTCCCCAGGCTGTTACCAACTCCTTGTAAACACCTCATTTGTTCACTGCTCCCTCACGTGCTTCTAAGGACCTGAGTCGTAATTTACTTAACTCCCCCCTGTTCTTTGGATGTTTGGGTTCTCTTCCTTTTTAAGTCTGTGTTTTGAACAGCACTGTATTGAACACAGTTCTAGCCAGTAGTCACCTAGTTGAACTGTCTCCGTCCCGCACATGCCCCTCACTGACCTCGCCAGCACGGCCCTTCCCTGCCCTTTCCTGGTGGAGCTGGGGGTGTGGAGCCCCTCTCTCTGTGGCGGGAATGCCACTGCCCCCCAGTGTTCTGAGCCGTTAGCCCTCAAGGGTAGACTCTGGTCAGAGGCTCCACCTCTCCTGACATCCTGGGGTTTCCCTTCTGGCCCCGGTGTCCTGGCCTTCTCCCATCCCTGCCCTCTCACTCTGACCCTGGACTGGCTGCTCAGGCTCCCGCCAGCCCCTTCGGGGACCCTCGGCTCACACAGCTCTGCCTTCCAGGCTTGCCCAGTCTCGGACGAACCCTCAGGTCCTGGACACTGGATTGACAGCACAGGACATCCATTACGCCCAGTGCCTCTCACCTGTCGACTGGGACAAGCCTGACAGCAGCGGCGCCGAGCAGGATGACCTCTTCAGCTTCTGAGGTCCCCGGGGCTGGCGGGACACGTGACAGACCAAAGCCTCTTGTGGCAGCGGTGGGGGGGGGGCGGCCAGCTCCAGGGCCCCCAACCACCCTCTTCCGGTTGGCAGCACCGTTGGCCTGCAAATCAAAGCCGCGTCCGGTCAAGCAGGGGGAAAGGAGAAGTTGGGTTTTTTTTTTTTTTGCCACACTCTTATCCTAAGAACTGAAGGATGCCTTGAATATTTATTCAGCGACTCCTGGTTCACCTCGGAAGCCAGTTTTGCATCAGGCACAAGTGCAGTGTTTTAACCAGCTTTTTGCCCTGTCCTGAGAAAGCTCTGCTCTGCTGTGGGTATCAGGACGGTGACCAAAGCATTTCTTGTCCCTTCTCTTTTTCTAAGGACCCAAATTTCCCTGGAGGCGTCCCCACACCTTATAGAAAGCTGTCATTTTTGAGCACAGGAGGGCCCTGTGGCTTCAGGGGAGCCCCGAGTCTTGTGCCAGGGCCCCAGCAGGTGTGGGCCTGAGCCCCTGGCCCTCCCCGGGCCCTGAGAGACAGAGGGGCAGCCCCTGACCAAAGACAACGCGTAGCTGGCACTTTAAAGCACACACGGCAGGTGTGGCCCCCGGGGGCTCCTCGATGGTGCTGTTGGCATAGAGCTTTCTGTCTGGCTGCCCGTAGGTTCCCAGGGTCTGACTGCAACAGTGGAAATCATCTCTGTGTGACTGCCCTGTCGGCGTCCCCCGCCCTGCCCCTCCCCCCATCGATGAGCGTGTGCCCACTCTCCTGTTTCGTCTGTGCGGGTGTCTCTGAGCCCCGAGTCCCCATGCTCCCTGGGACAATGCGTGGAGCCCAACACCTAGACTTGGTCAGGACTATCTGGTCGCCGTTTTACAGGCAAGGAAATGGGCCCCAAACGTGGAAGGGGTGGAGCGCACACTAGAACCAGATCCCATGCCAAAGTTGCCTTCTCACCCTCCGTTCTCCCAGCTTGCACCTCCTTTCTGGTTTTGTTGTCCTCCCAGGAACCAAAAACCCCAGCTATTTTCTGACCAAAATGTGTTTCATAACAAACCATCTGGTGCCTTTCCACACAGAACTGGCTTGAGCCTCCGTGCCCTGCTAGCTGTCTGGCTGCCGACTTCCGTGCAAATGGAAGTACTGATGCTAATTTGGAGGGTGAAACAAAACCAAACTCTGGAAGCGTCACCCTCTTCCTGACTCTCACCCCTGGGTCGGGACATGTCAGCAGCAGTCTGTCCTCAGTCTCCCTTCCTCCCCCCTCCCCCCCCATCACGTCACCCCTCGGGGCGCCCATCAGAGCTGCCAGAGTCTTCTCCACCCAGAGGTGCCTCCCAGGCCTGGGTTTGCTAAGCTCAAGTCACTGATCACAGTTCGAGCAGGTTTCACCAGCCCAGGAGACACACACACCATTTCTCAGAATCTGCTTGTCCAAGCACTTGAATCAGCACAAAGACAGAAGGGCCTGGGCAAGGAGTGGGGTGGCATTTGTAGAGTCTGTCAGAATATGGGGTCATTTCTTTCCCTGCCCAGCTCTTGCACCTTGCTGCCCACCCCAGACCTCCTTGGTATTGGCCCCTGGATTTGTTACGCGGCAGCATGTGTTGGGCCTGACAAGCTGTCCCTGGCAGAAGGATCTGGGAGCCCCAAGAGAGGCCATGCTTGAGTGTGTGTGTGTGTGTGTGTGTGTGTGTGTGTGTGTGTGTGTGTGTGTGTGTGAGAGAGAGAGAGAGAGAGACAGACAGACAGACAGACAGACAGACAGACTTGACCTTCACAGTGGTCTTTGGCTGATAAGCCTTTGGGTATGCTCCAGTGTGTCTGCAGATAAGTCTTATGCTTTACTTTGTGTTGCTGTTAAAGTTGTTCTAATGAGGAAAAGAATAAGTAATAAAGGTTCTCTTTTTGAAATACAAAGAGCACTTGCAGGGAGCGGCCTGGGGCCATGTGGGAGCGTGGTTGGTTTGGCAGTTCCTGGTTTTAGTGGTTATAACAGCAGTGACCACTGGCCGAGATGTGGTGGTGGGGAGTGCTCTGTGGTCCCCTGGTGGAAGCCCAGCTGGGAGCCCCTTTTCACCCAGCAGATGTGGGGTGTGGTGAGGTCGTCCCTGGATAGCTCAGAGAGGCCACACCAGTGATCCAGGGCCACAGAGACCTAGGTCAGGGCGTCCTGGTCAGGGGTCTATGAACCCATCAAATGTGCATATGATCACGTGTGTGTCCACATGTGCGCTTTTCTTGGGGAGGATGACCATCGTTTCCATCTCATTCTCACGTGGGTCCGTGACAATTCATTCATTCGATGGACTCTATTGCTAAACACAGACTGGGCTTGGGGCTCCGTGCTGGGGCTGGCAGTCCAGACAGGGTCCAGACGGACTCCAGAGGTGTGGCTTTGGTGTGACTAGGGACCAGGGTGGAGGACGGTGGAAAGTGTCTAGCTCAGGCGGTGACACTGGATCAGTCCCTTCTTTCCTGAGCCTCAGTTTCCCTGTTTGGGAAGAGGGTTCAACAAGCTCCATGCCCCCCACCCTCCCTGGGTTTTGTGAGACTCGAGACTTGGGGGGGAACCATTATGTCATTGTGGCTACTGAGACGGCTCAAAGCTCATTCAGAGCAAAAGGCATTTGGACCAAATACATTTAAGCAGGCTCCACACCCAATGTGGAGCTTGACCTGGGGCTTCAGCCCATGACCCAGAGATCAAGACTCGATGCAGGGCTTGAACTTGCAACCCTGAGGTCAAAGCCTGAGCTGACACCAAGAGTCGGAATCTGACTGAGCCACCCAGGTGCCCCTGGGCTAAGTACATTTAAGGAAGTCCAAGTAAAATTGATAGCAAAGGCACCTGCTGTTAACTGAGCTCTTACTATGTGCCTGGTGCTGTGCTAAACTTAATCTCATCTGAGCCCAGGTGCTTTTTAGCTCCTTTGCCGCAGGCACTAAGGCTGGGGAGAAAGTCAGTCATGTGCCCAGTACTTTGCAGAACCATAGGGCAGACTCAGTTTTGTCTGACCCTTGACCCCACCACATCCTGACCTCCCTGGAGCCACACCAGTAGTCCTGTTGCTCCTAGCCTCTTGTTAGCCCCACGGTGTCTGCCACAGAAAGGCCCCTCTCTTCAGGCTCCGGTGGGGGTGTCCAACATTTATCCCTTTGTCCCTTCCAAACAGTGATATTTAAAATGCCTGGAACCCAGAGGTGGTTCACAGGTCCCTGTGATGTCAGCCGGTCAGGCAGACTCACTGTGAATTCTGAGTGGATCATAGATGACTAAGAAATTCTCTCCTTTCTTCTTCTCCCATAATCTGAAAAGACACCCAACAAGTTCATCTTTCGGTTTAAATTTGGCCAGTGCCTTTAGTCTCCGGATGTCTCAAATTATGAATCCCGAGCACCCGCCGTCTGCTCTTTCATGCATAACGGATGAAGCCGGGAAGAACAGAGTCGCCTTTCAGATTTGATGTGACCTTCAGCTTCACCGGGTGGGTGTTGAGGTCTCCTCTCCCAGGAGGAGATACTATCCCAGTTAAACCTCTCCAAGGACTTCTCAACAAGCCCAGATAAGGAATTGGGGTGGATTCCGTGCCCTCAGTTATGGCTTGGGGTCTGGCCTTCCCCCACTGCCACCGCATGTATACAGATCACAGCAGGTGGCCCCTTTATCTGTTAGAGGACGTGAACCTTTCTCCAGTGTTGGATACCTGCCGGGCCCTGTTAGGTCCTTCACACCTAACGTTGGTGATACTGGTTGTAACAACCGTGCTAGGAGATGGGTGGTCGCGGTCCCGTTTTCAAGATGGGACAAGTTGAGGGTCAGGGAGGATAAATGAGTTGAGCAAAGTCTCACGGCCAGTAAGGAGCAGACCTGGATTCGCACCCCAGGGGGTGGCCCGACTGCAGTGCTTGTGTACTTACACGGCACTACCCACCCTGTGGAGTGAAGGGCAAGTCCAAGCTGAGCCGCCCGCACCCAGCAATGGGCAGCCTCTCCCAGGGGACAGATGAGAGCTGCCGGCCAGTGGGGGCATCCGCGGGCAGAGTGGCAGGGTCTGGGACAGGGGCCATCTTCCAGACTGGTCCGAACACATCCTGCCTGCCTGTAACCAGGTAGCTGCCCTGTGGGGCTGCTTCTCTGGACATGCCCAGTTGAACGCCTGGCAGCCGTGTCTCCTCACGTCAGCGCCAGGTAGTGCCTACCCCACCCCCCAGTGGGCATTGCCTAGCCTGTGGCGGGCAGGGAAGGGGTGGCCAGAGTGAGCTTGGGCGTCTCTGAGAGGAGGAAGGCTTCCTCTGACAGCAGACTGCACGCATTTCTGGTGGTGAAGGGCAGCCGCAGAGGAACCAGGAAGGGGAAAACAGCTCTGGAACACTGGTAGCACCTGCACACATCAGCTAGTTGAAGTGGCTACACAGTGACTGGGCTAGTAGGCGTTATACGCCCATTTTAGAGACCATGAAACTGAGGCTCGCTGAGCTTATGTGGCCTGCCAGCCTCCCACACGTGGTAAGAGGCAGGCCTGGGATTCAAAGCCTGTGTGTTCTCCACCGACCTGGAATGGCCCTGCCTCCTTGTGGGTCACTTGGAACGTTTGGACGATACCTTGCTTCCTTAGGAACATTCTGAGCCAGGCGCTCGGCACACAGATGCTGGATCAGGTTGGTGCTTCCAGCCCGGACAGATGTGAGCTGTGTCACAAGTCCTGGTTGCCAAGCAACAATTCTGACTGCACCTGCTGAGCCCCCGCGTGGGGTGGGGCCACCAGGGCCCGTCCTGATCTCTTCACAGTCTGGGGGTTGTGGGTCACGATGCCCCAGGGAGCTGGGCATGGGCCAGGTCTGCACCACACCAGGTGGACATTGGAAGTCAGAGCTGAGGAAGCCAGCAAGAACTTTGGAAGAGGGGAGCGTTCCTGCTGGGTCTTGAAGGGGGGGTACAAAGGTTGGAGACTGCCTTCGCTACCCTGAGCTCTGGGCGGCCAGAGCCCGTGTTTGAGACACCTGTGGGCCCAGTGTTCAGCATAGCACCTGGCACAGTGGCTGTCCAAAGGGGTACAGCCAACCTGGCTTCCTAATGAGGACCCTGAAGGGGGAGGCACCCTGGATCAGCAGGCAAGATCCGCCTCTGGGGTGCCATGGTCCATTTGGCAGGGTATCTGTTCTGGAGACAAACCCATCCTAGGACAGACTTCTCCAGGCGCCCCGGACTGGGTGCTCTTAGTCTCCACCACGCACGGCCCAGCCTGGTTTGGTAAAACATGTGTGGTCTGCTTTGCTGCCCTGACCAGACATCTTAGTTTTCCAAATGTCTTCAAAGCGGCATTCTAGAATGTTAGTGCCAGAAGAGCCCCTAATGGTCCTCCAGCCCACCCACTTTGCTTATAGCTGGGAAACTGAGGCCCACAGAGGGACTGGACTTCCCCAAGCTGTGCGGGAAGTTAAGCAGGGCTGATATTCCAGCCATAGTTTTTCTTTTTTTTTTTTTCCTGCTCAATCCTCCACCCCAGAGGGAGGAAAGAGAAGTCCCTTCCCCACATTCGCTGGGAAGGACCACGTGCTCGAGGCCCGGGGGCTTCTGGGAAAGTGGAAAAGATTAGAAGAAGGGCTGGAGAAAGGGCCTGGTGAATTCCCAGGCATGGAGTGGGTGTCAACTCATCACCTCTTCGGCCCCTCCTCGAGCCCCGAGGTCTCATCTGCAGCTCAAGCTGCCGGCTCACAAGCCCTGAAAGAGAGAACCAAGAGCTGTGGTTATGAGCACAGCCTCTAGAGCCAGCCTGGGCCCGAATCTCAGCTTTACCACTTCTTAGGCGCGTAAACGACTTCCTAGTCGGGCCTCGGTTTCCTGTCGGGGAAAGTAGGATGATAACAGTATTGTCCAAGCCAGGGCGTTTTGAGGAATGAATGAGTTAAGGACTAGTTGGTATCATAAGGTGCCGAAAACACCGTCCACTGGTGCTGTCCCTCTGTCCTTGTTGTGAGGGCGGCTCTGGGGGCGGGGCGAGGCAGGGGTGGGGAAGACCAACCTCACTCAGCCCAGGGGAGAGGCTCACCCCACCTTTCCCGGCGGCAGAGTGGAAGAGGAGATGAGTCGTGTCCCCCCACCTTCTACCCTGATGCCACTCGAGTGCTCAGTCCGGCTTGTCTCCACCATCAAAGTGTGCCCTCTGGGAAAACTTGAGAAACTTTCTTGTCCTTTCGGGATTCAGTCAAGAAACATTCTATGCTAGCAGTTTCAAGTAGGAAATACATCTCTTAATAAAGAGACTCCGCTGGCAGGGCTAGGGGCATGAAGGAGGCCCCAGCTAGGGCTCGGGGAGTCGGGGAAGGTTGGGGTCGAGGGAAGTGCTGTCAGGGATCTTGGCGCCCCCTCTCCTGCGGCTCTCATGTGATCCGGTCTCACAGGCGGAAGCTGCTTGGGGTCAGCTCACAAAGGGAGGTGGGAAAGTGGTTTGTAGGCCTCTAACCCTGAGATCCAACAGGGCACATAGAAGGGAGGTGGTGCTGGGCGCCTGGGGGGGCTCAGTCGGCCGAGCGTCCAGTTTCGGCTCAGGTCAGGATCTCACGGTTTGTGGGTTCGAGCCCCACATTGGGCTCTGGGCCGACAGGGCGGAGCCTGCTTGGGATTCTCTCTCTTCCCTCGTTCTGCCCCTCCCCTATGCTCTCTCTCTCTCTCTCTCTCTCAACATAAATAAACTTACGAAAAAAATTTAGAAGGGAAGTGGTGCCGAACAGCCACCAGACCACCTGGCACCCCTCCCACCCTGCACTCCGGGGGCTGGATAGTCCAGAGAAAACCTACCTGCCACAGTGACCCCCCCCCTCAGGTGCCGCACCAAGAGTCACACGGGATCGTTAATCCTCGTGACAGCCCTGTGAGAGCCAAGCCTCTGAGAGGCAAAGTGACCTGATAAATGACAGAACGAGGACCGCACCCCAGGGCTGTCTGCACGTGAGCCCGGCCTCTGCCCCTGGATGCTGGCTGGGCTCACTACTGATTGAGTACCCCCGTATGCCGGGCAGGGTTCTAGGTGGTTGGAACATGGCAGGAAATGGGAATTGACGTTTCACTATGGGGAGGGGACACCGAGCCCCCTCCCCTGCAAATATGAATCAGTCTCTGGTGCTCAGTCCTATGAAGATGCTCGCCTCAGGGCGAGGGGATGGGCGACAGGGTGGGCAGGGGACCTTGAGCAGAGACCTACAGGAAGCAAGGAGCCAAACTTGTGGCCGTATTTGAGGACGGGGCATCGTAGCAAGTGCAAAACCCCTGAGGCGGGCAGAAATGTGGAATGTGCCAGGGACAGAAAAAGGAGCAAGATCTGTGTGGCTGGAGAGGAAAGCTGGGAAGCGAGGTCCGAGAGCAGGTCAGGCGTGTGGGGCCTCCATGGCAGGGGCCTTCGACCGGCTTCTGAGCAAGCCAGTCATGAGGAAGTTCTGTGCGGGGAGAGATGAGAGTGCAGACAGGCCATACGCAAAGCTGGTGCAAGGGCCCCAGGGGTACCACGGTCATCCGAGGTCAGGCCCGTGCATACCCGAACATGAGCCTGGGAACACACGAGTCCAGCGGGGAGTGGGCGTGTGTATCCCTTTGTGCATATATGTGGGTCCCTGCTTGTCTCTAGGGGGCAGCAGTAGGGAATGTCTTTGATTTTGGCTCACTCGCTGTCCGGGCCCCCTGCTTGCCTGACATTTCCACAGAGCTCAGCTCTAGTTTTTATAGTGAATCAAAACAGATGGCCCGTAGGACCCGGCAGAGCTGGAGTGTGCTTCTTGGGGACTTGGGTCGAGGGTCTGCCCCCTGGGGGTCTCAGCTGAAGTAGGGAGGACTCCCAGCCATGTGCTGTAAACCCAGAGACGACCTCCTCCCCCCGGTGACCAGGTTGGATGAGGGCTCCCTCCACCCAGTCGGGAAGACTGATGTTTGATCCCTGCCAACCTTAAGTAATAGCCAGATTCCTAAACCCGAGGGCCTTCAGGAAAAGCCACGTACGTCTTCAGTACTAACTGTGGAAAGGACACAGAGCTAGGACTCAGAAGGACCGGAGATCAAATCCCATTTCTGCCACCTCCTACCTCATAACGTTGGTCGGATGACTGCTGCGTCCCCATCTGTGGAGTGGGGACCCACCTCAGGGTGTTATTGTGGGGTCCAAGTGAGCACTCCCTGTGTGCTAAGGGCTCTTCGTGAAGCCGCCGCATTTACTCCTCACCATAACCCTCTAAAATGGCTGCTGTCCCCATTTCACAGAAGAGGAAACCGAGGCCTGGGGAGGTGCAGTTACTGACCCCATCACTCAGCTGGGAGTGGGCAGAGTCTGGGTTTGGGCCAGGTAGTCCGGCTGTAAAAGCAGCAGTGTGAGACGAGAGAGGAGAAAGCAGGGTGCCTGACTCCTGGTCAGTGTTTGGTCAGTGGTGGTTGTTACTATTGAGGCCAAATCCTATTCAGGATCAAGCTCCTGACCCCAAAGGGTAGCTCGGGGCTCTCTTTTCTCGTTTTAAATTTAAAGAAGGTAGTGGAAAAGCACCAGGCGCAGGGGACAGAAGTTCAAACCCTGGCTCTGAGAGTCCCTCACTGTGTGACCTTGTGAGCCTCCACGTGTTCTCATCTTACACGAGGACACTCACACCGGCCTGCCTGTAAGGATCAAATGTGTACAAAAGGGCTTCGCATCCTGTCGTGAGTCAACTTGTGCCCTCCCAAAAAGATACGTGGAAATTCCAACCCCCGGTACTTCAGAATGTGGCCTTAGTTGATGTTTATTTGTTGGGAGAGAGAGAGAGAGAGAGAGAGAGAAACCAGGGGAGAGGCAGAGAGTGAGGGGGAACCGAGGACCCAAAGCAGGCTCCACGCAGAGCGCCTGACATGGGGCTCGATCTCACGAACTGTGAGATCGTGACCTGAGCCGAAGTCAGATGCTCAACCTGACTGAGCCACCCAGACGCCCCAGAATGTGGCCTTATTTGGAAATAGGGTCTTTACAGCAGTAACTGAGTTTAAACAAGGTCATTTGGGTGGGCCCTCATCCAATGTGACTGATACCCTTATCAAAGGGGGAATTTGGACAGGACGGACACACGCAGAGGAAAGACGGAGGAGACACAGGGAGAGCGCCATGTGAAGGCTGGAGCCTCGCTGCCGTGAGCCGGGGAACTCTAGGGCAGTCAGAGGCTGGCAGAGGCAAGGCGTGGTCCTTCCCCTGCAGGTGACAGACGGAGCACCGTCTTCTGGCCTCCACAACTGCGAGACGATACGTTTCTGTTGTTCTAAGCAACCCCGTTTGTGGTGCTTTGCCACAGCAGCCCCAGGAAGCTAATACACAGGCTGTGCCAGAACATCCAGAATGCCCTCTGTTTTTTCTGGGGATACAAACACCCCACCCCGCCCACAAACCCTGTGAAGAGACCCAGGCTCACAGAGGCGCCATCGGTGGCCGCATCACCCATCAAGCGGGTGCAGTGCCAGGACTCGAACCCAGGTCTGCCTGACTCCAAAGTCCGTGTTGCTCTGCCTGGCAGCAGAGGCCGAGGCTGGAGGCCAGGCGGCCGGGGGAGCCCGGAGCAGCCCAGGAACCGGGGCGCCGCTCTTCAGCTTTGCTCTGCGGCCTCTCCCCGTCCTCCTCCGCACCCCTGCCTGCCTCCGTGGCCGTTGGGTCTCACGGCCTGGGCCACAGGGCACTTGGAGGGGGAGATGGCGGTTAGTGGCTCACTGGTGTCAGAGCCAGAGCTCCCAGGTTCCAGTCCTGACTCCTGCTGCCCAGTTGTGTGACTTGAGCAAGTCACTGCCCCCTTTCTGAGCCTTGTCTTTGTGAAAAGGGACCAGGAAGGGATCTCTGCCTCGCGTGCAGGGAGGTTGTGAGGTCAGGTACAGGAACGAGTTCACAGGATGCTGTAACTGGGGCCGCTGCCCGGGCGGGATATAAAGTCGTGCCTGAGGCCACGAGGATGCTGTGTCCCACACTAGCTGATTGGTCTGGTCTCACCCAGGGTGGGAAGGCAGGTGGGTCAGATTTAGAAGATTCTGAAAGCTCTGAGATGGATCGGGATACTTCGTGGTCATAATGTATCAAGTGCTTTGTGCCTCATTTTTGTTTTCATGCAGTTTTCACAAGAGCTCTGCAGAGGAGGTGATGTTGGTCCCATTTTATAGATGCGGAAACTGAGGCTCAGAGAGATGAAGTTTGCCTCAGGTCACACAGGCGGGAAGGGCCAGGACCAGGGTATGAGGCCGGGCCTGACTCAACACACCCGTGCTCTTTCTGCTTCACAGAAGCTCCTTCATGCCAATACCAGCCTGATGGTTGGCGGACACTGGGCTGGGGCCCGGAGAAGGGAAGGAACTTGTCAGAGGCCACACTGAAGGGCCGGGGCCAGACTCAGGTCCAGGCTTTTCTTCTTCTTCAGACAGCAGGGCCGAAGGGCAGCTGCCCATGCACTTAGCAAACCTCGATCGGTCTAGAGCCTTCGGCCGCCCGTCCTGGTGTGGAGGAGGCAATGTGGGGCCATCGGGCAGAGGCATCGAGGCTGGCCTGAGACATAGACCAGAAGAGGGCCAGAAGGTGAGGTCCAGGCAGATCTCTGCCTACAGCGTGGTGCCCCGAGGTGGCTCTGTCAGGGGAGGCCTCAGCCGGGCTGGGGGTGCCAGGCCAGTGTTTCTGGCCCATGATGATGATGTCCCTGGGGCGTGGTGTCTGTCCCAGCCCTGCTGGGTCCCCCGGGGCAGTAAAGGCCCCATGCCTCCTCACTTGCACTGCCTCAGAGAGAGGGCAGGAGAGAGAGTGTCTTGAATGCTGCTTTATTGCAGTAAGTTTGTCGATTCAGCTCATTACATTTCATTAGAATTATTTAATTAGAATCTTAATAAAAGAGTAAAGCAGGAAGGAGGCAGAGGAGCGGAGGTGGGGAAATCCGTGCTGAGCGTGTGAAGTAGACCCAGCTGGGGAAGTGGGGCGGCAGGAGACGGGACTGGTCCCGCTGAGGACACCGGGCATGTGCAGAGGGGTCGGACCCATTTCCCGCCCTCACGGGAAACAGACAAGACGCCAGACAGTTACAAGGCTCAGCGCTGGGGACTCCAGTGGGGGAAGCAGAGATGACTGTGCCAGCCATAGAGGGGGCGTCTGGCCTGGCGTGGGGTTAGAAAGGCTTCCTACAACAGAGATGCCTTCGGTGACACCTGAATGTTGAGTTGGAGGTTGGAGTTTTACGAGGAGGGGAAGGGCTTGAAGCAGGTTTGGAGAGAAGGCAGTGACTTTGAGGTTCCTGGGGGGGGTGGGGGGGGGCAGGGCGGAGTGGAGTTCTGGAGCCAGGACCTGGAGCTGGGTAGCTGGGCTGGTTCCCCATCCCAGTGCCACCACTGGGGACTCTGGCAAGTTATGCCACCCCTCTGAGCCTCATTTTCCTCATCTGTGGAGGGGGCAACAGTGGCACCCACCTCGTAAGGGCTGTTCTGTGATTAGATGAGCTGATAGGTGGCCAACGCTGTGTGCATTAGCTGTTAGCATTATCACTCTTCTCCCTCCTCCTCCTCCTTCTTCTTCTTTAAATGTTTATTTATTTATCTTTGAGACAGAGAAAGAGAGAGAGAGGGAGCGATGAACAGAGGGAGGGAGAGCGAGAATCCCAAGCAGGCTCTGCACTGTCAGCACAGCGGGGCTGGGAGCCCATGAACGCAGAGATCATGACCTGAGCCGAAATCAAGAGTCAGATGGTTAACGGACAGAGCCACCCAAGTGCCCCAGGATTATCTTTCTTATTATCCAAGTGGAGATTTCTAGGGCTGGTCAGGTACGCGCGTCTGGGCGGGAACTTGGCTCTGGTAGTGAAGCCACGGGTTGTGGGTGGGCACCCTAAGACGGGGTGGCGGGTACAGGTGCCACCCATCATCTCCACTCCCTCTTTCCTCATTCCCTGAAGGCCCCATGTTGTTCAGAGACCCGCCCTCCACACAGCCCGTGCTCTTCAGGGCAGCTGACCTGACTCCAGCTCCAGAGCGGGATCTGGTGAGACTCCGCCAGTCGGGTCATGGCCCTCCCCCAGGTTCCGGTGCTCAGCGAGGCTGAAAAGCTGACCTGGTTCCGTGGTCGGGGGAGCGACCCCTCTCTGTCTTCAGGACACACCCCAAGAAGCACGTGGCCCCACTGCCACCCCTTAGGGAACCAGACCTAGCAAGAAGCCGGTCTGTGCTGGTATCCCGCCTTTCCAACTGAAAAAAAAAAAGGGAGAAAGGTGCCGATTTGTAGCGTTTGCTGATTTCCACGGTGTATATATCCCCTTCAGGGCCAATTGCAAGCTGCCAACAGGATGTCCCTGAACGCAGGGCCGTAGAGCACCTGCAAGCCCGCAGAAGCCAGCTCCAGCACGGCTGGATGAAGCCGACCCCGAGGCAGGCAGAACTGAGAGAGAAAAGCAGTGGTGCCCCAAGGGCTCTGGGAGCTGCTGGTGACTGTGCCCTGCCCAGGACCCTCCCTCCCCCCCTACCCTGAGCTTCCTCTTTCCCAGAGTGTTCAGTCACCTGCAGCCAAATGCATCCCGTGTGCTGCAGGGTGCGGAGCGAGAAGGGACCCGGGGACCAGCCTTGACCCGTGAACGTTAATGCAGCAGAGGAAGAGGAGGCTGTGAACCCAGCTGCCACTGTAGTTTGGCAATGCCAAAGGTCACGTTTGCATTCAGGTTTCCTCACACTTAAACCTGCTGCAGTAAAAGATAAGAGAATTTCCTAGCTCAGCTGTTAAAAAAAAAAAAAAAAAAAAAAGTTCCTAGGCTCCAGTCCACACCCAGAGCCAAGAATTTAGGGATGGAAGCTGTTATTCTTTTCATTGTCCAGTCTCATGGAAGCGGCCACCCGATCTTTAAGATCTCTGTGCCGTTCATGTGTTCAATGGCAGGAGCAATTCAGGCCCTCCAAGCTATGCCTTCAATGGCACTTTTTTCCAGATGGCCACAGGCCATAATGTAATTCATTAATTTAATTTAATTAGCTGTTTCACCACGACATACCACAGCCTGCTAGATTCTCGTCCCTGGATACTAACTGGATTTTTGCTACCTTCAGCCCCAGCTAGACCAGATAATTATCTTCCCCATTTCCCTGAGGGTGTGTTGTCTGAAACCCACCCCCTCGGACCAATTTCTAAACCAGTCAAGTTTTTTTAGGTGGAAACAACAGAAACTGATGCTCACTGATTTCAGCAGAGCAGGAATTTGCTGGAAGGGCACCAGCCGGGCTCGGGAAAGGGCAGGCGGTGGAGGAGGCTGGCAGCTTAGGACGCGTCAGGGGGCCCCTGGAGATGTCTGGTTTTGATGCTGCTGCCGGGGCCTCCATCGCTGGGTGTCACGGCCTGGGCGCAGCGGCTGTCCCCCACGAATGATCTCCGCTGCCCTCTGCAGCACCGTAGTCATCCCCGAATCCAGGACGGGCTCCTGACTGACGAGTCGGGTCACATGCCTGCTCCTGGCGGATGGGGCGAGAGGGTCAGCCTCGGCATTGGGACGACAGCCGCCGCCCTATAGGGTTCACCCCACGAGGTAGTCCCCCAAACAAGCAAAGGGTTTGGATGCCAAACAGGGAAGAAAGAACCCATAAAACAGCAAATGCTCCCCTTGGCGAGGCTCCGTGCTAACATTTTGCCTGCCTTACCTTTACTCTTTCTCAATTCTCTTTTGAAGGGTGTTACTTTTACCAACCTCATCTGACAGCTGGGGAGACAAGCTCTGGGTTTCTTCAGCATTAATAAACCTGGATTTTCAGGGGTGCTGTGAGGACCAGGCTGGACCATGGATGCTAGACGGCACAGAGCCAGGTTTCTAGAGCGGTTGTCCGAAATTTAGGCCAGCCTTGGGCTCTGGGCCTTGCATAGGCGGAAGGAGCCTATCCAGTCTGGGCACTTCCTTTTTTTTTTTTTTTTTTTTTTTTGATATTTATTTATTTTTGAGAGAGAGCAAGTGGGGGAGGGGCAGAGAGAGGAGGGGACAGAGGATCCAAGGCGGGCTCTGTGCTGACGGGCTGACAGCGGTGGCCTCCTGCGGGTGGCCCAGGTCTCCCCCAGCAGACTAGGAGTTCCTGAATCTGAGATGCTCTCCCTCTTAGACTGGGGGGAACCTTCCAGTGACGTGACACCTCTTCCAACAGGTCAGGAGGTTGTGTGCGCAGGGCTGTGTCTCCCCCCTCGGATTGGGGCATCTCAGGGTGGGATGTCTCTTCCCTCAAACCAGGCAGGGCTGAGTGTTCTCAGAGGTCAGTGTCCGCTGAGCCATGCAGATTGGGACTCACGGAACTGGATGGAGCTTGAGTACCTTGAAGGGGAAGTTGAGACCCAGGGAGGGGCAGGGACCTGCTGAGTTCATCCCCCCCTGGGAGCAGCAGACTACTCATCATCTCCAGGAGGATCCCAGGACTCCTGCCTCCCAGCCAGGAGGAATTCGGGTGACAGGGTGAGGTGTGGCCTCCGGAATGAAGCTCCCGGAGCCAGGCAGGAGGAGGCAGCCCTGTGGGGCCCCGGGCTTGGCCCTAAGCTGCCAACCCCGCCCATTGGAAGTGCCTCCTGTTGTTCTGGTCCTGTATGTCTGAGTCCTTGGCCAGGCTCCTGGGTGATTGCCTCATTCCACTGAGGCCAACAGATGTGCACAGCTGGAGGAGGGGCTGTCTGTGGAATCCAGCCCTGCCCGTCATGGGCCTGGGCCACAGGAGATGGAAATCTGGATTCTGGTCCTGGCCGCCATCTTTCCCTGGTTGTGCGGCCCCGGGCAGGGCCATGGCCTCCCTGGGCTTCAGTTTCTTTTCTGTCTAATGAAGGAGGCTCTTCGTCCGTACATCAGATGTTGACTGAGGACCCACGATGTGTCGGCTCTGTGCTGGGCCCTGGGCTCGAGCCAGACCCAGTGGTCCCTGCCTTCAAGGAGTCTATGCTCCAGGGGGAGCTGACATTGAGCATCTGTAGTCAGTTTAATGAGCAACCTGATTACAGGGGTATTAACAGCAAACAGTTCCATTTTTCTCCAGTCACTGGCCCCAACTGTTCAGTGGCAGATCCCAGGGTGTTGTGGTCACATTCAGTTATTACACGGCCATCTGTTTGAGATCCTAATCCCAGGGGCAATTCAAAGCTTTCCCTTCCTTTGTTTTCAGATAACAGACTTATGGGCTATGGAGTGTGTGTGTGTGTGTGTGTGTGTGTGTGTGTGAGTGTGCACGTGTGTGTGTGCAGCATGGGTGGGGAGGCAATGCGTTCTCCAGTACCTTAGAGGATTTGGGAGTACACAGTCTTGTTCTGGGATACTTCCCTCCCCTTCCATTTGTTTTTTCAAATTTAAAATTAAATTTTTATTTTTAAAAATTGAGGTAAAATATATGTAACATAAAACCTATTATTTTAGCCATCGTTAAGGGGACAGCTCAGTGACATTATGTACATTCATAGTGTTGAGCAGCCATCGCCCCCATCGATCTCCAGAACTTTTTTTATCACCCCCCAATAAACCCACCTCCATTTTGAAATAACAGCCGTATCGAGATACAATCCACACAGCATGCAATCCACCCGTTTAAAGCGTACACGTTAGTGGGTCTGTGGTATGGTCACAGCGTTGTGCAGTCAGCATTACAAACCGTTTTCGAGCATTTTCATCGCCCCCACAAGAAATCCCCTCTCCATCAGAAGCCCCCCACCCACCCGCCACTACGGGCTCCTCACCTTACCCAACTACCAGTCTACATTCTGCCTACGGTTTGCCTGTTCTGGGCATTTCATAGCTATGGAATCATACGCTATGTGGCCATTTCTGCCCAGCGTGGTGCTTCCAATGTCTGTCCGTGTTGTAGCACGTGTTGGCATTTCATTCCTCCCTCCCTGTGTTTAAGGCTTAGATGCAGGGACTGAGGGGATCAGGGCTCAAGAGGCAGGATCTCCATGTAATCTGCCATGACTGGGCTCCGCTCTGTGAACCCCTCCTGCTGGCTCCCGGTGCCCTCAGGTGGCACTGTGTGGCAGGTGTCTGAATGCTGGCTGTCCGCTGGGCGTGCACGTGTGCTCTTGGGTCCTAGGGAGTCCCAGCCTCCACAGCCCCCTGATGTGGGTGTCTGGCTCCCCCATAGCCTCCTCTCCCCAGCTCCCCCCTGCAGGGATCTGCCCCCGTGGATCCTGTCACGGGGCCCTTGTGTGGTGGGGTGCCTTCTTGGGCGGGTACCCAAGACCGCACAAGCCCAGCTCTCCTCTGCGATGCCTCAGCACATGGCAGGTGTGCAGGCTGCCCCATTTCCGGTCCTTTCCAGCCTGCCATTCCTCTCTGCTTCTCTCCTGCCCCACTCAGGTGGGCCCAGGTCAAGTCTGCCCCACCAGCAAATATTCCCAGGAGGGAGCTGCCACCCTGGCCTCCTAGCAGGGAGTTTCTTTTCTTACTTCCATAATAACGCGTGATGTTCTCGGTGCCTCGCCCACAGGCTTCTTTGGGAGGAGTCCCTGGGTGAAAAGGGGCACCCGGGCAGGGTGTCTGTGTCCTGTCCCCTGCCCATTCCCTCTCTGGTACTGCCTTTCCCTAGGAACCTGCAGGGGCTGGGACACGAGCAGGGTATTGGTCAGTCTCAGAGACAAAAGAGGCCAGGTTGGCAAGAGAAGGGTTTTGGTGCTGTAGCAGGCCTGGGTCCTGGTCCCCACACTGCCTCACTTGGCTATGTGACCCAGGATCAGTCCCTTCCCTCTTTGATTGTCAGTCTCCTTATTTATCAAATCCTCACCCTTCTTGATTTAATTTATTCCCGGGGCGCTTGGGTGGCTCAGTCGGTTAAGCATCCGACTTCAACTCAGGTCATGATCACGAATTTGGTGAGTCCGAGCTCTGCAGCAGACTCTATGCTGACAGCTCAGAGCCTGGAGCCTGCCTCAGATTCTATGTCTCCCCCCCTCTCTCTGCCCCTCCCCTGCTCATGCTCTGTCTCTGCTGAGAGCCCAGTATCCAGTCCAGGGCTCTTTATTCTACACCTGGTGATCCTCCTCCCAGGAGTCTAGGCAGGGCCTGTCCTAGGGGACTCCCGGTGGGCAGTTGGCACAGGGGCCCAGATTTCTGTAGGCTGGTGGCACTGGGCTCTCATGAGAGTCAAGCTGTGGGGAGTGCAGCCAGAGCCCCCTCCTGCTCGCTGCAGCCACCTTTGTGCCTTCCTGGGAGCTAAGTTTGATTTCCCTGGGGCCCCATCTGATCTGTGCAGACCATTCCCTGCAGACAGCAGACCTTAGCAGTGCCACAGCATTCCCAAGGGTCTCATACCTGGGTCCGTCCTTCCCACGTGTGTGTGTGTGTGTGTGTGTGTATGTGTCTGGAGCACAACACTGCTGCAGTGCGGGGAGCCTCAGCTGGGCTGACGGCAGGGTGTGTCTGTCCTCACAGAGTGTTTCCTGCCTACTCCCACCCTGGGCAGGGCTCAGGCTCCAGACCTGAGGGGCTGGGAAGCCAGAGGCCTGATAGTCTTCAATCCAGTCTCAGACGCAGATTCACGTCCCCGAGCCCCAGGCCCAAGGCTTAACCCTGGCTCTGTTTCCAGGCTAAGACCCAAACCTGCCCCTAGACTGAGCCTTGCCCCCACTTCCGTGCTAAGCCCTGATCATAGTCCCAGACTGAGCCCTGCTCCTCGTTCCAGACTGGGCCCCTGGCCTCATTCTAAAACTGAGCCCTGACCTTTTTTCCAGCCTGTTCTTTGACCCCAGTTCCGGGCTGAGCTCTGACCCAATTCCAGACCATTCCCTGACTCTGGTTCCAGGTTGAGTCCTTACTATAAATTAAGCTCTAAACCCGGCCCCCAACTAAATCTTGGGTCTGGCCAGAAATTCAATCATTATTCAGCCCTAATTTCAGTCCTGCCCTCTGTCCTTGGCCAAACCGTGACCGTGGCCACAGACTGATCTCAAATGTCCAAACAACAAATCAACCCTTGACCTAAAACCTAACCCAAGCGGGAGCCAGGATCCTTTCAAATGGCAGAGTCTGCTGGAGCTAGAGGGGACGTCAGTGTCTCGCTGGGCAGAGCTGCAGGGACCAGGCACAAAGCACAGAGGAGAGAACAGAGAATGACAGCGGCCATCTCAAAGAAGAGAAGAGTGACAAGGACTGGCATCCAGATTGAGAGTGGGGTACAGGAGGGCTCTGGATTCGGAATGCACAGCTCTGGTTCCAATCCAGGCTCTGTCGTTTGTTGTAACCTTATTTGGGGTGAGTCCACTGGCCTCAGTGAGGTTGTTTCTTCATCTTCAAAGGGACCCAGCTGCCTTCCTCCTGGGTTATGCAACTCCTGAGAGCACCATTTTCCATCTTGCCCTCAGGTTTTTACATACCGCCCCCTCTGCCTGAACCACTGTTCTTTCCTTGCTCGTCCCTACATCCCCAAGGCGAAATGCCTGTTCCTCCCTTGTGTCCTTGTGGTGGACATAAGATGCACCCTGCAGATCCTCCTTCAGCCCAAGACTCGGTGCCCTGGGTCTGGAGTGCTGCCCGCAGACAGCCTGCACCTTCAGCCTGCACTCATTCCGGGCTTCCTGCATCCGGTGACTGAGCGATGACCGAAGGCAGGGAGGAGAATCCGAGAACTCCTTCCAGCCATCCCAGCCAACTCAGGACAACTCTGAAGGGCTCTTCTCACTCCAGTGCTCCCCTAGGGTCAACTGAGGTTCTTGGGCCAGTACTGGGGGTCTCCCCGTTCCCCCCACCCGGTTTCCTGCCCCTCCCTTCCACAGGTGTTGATCTCAGAACCCTCCCTGATAAGCACCTACATGCTGACCTCCGGCTGAGCCTCTGCCTCCAGAGAACCCAGCCTGGGACACCCCTAGTCCAAGTCCTAAGTTACTCCCATGGTGCGTGGTCATAATAATAATTTGACACCAATAATTGACCAAATAACAATAATTTGGTCACACTCATAATAATTTAGGGTACTCGTTTCCTCTCTGCTTCCACTAAAGTTGCCATGCAGGGGGGACGTGGACACAAAGCCTTAGCACCGCTGGATGCAGGTAGAGATCTCCTGGGGGGAACAGAAAGGAAGAGAAATGGTGGAGTGTCCACAGCCCCTTGAACTCTGAACTTCCTTGGCATGGGTCCTCGACATGGTCAGTGTTCCAGCAGAGAGAGGCCAGCCGCAGCCGGGGGCGCTGGACGTGCGACCAACTCCAGGAGAAAGGACCAACCCCACGCTGTTGGGCTAAGAGGAAGGAGGGGACACGCAATTTCTCTAAGTAATAAGCAATAACATCAAAGGATGTCCGGACGTGAGCCGCACCCCAAGGACGCTGGGAGAGCCTCGAAGGTCTCGGCACCCAGGAACACCTCTATCTGCTAAAGCTGACGTCGCTGCTTCTGGTGGGCTTGCCTGGCATCTACCGGGTCCAGCCAAGCCGGCTCTCCGCCAAGATACACGCCTCATGAGGGTAGGAGCTGAGTCTGTCTTGTTCCCTGTTCGATAAATTGTATGCATGCCATATGGATAAATAAATGAACAGATCAATAAGTAAGGGATGGAAAAGCAATTTACAGACCTGAAAAATTATGCAAGGCAGAGGATCACGGGGGGAAGAGTGCTTCTTCCAGGAGTTATTCCTTAGGAAGGGGAAAAAAAAAAAAGTCTATTAATAGACCCGATTAATAAACATTCAGCCAAGGTAAATGTTAACAGGAAGTACCTCTGCAAATGTTGGCGGTCTCCCCGGCAGGGCTCAGGGTAGGCTGGCAGGCAGGCGAAGAAGGCATCCTCCCCTTCTGTTTGCCCAGGGCGGTATCCTTCCTAGGGGAGCCTCCTCCCCGAGTCCCAGAGTGTGGGCCGCAGCCCGGGCTTGCAGCTTCCTGGAAACTTACACTGCTCCCGCTACCCCGGCCCCTTAGATGTTCCCTTGAACACGCCAAGCTTGTTTGTACCTCATGGTCTTCCCCCTTGCCACTGTCCCTCTTCCCCTCACTCCCTTCAGGCTTCTGTAGAAATGTCACCTCCTCAGAGAGGAATTTCTTGACCCCAATCGAAAATAGCAGCCACTGTCCCCATCGCTGTTCCTCTCTCTCTCTCTCTCTCTCTTTGAAACATTTTTAAAAAGTTTTTCTTTATTTTGAGAGAGAGCCAGCCCGAGCTAGGGAGGGGCAGAGAGAGAGAGAGAATCAGAAGCAGGCTCCGCACAGTCAGCGTGGACCCTCTGTGGGGTTCCATCTCACAAACTGCAAGATCACGACCTGAGCTGAAAATCAAGAGTCCGCTGCTTAACCAACTGAGCCGCTAAGGTGCCCCCCTCTTTCTTTTTTAAATGTTTGCTTATTTTGAGAGAGGCAGAGACAGAGACAGAGACAGACAGACATTGAGACTCCCAAGCAGGCTCTGGGCTGTCAGTGCAGAACCCAACACGGGGCTCGATCCCACCAACTGTGAGATCAAACCAAGAGTCAGACACTTAACCAACTGAGCCACCCAGATGCCCCCCCCCCCCGCTCTTTTATTAAAATTCCCTAATTCTGTTTTCATTTATTGCAGGGACTCATGACAACCTGAAGTTGTAGACATAATTGATACGGTTTTTAAAAATAATTATATTTGTCCAACTCCCCTCTCTAGAATGAGGACAGGGCCTTTTTCTGTCCCGTTCACTGCTGTATTTGCTTGAGCAGTGCCTGGCCCTTGGGTAAGCGCTCAGTAAAACAAAGGAACAAATAAGTGAGTGGTGACCTGGAGAGTCCCTGTCCTCAGCCAGCTCCCCTTCCAGTAGGCAGCGAGCCAGGCAGTTTCTCCGCTGCAGGCTGGGTGACGTGACGGTTACAGTGGGGACAGCATACAACCCTGCTGGGAGGTTTCCCACACGAGGCCACATCTGACCAAGACCCGAGAATTCTCCAAGCGAGGGTGAGGAGGAGTGAGTTCCGGGCAGAGGGAAGCAAGGACAGGTTCAAAAGCCTGAAGGCGAGAGAACACCCGGCAAGTTGGGAGAAAGTAAAGAAATTTTGTGGGACTGGACCAGAGTGGGGAAGGGGAAGGGATACCGTAGAGACTGGGGGCTGGGCCAGGCAGGGGTCCCCTCATGAAGGATCTGGAGCAAACACTAAGCCTGGAACGACATGACCAGCTCATACTTCTGCACACCGCTCACAATTTTCAGGAATTGTGCCACACCCGGCATCTCTCGTCCCGGGGATCAGTACTGTTCGCGTGATATTTTCACTTTGCTCGTATACATTCACTTAAAAGGGAAGCCCTTTGTAACACCATCCTAATTTGTACCAAATATACAAAGTGACAGGAAAGTGAAACCTAAGGAAAATGAAATACCGTTCCGTTGCGTCGCCTGCCTGGGGCTCTGATTCCAAAGTCTACCTTCTCTTGTTAAAAAGGGAGATCAAAGTATCAGCAAGGTCCTGAAGACGCAGTAGCAACAGGCGGGCCTTTCTTCTTGACGTGATCATCAGAAAGAGGCTGCAAAGGGAATATCTCTCTTGCTTCGTGATTCAGTGTTACTTCAAGCTGTGTCTGGATTTCTTCTGAGATTATTGTATAGCTACATAAAATAATTTTATGCACGACCACTTGTACAATTTCCACACATTGAGAAACTCACTGTAAACCTTTCAGGTGTCTTCGGCTCAATGGGAGTAGAGTATGGAAGACGAAATGGGGTAAATGGCCAAGAAAACGGAACAAACCAATCAAATTTTATCCCCCAACTCTTTTTACATTAGAAAACCCACCGGGGCGTCTGGGTGGCTCAGTCGGTTGGGCGTCCGACTTCGGCTCAGGTCGTGATCTCGCCGCTCGTGAGTTCGAGCCCCGCGTTGGGCTCTGTGCTGATGGCTCGGAGCCTGGAGCCTGCTTCAGATTCTGTGTCTCCCTCTCTCTCTGCCCCAACCCACTCGCATTCTGTCTCTGTCTCTCTCAAAAATAAATAAACATTAAAAAAAAAAAGAAAAGAAAAGAAAACCCACCCACCCATCCAACTACCCGGGAGTCCACATGCCCGCGCCTATGCCCACCCACCTTTTTGCATGTCTGCTAGCCCACTCACAGATCCCATCTCCTCACCTGCCTTCTACCTACCTGAATATATGCACCTGTCTCATCTGCCAAATGTATGCACGCACACCCTCCACCCAAATATTCTACTGAACATTCCCCACCCATTCCTTTGTCTACCTATCTGTCTACTATCCATCCATCCATCCATCCACGCTCTACCCACCCACCCACCCACCCAACCTTCCATCTATCTATCATCCCACAAATTACATTTCACACACACTGTCTTAACTCCTGGTTCTGTTCTTCCTGAAATAGAAACTGTGGCCACACCACTTTTACTGAGTTCTGACTCAGGACTCATTACCTCTTACAAAGTTCAGTTCTCCCTGAGCTGCCCCTTGGGTTGTCCCTAAATGGAATCCCTGAAAATCACCTTATTTTTGCTGTCCCTGACCTCTTCCCCTTATACACTCCTCCCCACTGTGTGTCTTATTTTCCCATAAGCTTACCAGGTGGTGTTCTGGGTTGTCAAAACTGAAAGGGACTGCAGCGACCACTGAACCCAAAACTTTCAGCTTCTAGATGGGAAGGCCAAGGTCCAGAGTGGGCAAAGTCACAGGGTAAGCCAGTCACAGCATTAGGAAACTTTTCTTTCACAAGATAAATCCTTTGTCCCCACAAACTTCACATGGATTTCCAAAATGCCAGGGCTTGAAGCATCCTAAGACATCCTAAGAGTGGAAAGCCACTTGAGGACATGGGCTTCACAGAAGTGGGGGTTGTAAGTGGTCTCGTCTCTGAGTCCCTACATCCCTATTCAACTAGAGGACAAGACGATGTAAGATTTTGTTTTTGAACAAAGGGTTTTTCTGCTAAGAAACAAAGTTTAAATCCTTTGTTCTTATCCAATGCCCTCATTTTATGGACAAAGAAATAGGTTCAGAGAGGAGAAGGTTCTTGCCCAAAGTCATAGAGCAGGTAAGAGGCAGAACAGGTTTGCTAACCAAGGTTTCCTGATCTTGTCTTTTTCCTTCGCTGAGTATCTGCTGACTTTAGAGAGACTTGAGTTGTGGTTGCCTGGGGAAGAGGGAATGGCCATTCTTTTACCCCAAGAATTCCCACACCTAGGGAAGGCAAGCCAGCCCATTTGCTGCTTATGGGCTGAGGACGTATTACGTTAAAAAAAAAAAAAATCAAGTGTGGTCCTCTGGACTCCTGGGCTCCCTTCACTGGTCCCTGGTAGCCAAGGGGAGGCAGGCAGGGGTACCAACGATACCCTAAGCCCTTCATTTATGATGGTTCTCTCTCCTTAACAGCTGTCTCTTTGCTCTACAAAATTCTCCCTGTTAAAGTTATGAGAACTGAGCATACTTTGTTCACTGTGATTGTGGGTTTTGCCACCGAAATTGATAATCCCTCTTGGGAGAGACATGAGATGCTTTCCTCCCTCAATACACACTATGAATTGCTCTGTGCTCTCTGGGTAGCAATGTCAGGAGCCTGTGGACTCCTCTAGCTCAGCTGTATTTGAAACTCAGCCTACTGATGTTCTCTGGGAGCTGGGGCCAAGCTCCACGGCATTCGACCTTGTCCTGAGACCTCCCACCTGCGCTGCCTGTCACTCGCAGTTTTCTGGGCTTGTCAACATTTGCTGAAGCGTCATCCTTGTTTGTCTGTAGGTGGGGGCGGAGGTGGGGGGCGGGCTTTATGCCTTGCCCCTGGCCTTTTAACACAGGTTCACTGGTCTTTGCCTAACATCCTGCAGCTGTTAAGATCAGACTCTGGAGTCAGGCTGCCTGGGTTCAGGCTCCAGCTGCCCTGTTCACGGGCTGTGTGCCTTTGGGCAAATTACTTAGCCTCGTTGGGCCTCAGTTTCCTCATCCATAAAACGGAGATCTGAAATAATAGGAAAGTCAGAGAAGATCTATCTGACTGAGATCTGAAGGAAGAGGAGAAGGAGAGGAGAGGAAAGAGAATTGTGGGCAGGAGAGAAGAGTATGTACGAAGACGCGGTGGCAAGAGGAGGCAGAGCGATTACTAGGGACTGAGAGACTCAGGATGGTAGAGATACTGTAGCTTGGCTTGCTCAGCATCGTTTGTGGTACAGCCTTCCTGTCCTAGAGAGACTGAGGAGCTGGGCTTCTGAAGCCAAGCCCCCCGATGTGATTTAGGTTCTATCACTCAGACATACCGTGGACATTAACGCTGGAAGGCAGGGGCCTGTCTCTGAATCGCAGGCAAGGAGACTTAGGAGGGATTTGTTTTTCTGCAGCAGCCGTTGCAGAGAGCTCAGCATCTAGACCCTCATTTGCGATCGTCGAAGAGCTTGGGGCACCCATTTTCTTGGGGAGGGGATCAGGGCAGAGTTCAGCCCCCGGGGTCAGCAGTGCTGGTGCCAGCCTCCTGATTCCCCAGCTCGTTGATCAGAGCAGAGGCTGCGGTGATGATCTGGGGATCATTTCTGGAAGCTCAGCCTAGAGCCGGCCTCTCCAGCCCTCCCGACAGCGTTGTCGGCCCCTGCCCCCTGTGTTAAGCTCCTCTTGGCTTAAATGAACCGGAGCGGTTTCTGTGGTCAGAAGCTGAGACCGGCTGTGGTGGATGTGAATGTTTCTGCTTTTTACCTTCTGGAATGCTCACTTTTATTTTATTATTTACTTATTTATTTATTTATTAAATGTTTTTATTTTTAGTTTCGAGAGAGAGAGAGAGAGAGACAGAGAGACAGAGTGTGAGCAGGGGAGGAGCAGAAAGAGAGGGAGACACAGAATTGGAAGCAGGCTCCAGGCTCTGAGCTGTCAGCACAGAGCTGGATGCGGGGCTCGAACTCACGAACGGTGAGATCGTGACCTGAGGCGAAGTTGGACGCTTGAACAACCGAGCCACCCGGGTGCCCCTGGAAGGCTCACTTTTGAGACGCTCCAGCTGGCATGCTGGGTGAATCCCAGGCCATATGGAGACTTAGGAGGGATCCACGGCGCCAGTTGAACTCCCAGGCAACAGCCAGCATCAGTCACCAGATGTGAGCAAGCATCTCGGAGGCCCAGCCCAGTCACACCTCTAGATGATGTCAGTCCCAGAAGAACCGCACGGCTGAGCCTAGCCAAGCCCAAGAATCGTGAGAGATAATAAACCGTGGTGGTTTTAAGGCCCCACATCTTGGAGTGATTGGTGATGCGGCAACAGATAGCCAAATGCTGACTGATGCAGGCAATGGGAGTGATAGGAAGTTAGGCAGAAAGGTGACATATTCCCAGGTACCTTTCATGTGGATCCCCCTGCCTGCCGTGGGGAGAACAGACCGGAGAGGAGAGCCAGCCTGACCCACCTGTTGTTGGGCTGGGGGAGAGGGGAAGTAATTAAAGGGGAGCAAAGGGGGTGGCTCAGAGATGCTTAGGAGATAACATTGTAATGCTGGGTGATGGCTAGGGGACAGCTGGTCATCTGCGTGGGCTTTACCTGACCAGTTCCTGCTACTCTTGGGGCCCCTCTTCCTCATGCCTCGTACCCCTCCAGAGGCATAAAGGGGAAGGAACAAGGGCTTGGGTGTCAGATACATTGGGTGTTCATCCCAGATTCACCGCCTACCTTCTGTGTTACCTTGGGCAAATCAACTAACTGCTCTAGCCTTCACTTTCCCTCTTCAATCAAATGGGAGCAAGAAAAAGATAATTGTACAATTACATTGGTTTATTGAGCAGTGCCTGGTACACAGGAGGGGTATGCAAGAAATATTTGTTGAACGAATAATGAATGCAATGGGCTGGAACCAATGGGGTACAAGGAAGAAATGGCCTTAGTTTTCTTCTCCACCTGTAAACTTCCTCTGTCAAAGGCAGTTTGTCCTTCCTTGACTCCTGATGATAGTCAGGTAGATCCATGACTTTCTGGTTCCTTTTGATTAAAATAACAGTTGCATTTGGGGCTCATGGGTGGCTCAGTCGGTTGAGCATCCGACTTTGGCTCACGTCATGACCTCACAGCTTGTGAGTTCGAGCCCCACGTCGGGCTCCGTGCTGACGGCTTGGAGCCTGGAGCCTGCTTTGGATTCTGTGTCTCCCTCTCTCTCTGCCACTAACCCACTCACATCCTCTCTCTGCCTCTCTCAAAAATAAATAAACATTAAAAAAAAATTTTTTTAAATAACAGTTGCATTTGGTAACTAAAGCTCACTTCCAGTAATTAGAAAGTCCACTCTGAGTCAGTGAGATATGACATTGTGATTTCCCATCCGTCTCAAAGCTCAAACAAACCCCTTCTTTACTGAGGACCTACTATGTGCCGGACCCTGTGCTGGGGGCAGGTAGAGTTGCCAGAAAAAATATAGGAAGCCGCATTACATTTGAATTCCACACAAATTAGTGAAGAATCTGTTAGTATATATTGCATGGGCATACTTAGGGTAGAAATTATTTGTTACGGGTGTCTGGCTGGCTCAACTGGAGGAGTGTGTGGCTCTTGATCTCAGGGGTCATGAGTTCGAGCCCCACGTTGGGTGTAGAGATTACTCAAATAAATAAACTTTGAAAAAAGGCAAGTTATTTGTTGCTTATCTGAAATTCAAATGTCAGGGCGCCTGGGTGGCTCAGTTGGTTAAACACCAACTTCGGCTCAGGTCATGATCTCCCGGTTCGTGGGTTCGAGCCCCGCATCGGGCTCTGGGCCACCAGCTCAGAGCCTGGAGCCTGCTGCAGATTCTGTGTCTCCCTCTCTCTCTGCCTTTCTCCTGCTCGTGCTCTGTCTCTCTCTGTGTCTCAAAAATAAATAAACGTTAAACAAAAATTAAAAAGAAAACCCCAAATGTAACTGGCCTTCCTGTGTTTTTATTTGCTGTATCGTAGCCCCCATATGCCTTGCCGCATCTCGTGGGAGTGGGAGCCTTCTCTGCCTCGGCCAGAGGCATTTGGCCCTAGGTGAGCAGGCAGACAGGTGGGGGAATACCTTTCCCTCTGTATTCCCCATAGCCCATTTGATCATTTGACGTGAGCATGAGCATCTACGGTACAGTTTGACCACTGCTCCTTTGTCTACCCTATCGCCCCCATTGCCTAGGTTTCCACCATTAGAGCTACAATCCTTTGATCTTTGGGAAGCGTGTTTCTTTTCAGGCCGTTAGAAAGTGCATCTGCCTCTGGGAGGGTTGGAGCCTTATCAGCTAGTGCTTTCTGTGACCTCCGATTGGGAGTAGGAGTTTCTGAGAAAAGCATTCAGTGGTGATTTCCTGGAAGGGGTGGGGGCAGTGCTGCCAGGAGGGTGGGGAGTGACCTGATGGACGGGTGAGAGGGACCCAAAGTGCGGATCCTGGGCCCAGCTACTGGCCGGCCGGGATACTTCCGGCACTGATCTGAGCGGCAGGCTGAAGAGAAAGCATCTGGAAAGGGCCTGGAGGAGGCTGCTGTCTGCCCCAGTGAAGGGGAAGCACAGAGAGAGCTGGGGCTGGGGACAGGGACAGGCTTAAGAGTATAGGTTTGGGGCAAAATCCTTCCTCCTGGGCCTCGGAGCTCCTGCCTTAACGTGGGCAGTTGGGGCAGCCCGCTAGGCCCCCTGTCCCAGTCCTCTTTGCTCTTTATCTCTGACTCACCAGGGAAGGCTGGCCTGTCTGCTTGGTCCCGCGGAGTCTCTCTCCCAGGAGAGAATTTTCTTCATCCTCCTCCGCCACGGGCACCCAGGGCCTGGCACAAAGTGGGCTGCACGTGCCCATGGGAGCGACAGCCTTTCCCCCCATCTGTCCTTAGGCCCTGAGCCCGGTTTTCTATCCAGAAGCAGTGCAGGGGAAGGCAAGGAAGAGAAGGGACCGCTCTGCTGTCCTTAGCTCCTCCTTACCTTGGCCTCTGTAGGGAACCACTGAGCCTTCTGGGGGGTTCTACAGCATAAGTAGGGCTTCTTCCAGCTTTCCCCATTGGCAGTTTAGGGCGGAGGGTTCTTGGTGCCTCTGGGTTACAACCCACCGATCTGCTTTTCCGCCTTCCAAATTTTGTTAATGTTATCTCTTCTGTGCTAATTATCCTCGTGGTTTTACGCCTTTAAAAAAAAAATCCCTTTGCCTTCATGTTAGTGGAGCGTCAGGAGGGAGCAGAGGTGTGTGTGTGTGTGTGTGTGTGTGTGCACGCGTGCGTGTGCTCAATCTGTCTTATTTAACCAGAATTCATAGTCAGCCTAATGTAATCTTGACAACAGTACCAAGAGGCCAGTTATTACCCTGGCTTTCCCAATGAGGGAACTGAGGCTCAGCGATGACGTCCACAGAGCTAGTAAGTGGCAGGACGTGGTACCTCCCACAACCCTCTGTCTCCAACGCTCTTTTCATCTTACACAGCTCTCCCAGCAGTGCCCCGAGAAGGCCTTGCCCTCCCCACCACCCACAGAAGTCGGCCTGTTCTATGGTAAAAGCCCAGTTTGCCAGAAGGACACCTTGGGGTGACCATGCCTTCCTCTGTCTGCACGTGTCCTCTGTGCCTTCTGCAGGAGCCGAGCCACTATGAGAGCACTAAGCTATTGTCAAATGCAATTAACAATCGGAAATGACCTTAATGTCCAGCGATGGCAGATTGGGTAAATAAATTACAGCATACCCATTTAAAAAATACTATCCGGCTGTCAGAATGATGAGGTAGAAGAATATTTCATTTCATGGAAAAATGCTTTTGACATATTGGTAAATTGAAAAAGCATATTTTCCAGCAACCATAGCACATGCATATAATAACAAATTAATAAAAAGGCAATTAACACCGACCTGCAACCCTTGATCCTGGCGTATAAGTTCCAAGCCAACATCCAAAGTCAAAAGGAAGTCTCCCCACCCCAGGATATGAGATCAAGTTCTATTGCCTTAGTCCACCCATCTCCTGCCTCTGTCTCCCCTCCCTCACGATCCTGAAGCCTGCGGTTCACGTACCCTGGAGAAGAAAGTGCCTTGACTGTTCCCCCACCCCCACCTGGGGCTTAGTGAATCTCTACTCCTGGAATACTGCGGGTACTGAGAACATTGTAAATAGTCAAGTTTTCACTTTACCGTCAAGCTGGGCACTTGAAAACAACCCCCCCCCCTTTCTTTTTTTCTTCAAGGGAGAGTACAGGCGAGTGAATTAGCTAGAGGGAGGGAAATGGAAGGGAGTCATAATGATGCAGGGAGAACAGCCCCAGTGCACACTAAATGAGGAAAAATGTACCAGAGATCTAGCCACAGCCTATCTTATGAAACACCGAACTTCCTTTTCAAAAGATCCTCTGGACTAGAATCAAGGTTTGTTTATTCAGGATGCCTTAGAATAGTATGCGTCAAAGTGAGGGTCACCAGCCATTAGAGCTGTGCTGTCCAGTCTAGGAGCCACTAGGCACAAGGGGCTTAGGGCACACTGGAAATGTGCTGTAATGTAACACACACCAGCCCATGAAGACTTGCTATATAAAAAAGAATGTAACGGGGCGCCTGGGTGGCGCAGTCGGTTGGGCGTCCGACTTCAGCCAGGTCACGATCTCGCGGTCTGTGAGTTCGAGCCCCGCGTCAGGCTCTGGGCTGATGGCTCAGAGCCTGGAGCCTGTTTCCGATTCTGTGTCTCCCTCTCTCTCTGCCCCTCCCCCGTTCATGCTCTGTCTCTCTCTGTCCCAAAAATAAATAAACGTTGAAAAAAAAAATTAAAAAAAAAAAAAAGAATGTAACTTACCACCTAACTTATTAATAACATAAATGATAATATTTTAGATATATTGGATTAAGTCAAATATATTGTTACAGTTAATTTCGCCTTAAAACTCTTTTAAAGTTGAAAACCTTTTTTAAAGCCCTGTGGTCTCAGTGGCTCAACAGAACACATATTAATTTGTCATCTAAGTTCCATGCCAGAGCCGCCAGTGCAGATATACAGAAGGTTCTGCTCACCAGAATCTTGCAGGGACTCTGGCTGATGGAGCAGCTGCCATCTCGAGCCCTGTGAGTCACCTTGCTACCGGGAAAGCTGTAGCTCTGGAGGATATGGCTCTGGCCATTAAATGCTCTGGCCTGGAAGAGACACCTCCCATTTCTGCTGACAGCTCATTGGCCAGAATTAGTCACGTGGCTCCATTCCACCCAAAGGGGGTGGGACAATCCTACCATGTGCCCCAAAGGCACAGATCCAGAAACATTTGGCATTTGACATTCGGCATTTGGCATTTGACAGAAACTTGATTTCTGTCAGCTTTTTAATTTTTTTTTTAATACAGATAATAGAATAACAGAAAAAGTAGAACGGAACAGAATAAGAAATAGAGGGAATCGCACAGCCTTTAAATCATGGTTGAGGTTCAATAAATATTTGTGGACTGATGCAAACTCTTTTTGAAAAGGGACCGTAGCCACAACAAACATGTCTCTTGCTTTCTTACTAACAGAGTGCTTGGCAACTGGTTATCTCATATAGGGTATTATGGGTCCCGTTTATGGGTGAAGACATTGGTTCAGGGAGGTGAGTAATCTGCTCGGGTCACCTACTCAAATGGCAGAGCAAGGACTCGGGACAAGTAAGATAACTGGTGGGATTCTGTCTTCAAACCCCAGCCTTCCCTTTCTATCAACCGTGAATCCTAAACTTGCTATTTCCTGTTTCTTTTAATAATACAGACGTTTAACTGGGACTGGGTTTGGCAGTAACATCATAGCTATGTTGCAGCCAAGGATATTGAGGCTGAGCTAGATGAGGTGGCCTGCCCAAGTTACACAGTCATCAAGAGGCAGGACTGGGATTCGAGGAGATTCAAGGCTGTAACCACAATTCTTTTGCCACTCTGGCTTATTGACCTGGTTCTAGAAAACACCTGAATGGCATAATGGATAATGTTTAAGGATACTTCCCTTCCTACCATCCTAACACCATAGGAGCAGATACTTTGAGATCCTGCCTAGAATCGGGAGCCTCAATAACCCATGGACACTAGGAGACAAACAAACAAACAAACAAACCAACAAAAACTCCCTAATATTGGCAAGTGGAACCAGATGACTAAATTATGCCAGGGTTACATTTTAAGGATAATATTTCATTTCTGGCTCTATGGGGCTTGATGTAAGCTTTTGGAAATGTACTTTTATGTGATTCAAAGTTATTTATTTTACATGCTCTTTAAAAAGTGCCAGTACCATAAATAATAACTAACATTTGGTTCCTGCTATATGCCCGGCACACTGCTAAGGCATTAATGTGGATTATTTCATTGAATCCCCACAATGATAATAAGGTAAGTATAACCCTGGATTACAGGAGTGAGGAGAACCCTGATCACTTACTATGCCTGCCTCAGCCGGTATCTGCCTCCAACTACAAGTTACTTACATGCTTTGATCCTTAGATTCCACATCTGCAACATTCTACCACTGATCTGCTGGATCTAGAGACTCCTAGAGAGGAGGGGCTTCCTGAGTCATGCTCAGCACAATAGAACTTTCATCTTCTGAAATGAAAATCCATGTCTAATTCAATCTTCACTTGACAAAGGAGAATTCTCATAGAGACCAGGGACAAAGTGCTGGAAGTTGCTACAGTCCCTGGAAACTTTGTTACAAAGTTTCAGTTTGGGTTGCTAGCTGGCTTCCCATCAGGAAATGAGGCATCATGATTCTTTTTGTCTTTTACAGCATTGGTTCACACTGATCAAGTGCTCACTGTGTGCCAGACTCTGTGCTCAGACATTTACAAAGATTAGCTCCTGTAGTCCTCATATCCACCATATGTGGTGGGTACTGTGATCATGTCCATTTCACAGATGAGGAAACTGGGGCTTCAAGAGGTGGGCAATCTGCCCAAGGTCTCAGTGCTGGTAGGAGACTGAGTCCAGACTCAAAACTGGTACTCTGATTCCAGGGTTCTTGTTCTCACCACTCTGCTTTCCCTTCTCCAGCATACTGAGGACTTAGGTTTGGGAGGTAAATCAAGAATAAGTTCAGCTCAGCTCCTGCTCCTTTGGAAGATGAACCCAACATTTGCTTCTTTATAGTCACCTATCTCATTTAATTCTCACATCATCTTCCTGAGGTATGTATTACTATTGATTGCTTCCCCCGCCACCCCTTTGACAGATGGAGAAAGCGAGCCTCAGAGAGATCAGATGGGCTGCCCAAGCTCAAGCGGTCAATGTGTGGCAAAGCCAGGTCTCTCTGACTTCAAAGCCTTGGCATTACAGGGTTTCTCACCCTTGGCACTGTTGACATTTGTGGCTGGACAATTCTTTGTGGTAAGGGGCTGCCCTGTGCATTGTAAGATGTTTACTAGCATCCTTGACCTCTACCACTAGATGCCAGTAGCCCTCCTCCCCCAACTGTGACAGCCAAAACTATCTCCAGACTTTGCCAAATGTTCCCTGGGAGCAAAATTGCTCCCAGTTGAGAATTCTTGCTCCTGGCTGACCTCTGATGCAGGGCTGGGGGACTCAGGTAAGAAGAGGTGAAAGGAAACCTCCGTGACTTTCTTTTACGATCCATGAGGGCAGGTGTTCAGGGCTCTGTGACTCTGAAATCAGCCACCACTGCACAGCGAAGTATTGACTAAGTCCCGTAGCCGGCTGGAGTGAGCCCAGCTGTAGGGCCTTTTATCTCGAGACTGATGGGGTGTGCTCTCACTGGGCAGGCCCCCAGTCATCAGTGTCTCTCCTGCCCAGGGTTCAATTTATCTGGAGGCCATTAAGGAACCTGCCTGATGATTATCTCTTGGCTGCAACGTGGTTTTATCTCTAGGCTTCGATTCTAAATGGGACTAATGACCACTTGAGATTCAAATTCTGCACCACCCGCCCAGCACCTTCTTGATGAACAGAAGGGAAATCCCTCAGAGCTTGGTTCACTGCTCCCATCTCAGCAAATGCCCCCCCCCCCCAACTCCGGGGCAAGTTAGAGACCTGGGAATCAGGGCCGATGTCTCCCTCTGGATCAACGTCCTATTTCAAGTATTCACTGAGTCCTATCAATTTTGGATCCGAAATGTAATTTGGACCCTGCAGTCCTGGTGACTCCCACTTCCCCAGGCTAAGGCACATAGACTATTGCAATATCCTCTGAAACGCTCCCATTTTGTTCGCTCTTGCCTTCCATTCTGTTGCCCACACTGCAGCTAGAGTAGCCTTTTTAAAATGTTAATCTGAATCCACCCACCCACCTACGCCTACACACATTCCCACTCCTGCCCTGAATCATTCAGCGACACTTCCTGTCTTTCCCCATCACTCTCTCTACTTCAGACTTTTTCTGTTCTCAAAAGAACAGACTTTTTCTGTTCCCTCCACCCCAGGGCCTTTGCACATGTCATCCCCTCAGCCTTGTGTTCTCACTATCCCTTTTGGCTTCGGTAGCGCCATTCGGCCTTGGGGGAAGTCTTCCCTGACCACTTCTCATCCAACCTCAGTCTAGGTCTACATTATTCCACCTTTCTACAGCAGCATTTCTCTCTTTTCTCGCTCCCCTCTCAGCCCACATCCAGATTTGGGGATTGCTTGTTTGTTGAAACCCTTCTTCCCCGTGAGACTATAAGCACCACGGGTGGAAACAACGTGTCTATTTTGGCTCACCGTTACATCCCTAAAGCTTTGTATATTGCCTGGAGCATAGTAGGCACTTTATATGCACATGCTGAATGGCTGAATGAGCTCATACAATCCTCCCAACAAGCCTGTCCTCTGCCCTGACCCCTTACAGCACCTGATCTCATGGCGTTATAAGATAGAAAGCAGTAGACTTTGAAAGACATAAAGGGCTGTGGAGCCTGACTGATGGGACCAAATCCCCCCCTCTGCCACTTGCCAGATGTGGAACATTGGGCACATTCCTTAACATCTCGGTGCTTTTGTTTCCTCTTCTGTAAAATGTCTCATGGGATGGGTGTAAGGATCAAATAAGTGAGCTTCTATAACATGCTTTTATAAGAGCTTGGCACATAGCGAATGCCCCATTGATCTTAGTTATTATTAATATTATTAACACAAGGAGCATAGATTCTGGGAGCACATGAATCCGGTTTTCTCTTATATTTGCAAATCACTCCCTGTGTGACTCTGGACAAGTCGTGTCGTGCGCCTGAGCCTTGGTTTGTCTATCTGCTAAACTGGGATCTCAAGGCCTACTTCAGAGAGAGTTGTCACGAGGGCCTGATGGAATGAGATATGAAACACATAGACCAGTTCCCCGTGGCTCCCTTCCTGACGGGCTGGATCGGTCCCTGTTGCCTTTTAGACAAGAAGCTTCCTGAAGATAGGCTTCACACCTACTTTATTCACGGCTATTTTCTCCAGCCCCTCCGTCCCTGGTAATTGTAGGTGTTCAAGAAATAGTTCTTTACTGAATGACAGGAACCATGCTTTGTTCATCTTCGTGTCCAACCCGAGACTAGTGAAATACCTAGCATCTAATTTCAATAAATGTTTGTTGTCAGAATGGATTCTTTAAAGGGCTATTTAGCTCTGTTACCAGCCCCATTTGAGTTTCTACATTAAACTGAGAAAGATACTTGTTAACCTATCTTAACTCTCTCTAGCCTTAGTCTTCTTATCTATAAAATGAGGCTAGCAATAAAATGCACCACCTAAGCGTGTTCTGAAAAGTAAGTGAAGTAATATGCATTGAGAACACAGAGAATGTTAGTTCATTATTATTCCCTTCCCCGAGGCTCAGTTTCGTCCTCTGTGGAATGGGCATCCACTCACTCATTTATCCATTGGTTACTCAACAAACACAGCACACACATGCAAGGCATTGTAATTAAGACCTAGGGCAGTTAGAGAGGTGAACAAGCCATGGTCCCTGTCGTGAGGAAGTATCTGCTGTGCGACAGCATATCAATAGCAGAACCGAGTGACGAAATGACGAAAGAGTCATGATGTGTGTGAGGTCCACGGAGGCTGGGATGGGGACCTGCAGGGTTTCAGTGAGCTCTCTAGGGAGAGTGTAAAAGGTCTCCAACTCAGTGTAACCACCAACACGACATCAATCAGATGGAGTGGTCCTCTCTGTGCTCTGGGTTTTGTACCCTGGATCTGTGGAATGTGCTGGTTTTGTTGCAGCCCCACTTTCTACCCTGGCCCACCAACGTGTGAGAGGTGGAACCAGGTATCGCAATCCCACTGAGTATCCAGTTCAAACAGACATACCCTCCTAAGACTCAGCCTTGCTTCCCCTGACCCGTCCCCGCTGCCCCCTGCCTGCCCCTGGATTCTACCTCCTCAGGGGACTGAACAGTGATTCCCCTTACACTCTCAACGCTGGGCTCCTGGTTCTCCAAAGACAAGCCCGCTTCTTCCCGAGATGGGACCCAGTGAAGGGATGCTTGGGCACTGGAAATGGGAACAGGCCAGGCCAGGTGTCTGGGCTCCTGCATCTAAGTGGATCACATGTTTGTCTCTGATGCTCACAGCTGGTTCCAGGGAGCTGACTCCTGCCAGTCAAACTCATGAGGGATTGAAACATCCGAATTAGAATTTTACATTTAATCTAGGTATAACTTGTGGGATTTGGGTTGGGGGGACTATTCATCTCCAGTGACCAACATATATGCACCTGTTACCCAGAGCAGTCTTTTACTTTCAATGGAAAGAAATTTACATGCCGAGGGTATTTAAATATCAGGGGAGGGTCTGCTGTCAGTGGCCCGCCCGAGGTAGAAGGATGTCTGAGCCTCAGTGGCCCATCCTAGCAGGCCTCAGGGAAGAAGCAAGATTTACGAGGTGAGAGCCCGCCTGGACCGCTTCTTCCATCAGTAAAGGCCTCCCTGCAGTATTTTCTGTCTCGTCAATGCTGCATTTCATTTTAAATTGCAGCTGAAAGCAGATATTTTCCCTCTTGCCTATTACACCTCTTAATTTGTCTCTCCCTCTGCTGTTATTTGTCTCTATAAAGTGTTTTGCATGAAAGACCCACACAGCACAATGTTGCTTTGCCCTGGGTTGAGTTTATCAGGAAGGAAAGCACAGAGAGACTCAAGTCCAAGGAGGAAGGTGTGAGGGCCCTCGGGTCGAGACACACGTGTCTGGGAATATATGCCTGGCAGCGTGTACAGGTGCATGGTTTGGGGCCTGTCTGCTGTGAGTCAGTGGATATGTGTGTGCACACGTCAATATTAGTACTAATATGTATGGATGTCTATCTTTGCTCTGGTATAATCACTTGGTATTCATACCTAAATTAAATGTGTGCTTGTGTGCGAATACTCATAGGCAATCCCTGAGTGCATATGTATTTATGCGTAGGAGCACACATGTGCACATAAACACACGCAGGCATCTAGGTTCGCATGTCACATGATATGTGTGGTCTCTACACACGACCAGGGTTCTCCTCTGCGCTCCCATCGCATGTCTCCCTCCCCCAGCTAGGGGCCCCAGCCCTTGGGGCTCTGGGAAAAGGAAGGCAGAGCAGTGGTCTGCGGGGGGGGGGGGGGGGGGGGGGCAGTGGAAACGCTGCCTTAGGCTGGCCCCACCGCGGCCACAGCTCCCCGGCTTGGCCCCGGCCACCCCTTCCTCAGAGCCTGCCACAGCAGCACCACCAGGGCTCCTGCGGGAGCTCTGGGGACCCCTGGGCAGGCCCTCAGCTCCCTGTCAATCCTGGACTGGCACCGAGGGGCGAAAGCTGCTACCGAATGACGGCCAGAGCCCTTCAGCCTGGCCGGGTCTCCGGCCCCCACCCGCAGACCAACAACAGGAGCGGCGCGGGCGGGGGCGGCAAGTGGGGGGGGGGTCTCGGTCGCCCCCAGCCCAGCGAACGCTGGCCACTAACCAATGGGCGACTGCAGCCCAGCGGGGATCCCTCCGAGGCAGCCAATGACCTCGCTCCGCTCTCCACCCCCGCCCGCGCCAACTCCGCGCAGCTGGACCATTGGTGCTGGTGGGATGGGGGGAGTGTGCGCGGCGCTGGCCACTTGAGGGAGGGGGCGTGGCCTGGAGTCCCTTCGCCTCTCCCCACCCGCGCTTAGGCCCCGCGCTCCCTACCCCCAGACGCGAGGCCATTGGCCTGGCTGCGGCGCCGCGGCGGAGGTGGACCGCGGGGCGCGCGCAGTGGGCGTGGCCCGAGGGCGTGGCCCGGAGGGAGGCGGGGCCGCGGGCGCTGTCTCAGTGAAAGCCCGAGCTGCGGCGGCGGCGGAGGCGTCCGGGCGGGTGTGCGCGCGTGTGGGGCGCAGGCTCGGCGGCGGCGGCGGCGGCGGCGGCGGCTCAGCCTGCGGAGGCAGCGGCCCGTCTGGAGCGGCCGCTGCGAGGACGCCAGCTGCAGCGGGAGAGGTGCAACCGGGGCTGCGCGCTCCGCGGGGCCGGCGGGGGCCGGGAACAGGTGATCCCAGCGGGTCGCGGAGCCCCAGCGAGTTGGCGGGGCGGGAGTCCGCACTCCCGGGCGCAGCTGCAGCCGCCCCGCCGCGGCTGGTCGCGGACGGCGGACTGCGCCCGGCGCCGGACCGCGCGGCTCGGGTGTCCCTCTGCTCCCGGGGGCCCAGGAAGCCTCCTGCCCTGGGGGCTCAGAAGTGTCCGCTCCCGCTGCCCGGCGTCCGCTCCGCGGCGGAGCAAAGTTGTGGACGTGTCCCGATAGCCGAGCCGGGAGCTGTCACGACCCGGCCGGGTCGGCGCGCTCTCTCAGCGGCGCTGACACGCCAGCCCCGCCACCGCCTCGCCCCCTGAGCCGGCCCCTTCTGGAAACTGCTTCTGAGGCTGAAACTTTGGGCCGAGGGGCTGCGGGCGGCGCGGCGCGGGGACGAGGCCTGCGGGCGCCCCTCCGCGCGGACAGCCTAGGCGCCGAGGACGGCATGTGACGGCCCCGGCGGCGGCCGCAGCGCGGGAAGGAGCGGGCCCCGCGGGCTCCGGCCGCTGCAAGGAGGGGCTCCGCGGCGGCCGGAGCGAAAGCTGTGGCGCGCGGCCGACCCCTGCGGGCCCGGGCCCCGAGCCGTGCCGCCCGGCGCGCCCGGGCCCCGCCGAGGCCCTTGCGCCCCCGCCTCGGCGCGGGGGGACGCGCCCCCAAACTCCTTGAACTTCAGGGGCGGCCCCCGAAGCGGCGAAACTCTCAGGGACCCCCACCCCGGGCGGCGCCCCTCGACGCCCTCCCCGCGCCAAACCCCCTGCCGGCCAGTGCCTGCCCTCCGAGGGCCTCGGGGTAGGGGGGCCCGGCCGGAGCTGACCGGCCCCAGCCCCGCGCCAGGCCACGATGCTCATGAGGAAAGTGCCCGTCTTCGTCCCGGCCTCCCCGTGGGGGCTGCGGCTGCCGCAGAAGTTCCTCTTCCTTCTCTTCCTCTCGGGCCTCGTCACCCTGTGCTTCGGGGCGCTCTTCCTGCTGCCCAACTCCTCTCGCCTCAAGCGCCTCTTCCTGGCCCCCCGGACCCAGCAGCCCGGCCTGGAGGTGGTGGCCGAAGTCGCCGGCCACCCCCTGGCCCGCGAGCAGGAGTCGCCTCCCAACCCGGCCCCCGCCGTGCCAGCCCCGGGTGAGGACGACGCCAGCAGCCAAGCCAATGCCCGGCGCCGGAAAGGGTGGCTGCGGCGCACCCACCCCACCGGGACGCGCGAAATGGCCACGGCGGCCCGGAGCAGCGGCAGCGCGGCCCTCAGACCCCAGGAGCCGAGCATTCCGTTTAGCTTTGACTTCCACGCGTTCCAGAGCCGCCTCCGCCACCCGGTCCTGGGGACTAGGGCGGATGAGAGTAAGGAGCCCCAGAGCCTAGTTCGAGCCCAGCGGGAGAAAATCAAGGAGGTAAGGACTCCCCTTCTTCGGAAAAGGAAGACTCTCTGTGCTTCCATCCGTTTCCCCTGGCCCCAGTCACTTCTGGTCCCTGGACCACTCACTACTTTAGGCCCTCCTGGCACACTGCACCGTCCTCTCTCCTCCCAAACTTTCCACTTTCTCCTTAGTGGGCACTTTCCCACTGCTGGGTTCAGTTCATCCTCCCCATCCCTGACAGTAGCTGAAACGCTGGATAGACTCTGCTCTACTCCCAGACTCTGGTCCTTCCGGTCAAGTCCCCAGCCCAGGTGGGCTCTGTCCCTTTGTGGAGTTGCTAGTTAGGTTCGTTAATGGACACCCTCTCTGCTTGCACAGGGCCAAGAGCCACTTTCTTTCTCACTGTGTGTCCGTAAGTCCTGACTTTCCCTAAACCCCTGTAGGATCTGCTACCTGGAAATCCAGGATTTGGGGGTGTATCTGGTGTCCTGAAAGTATTTTGTAATCAAGCCGGAAAGTGTTGTGGATTCTTGCTAACTATTTCTGTTGAGCTTGGGAACAGTTGTACATAATAGCATGTGATGCAGGAAGGAATGATCAATAGGGTGGTGGTAATGTTACAGAAGCTCTGAGGTGATTGGCCTAATGAAGCGGGTCTTGGACTTGTTCCCTGTAGGGACTGTGGGAGGGAGGGGTTTAGAAGGATCACTTTGAGTGTGGTGAGTCTTGGTCTCAGCTTAAGAAACCAAAAGCAAACGCAGCCTGCAGCCTCGCTGTGGCTTGAAGATTGTTGCCAAGCCGCCACTGGTAACTAACACTCAGCTGTACCACTGTTACAGCTGCCTGCCTGAGGTTTTTGCCCAGCAATGCAGAGGGGGCTGCAGTGACACCCCCAGGCCACGAGGGGGCTATGGGCAAGCAGTGGGCCAGGGTCTCCTCCCTAGAAATGAGAGGATGCTTCCCCCACACCCCCGCCTTGGCCCTCCCCATGCCATGGATGGGCCCAGAAGGAAAGGACTGTTTCTGTCTGGACTTTTTGTTTGCTGCAAAGGAGTCAGCAGGTCTGATTTCCAGGGGGAGCCGGCAGCAAGGGTCAGGACCTGCCCTGCCGGGATCTGCTCAGAGCCAGCGGAGAGCTTAGCTGTCCCTTTCTCCGTGTCTGGACTGTCCTCCATCCCAGTGTCCACCTCTCCCACACTTCTTACCTCTGTTGGTACTCAGCCCTTCCAAGATAAGCCCCGTTTGGAGACTATCTTAACTAGCAGTCACAGGACATTTTATGACGTCAAGATAGAAAGCCACAAAGATGAGTCCTTGGTGTGTGTGTGTGTGTGTGTGTGTGTGCATGCGTGCGCGCGCGCTCTCAGTTTTCAAATTCTTGTTGAAATCTCAAATGTTAATTGAAGGCTGGAACTTGCAGGAGCTAAGGAAGGGACATCATTTCCCCCTTTTTGGTTAAGAAGTGTGCCGTTGACTACTTATGTGAACCACCCGCAGCTCCCTTTCTTGAAGCCAGCTCTGAGCACATTAGCCCTTTCTGCCTTTTTACACCTCCCTGGAGAGCAGTAACTCCCAGTGACATTACATATAAACTACATGCATGCAGCTTTTCGTGGGGGTGTCCCGTGCTGCCATCAGATTTTCAGAAGCCTCCCCCAAAGAATGAAGAATTAACTGCTGTCCTCATCAGAAGAGGTGCTTTCTGCATTTGCATCTAGATATGTGACCTATTTCTGAAAGCCTGGGGCCGGGAGCCATGGTAGGAAGGGGGTGCTGGCTAGTGGGGACTTGGTTCTGCCCCTCTACATACAGAGACAGCTTCCCTTGCCGGCAGAGGCTGCAGGCTGCAGCAGCTGGGGGGTGGTGGGAGGTGTGGAGACTCTGCTCTGCAGGTGGGTGTAAAATAACATGACGGGCGAAGGTTTGTGTTGGTTGCCAGATGTCTGGATCGTTCAGACTGGCATCTCTGAGCACCCCTGGTAGCAGCTGGAGGCCCACTTGCATGTACCTGCAGTTGGTGTTCAGTGAGCCCTCTCTTACTCTCCTGAAGACCTTAAGCTCCTCAGAACAGAGGAGGCTGAACCAGATATACTAGAATATGTTGAAGCCTGCTGTCTCTTCAGGCTTCTTGAGTTTGGACCCCCGCCCCTCCCAACGACCTGGAAAATGTGGGGCCGAGTCTTTGGGTTAGCTGTTAACACAGAGCTACCTTCCCCGGTGTCCTGCCTGATAGGGAATGCATAGGACTATGGCTGGAGGATGTCTTTATTTCCTTCTCATTTAAATTTCTATCTGTGCCATGCCCAGGGGTAGATCATTTTAGAAAGGTGCCTGTTTTCGTAAGAGGGACTGGTGCTTCCCTCTCTGGCTTGTTTATTTCCAGACATGGATTGATTAGACCCCAGGAGCAGAGGGGGAGCTAGTATCAGATAAAAAGGGCTCTGTTCTTATAAGACGAGGTTTTTAAAGTGAAAGTAAACGTCAAGAGAGACACAGAGAGGGTGATAAATGAGAGTGAATGAAGACTGGACACCCAGGCTCTAGATCAATGAAGTATATTTATAAACTTCTGGTTTGAGAGATGAACATGGCCATGAGGTCTGTGCTGATAAGATGGGTTGAAGCCACATGTTCTGGGTGTGTACGTACATCAGGAAGCAATCTGTCCATAGAACCAACTATTTTTCTTCACTCTGCAGCCATGGAACCTTGCGGGAGGCAATGTGGTGGAAAGGGGAGACCCAGAGAATGCGAATGACAGTTCAACTGTCAACATCTGACTTTGGGCAAGCTACCTGCTCTCATTCCTGGACCTTATTTTTCCTTCTGTAAAATGGAGTGAGGGAGTGTTGCATACACCCTTGCTTCCAGACGCCGTCCCTAAGTAGACTGCCAGTCTGGTCAGGGACTCCTTAGCAGTTGGGCTTTTCCCAGCTCTGTTTGCAATGTGCTAGTTAGTTCCATGAGGTGACAATGGCGTGCTGTTGTTGACGATTGTGGTGGTATTCACTGTTGCATCCCTGGCACTTAGTCAAGAATAGATAAAGCAAGCTCCCACGCTGGACTCGATCTCACAACCTATCAGATCGTGACAGCCCAAATCAAGAGTTGGACACCCCAGAGCCCCCAGATGGGACTTTAGAGATGGGATTGAACAGTGACAACTCCTCAGCCTGGGATCATGAAGAGTAAAGGAGTTGGCGAGAATGTAAAACAGCTTGCTAGCAGCCTTCTCTTCCAGATCTGAAGATGATATAGGAAATTATTGTCATAATCATTAATTATAGGGGAGCTTTGCCATTGGTGGATTCCTTACAGATTCGAGTTCAACAGATTTTCTCACTCATAACAAGCGCGGGGGGGTGTGTAGCTTGTCAGGGTTACATCTCAGTGAAAGGGTTCACACTCTCCTGGGTCCTGCTGCCGATGGTTGGTTGCCAGTCTGGGGAACCTCAGTTGTCCCTTCCAGTTTAGGGGGCTTTTGTTAAAGGGAACTGGGAAGTCTGAGACAGTGAGAATGTAGTATTGGAAGGGAGCTTCCCCTGGTCCATAGGCAGAACATGGGTTGAATTTCATCCCCATCCTCTCTGTCCAGTCCCCTTATGCACCACCGAATGTGGCGGTCCTGCTAAGAATCCAGCCTGGGTTCAAGACCTAGTCATGCCATCAACTCTGACCTCAAAGAAAAACTCCTGTCTATCACTGGACCTGTTTTCCTGGTAAAACAAAGGGACTGGCATTTAAGGGACCCTTGTCTTTCCCTCACTCCCGCCTGTTTACTGTTTTGTTTATGGATCTGCCCAAGCACCTAGAATAGGGTCTGAAGGGTCTGACACCTAGTTGGAACTCAGTTACTTAAATGAGTGGCTACAGCAGAGATCTATAAACTAACAGTTAAAGTTGCTGGTGGCAAAAGTTGGGTCTTCTTCCTGAGGGTACCTGCAATTCTAAGAGTGTCAGCGTAGGGGCCATGGCAAGGCTGGGGACTTAGCAGCTCCGTGACCCAAGAGGCCTTTTAGAAGTTGCAGTAATTTTCCAAGTGCAAGTAGTCTACCTTGAAGAGAGTGGGGAGGTGGCAGCCACGAATAAAGTCTTTTCATGCCTGGATAGCAGGCATCTGGAGGATGCCCGAGTTGCCCTGGAGTGCCTGAAACTTGGCAGGGAGGGCCCCAGCTCTTGCTCTCTATGCCTGCTGCGTTAAGCCTCCAGGATATCGCTGGTTATGATATGTGACTATGTCTGAATAAGTCATCTTGGCAAATGATCTTTGCTTGCCATTAATGGGCTGGTTCGTTAGTCATGTGTGGTTTCCCTGTATATCTGATTTATCACCACTAGGGCCATGGAGGGGTAGGAAAATTAAAGGGCTTTGTGTTCTTTGTAGCATGTGAATCTGAGCCTGTGAGATGTTCTGGGTAATTAATATTAGGAACACTCTTTCCTCTGAAGAGCTCTGTTTAAGTTGCAGATTCATTGAAGATCTTTTCTTCTCCCTGTCCTTCAGTTTCACTCTTGTCCTGCTCTATGATACATTTCATGTAGGTAGGAAGTCTGGCCCATAGTAACTGGACAGGTCCTTTGGGAGACCCTTACATCCTAAGCCCAGCCACGCCTCATCCTTCTTCCTTGGAATGGAGTACTGTGTGTAAAGCTTAGACCTTGTCCCCACCAGGTGGACAACTTCACACCCACAGGTTGGCTGGATCTCTTATTTTGCATTGCACTATCATTTGGGGGAATTAGGTGCAGACATTTCAGGAGCGGTTGTTTGTTGGGACTCACATCCTTACCTCTGTCGTTAGTGTTAGGTCTAGAAACAATGACTTTTAAAAGTCAGCTTCACACTGTAGTTAGCAGAGGGGTAAGAATATAGATTCCCCTGCGGTTTTTGGAGTGACTGATTTACATCCAAGCTCAAGAAATGCTTTTTCTCTAGCTTTCCCTGAAGACTGATCCATTACTCTACCAAAAATAAATATTGTGATATATATCAGGCATACTTTGCTCAAAGGGACTTACATCTTTTCTCTTACTGAAGAAAATAAATCAGGCTCACAAATTGGAAAGGAATTCCATTCAGGGAAGCGGTTTCGTAATCTCGGTGGGCAACCAGTCCTGTGGGTACCGCCTCTGGCCTTCCTGTATCCTGGGTTGAGTCTGTGTTACACAAAGGGAGGTGGTGGGAGAGCTTTAGGGAATTCTCTCCCTGCCTTGTTTTCATTGGCCAGGTCAGGAAAGCCTTAGCAAGGGAATGATGGACATGATTCAGGAGAGTAGCTGCCTCAGGTGAATTCATGGGTATTTATTACATTACTTTAAAAGAGGAGCCGTGCATGGAGCAGGGACGAGTGTCTTTGATCCAAGATGATGATGATGATGATGATTCCAGTTCTCTACACCTGTGGTCCAGAAAGACCAGGCTCATTCAGACAGTAAGCCCTGGTTCTTGACTTCCAACTACCCCAGGGCCAGGGCCTCACAGGCAAGTGTTTGCATGATTTGGGGAAACAAAACAAGACTTTCTTAGCTCTGCATCGTCATGGCAGATGATGACAAGACATCAAATTGGAGACCCCTCAAAAGAATACTGAGGACCCTAGGGCCTAAGTCCCTCTTCTTTCCCCCCACTTGTCTCTGGAGGCTAGTTAATAGCCAAAACAGCATAGTTTTGGTTCTCTTATGTATTACACTTTTAAAAAAATATTTATTTATTTTTGAGAGAGAGAGAGCATGAGTGGGGAAGAGCAGAGAGAGAGGGAGACACGGAATCTGAAGAAGGAATCTGAAGCTATGAGCTGTCAGCACAGAGCCCGGTGCGGGGCTTGAACTTGTGAACGTGAGATCATGACCTGAGCCGAAATTGGAAGCTTAACTGACTGAGCCACCCAAGCACCCCTATTTTTGATTTTTTAAAGTAGGCTCCACCCCGAGTGTGGGGCTTGAACTCAGGACTCTGAGATCAAGAATAATAACATGCTCTACCAACTGAGCCAGCCAGGTGCCCCAATTTGGGTTCTTTTATTAAAAAAAAAAAATTTTTTTTTTTTTTACATTTATTTATTTTTGATAGGCAGAGAGAGACAGAGCACAAGTGGGGGAGGGGCAGAGAGAGAAGGAGACACAGAATCTGAAGCAGGTTCCAGCTCCGAGCTGTCAGCACAGAGTCCGATGTGGGGCCTGAGCTCATAAACTGCGAGATCATGACCTGAGCCGAAGTCGAACACTCAACCGACCGAGCCACCCAGGCGCCCCCAATTTTGGTTCTTTTAAATGCAGAGTTGATGTGGCTGAGATCACTACAAGTCAGACCTCCACCGCCAAAGAGAGCAGAAACCATGGAGACCACAGCTATAGGTTTCAGGCTCAGTATGTGTGGTGGCCCAGGCGTAGGTGTTTTCTTCCCTGAAAAGGCTGTTTTCTAAGATTTGGGTTGAGAGCTCCCCAAACTTGGCAGGCAGGCAGGCAGGCAGTCAGAACAGCTCTTACTCACAAGGAGGCCTGAGTATGTCTCTTAACTCCGCCTTTTCATTAATTAAAGGCCAAGACCAGGGCAGTTGTCCATCTGTATTAGTGCAGAACCGCTAGTGGTAACTTTACAGAAGGAACTTTGGCAGACTGATTAGCGTTCTTTTTAATCGATGAGCAATAATTGTGCTTTTATCTGGCATGCTCGGGGTATCGCCTGCTCCACAGGTGAAACTTACAGGCAAACAGTGTTCACTAAATAACAACCATTTTCAGTGGTTGAATAGTAGATTTCTCCCCGCTCCTCCACCTCTGTCATGACTTGGTGGTCCAGAAAATCGACTGTGCAATACAGCATGTTCTGTAGGGCCTGCTGAGTTGTATAGGTGACTTTTGGCCTCTCAACACCTCTCCCTGTGTTTTTGTCCCCCTTTTTTTTTTTTTTAACAACAACACTGTGATGCAGGTACTACCTATTTATTTAAGTGTAGTTTACATATAGCAAAATGCACAGATCTTAAATATACAGTTTGCTGAATTTTGACAAATGCAGAAAACCACGTAAAGCACCCACGAAGGTGTGGAACTTTCCCATCGCCTCAGAAAGGTCCCTCTGTTCCTTCCCAGGCAATCCCCCATCACCCACCTCCCATCTCCTATTTCAGCATGTCACAAGAGATTTGTCTGGCCTGTTCTGGAACTTGAAATAAATGGAGTAATATAACATATGCCCTTTTGTGCAAGGCTTCCTTCACCAAGGATGTTTCTGAAATTCATCCCTGAACATATTCCATACTTCATTCCTTTTTATTGTTGAGATATGTTCTCTCGCATGAATATACTGCAGTTTGTTTATCCATCACCCGTTGTTGGACTTTTTGGTTGTTTCCAGTGTTTGGCTATTATGAATAAAGCTGCTGTGAATATTATATGTACAGGCTTTGTATAGGCATCGTTCCATTCCTTTTGTGTCAATACTTGGGAATAGAATTGCTGGTTCATAGAGTAGACATATGTTTAACTTTATAGGAAAACTGGAGATATTCTCCCTAAGTAGTTAAGGCCATTTTATTCTTCTGTCAGCAGTGTGTGAGAATTCTGCATCTTTGTCAACACTTGCTATTGTCCACCTTTTTAAGTTTAGCCATTCTATGTGATATGTAGTAATATTTCATTGTAGCTTTAATTTTTGATTCCTTGTTAACTATCGGTATTGAACATCTTTTCCTGTGTTTACTATTTATGTATCATCCTATAAGTGTCTATTCAAATCTTATGCCCTTTTTTAAATTAAAAAATTGGGCTGTTTATCATCTTATTGGCTATAGAAATACTTTATATATTCTGGATATAAGTCCTTTGTCAGATATACATACTATAAATATTCACTCCCGGTCTATTTTAAATATTAGCTCCCAAGGGTGCCTGGGTGGCTCAGTCGGTTTAGCATCTGACTTCAGCTCAGGTCATGATGTCATGGCTCGTGGGTTCGAGCCCTGCATCAGGCTCTGTGCTGACAGCTCAGAGCCTGGAGTCTGCTTCAGATTCTGTGTGTGTGTGTGTGTGTGTGTGTGTGTGTGTGTGTGTGTCTCTCTCTGCACCTCCCCAGCTCACACTCTCTCACTCTCAAAAATAACTGAACATACATACATACATATTAGCTCCCAGAATATTTCATTTTCTTAGTGCTCATTCAAAGAGCAGAAGTTTTTTTTAATGTTTATTCATTATTTGACACACACACACTTGCATGCGCGCGCACGCGCGCGCACACACACACACACACAGTGCAAGTGGTGGAGGGGCAGAGAGAGAGGGAGACACAGAATCTGAGGCAGGCTCCAGGCTCCGAGCTGTCAGCACAGAGCCCGACACGGGGCTTGAACTCACAGACCATGAGATCATGACCTGAGCCGAAGTTGGAAGCTCAACTGACTGAGCCACCCAGGTGCTCCAAAGAACAGAAGTTTTAAATTTTGATGAAGTCAGTGTATCAATATTTTCTTTTATGGTTAGTGCTTTCTGTGTCTACTTAGAAAAAAAAGAACAAAACCAAAAAGCCTTTCCCTTCCCCATGGTCATGAAAATAGTCTCCTTTTAATTCCAGAAGCGTGATCATTTTAGTTTTTACTTTTAGGTCTCCTGTCTACTTCTAACTAATTTTTGTATGTGTTATGAGGTAGGAGTTGAGAGTCATTATTTTACTTTTAGATGTCCAGTTGTTTACCACTTTTTGTTGAAAAGTCTCTCCTTTCCTCATTGAATTGCTTTGAATCCATGGTAGATTAATCGACCATATATACATGGTTCTGTTTCTGGACTCTTCTGTTCTACTGATTTATGTTTATGCTAATTCATACTATCTTGATGCTGTAGCTTTATAATAAGTTTTAAAAGCAGGTCCTCTATCTTTGAGCTTCCTTTTCAAAATTGCTTTGGTTATTGTAGATCCTTTGCATTTCTGCAAACATTTGAGAATGAGCTTGTCAGTTTCTGTGAAAATTCCTGCTGGGAGTGTGATTGGGTTTGCTTTGAATCTGTGAGTCAAATTGGGGAGAACCGATATCTTAACAATATTGGGTCTTTGATCCATGAATGTGGTATCTCTTTCCATTTATTTAGATTTTCTTTCTCTCAACGATGGTTTGTACTTTTTGATGTAGAGGACTTGAACGTCTTTTAGTACAACAGCCATTTGCTACTGTAAATAGTAATCTTTAAATTTTAAATTTTAAATTTTTGTTGCTAGTACACAGAAATACAATAGATTTTTGTATATTGATTTTGTGTCATGTGACCTTATTGAGTTCATTTATTAAATTTGTTCTTTGTAAATTCTTTAGGATCTGTTAGGTATACAATTATGTTGTCTATGAGTCAAGACGGTTTTACTTCTTCCTTTCCAATGTTTTATGCCTTTTATTTCTTTTTCTTCCTTCATTGCACTGGCTAGGACTTCTGGTTCAATGTGAGATAGAAGTGGTGAGAACTGACCTCTTTGCTTTGCTCTTGATCTCAAGGGAGAAGCATTCAGTCTTTTACATTAAGTATGATGTTAGGTATAGGTGTTGGTAGATGCCTTTTATCAGGTTGAAGTTACCATAACGTTCCTAGTTTGCTGAGAGTTTTTATCAGAAATGGAATTGAATTTTGTCAAATACTTTTTCTGCATCTCTGGAGATGGTCATATTTTCTCTTTAATTCTGTTAATATGGTAAGTCATATTGATTTTATCCTTTAAAAAAAATTTTTTTTTTGAGAGAGAGAGAGAGAGAGTGTGTGCAAATGGGGGAAGAGAGGAGGGGGGGTGGGCGGGAACAGAGGACTTAAAGTAGGCTTTGCAGGGCTCTGACAGGCAGACAGGCTGACAGCAGCTAGTCTGATGTGGGGCTCAAACTCATGAACTGAGAGATCATGACCTGAGCCGAAGTCTGATGGTCAACCAACTGAGCCACCCAGGTGCCCCCAAATCATATTGATTTTAAAAGAATGGTAAACTTGCATTTGATTTTCAAGTATTTTGTTAAGAATTTTTGCATCTGTGTTCATGAGGCATATTGCCCTATAGTTTTCCTGTAAGGGCTTTGTCTGGTTTTTGGTACAGCATTATGTTACTTCATAAAATGAGCTGAAAAATGTTCTCATATTTTCTGCACAAGTTTGTGGGACACTAATATTAGGTCTTCCTTAAATGTTTGATAGAATTTACCATTTACCACCACCAAAGCCATCCAGGCCTACAGGGTGTGTGTGTGTGTGTGTGTGTGTGTGTGTGTGTGTGTGTGTATGTGTGTGTGAGAGAGAGAGAGAGAGAGAGAGAGAGAGAGAGGTTTTAAATGATCATTTCAATTACTTTAACAGATATAAGGCTATTCAGAATTTGTCTCGTCAGTTTTGTCAGTTTTGCTTTCAACAAATTTGTCTATTTCATCCAAATTATAGAATTTATTAGAATAAAGTTGTTCCCAAGATTCTCATTTTCCTTTTAATATTTGTAGTACCTGTAGTGGTGCTCCCTCTTTCATTTTCCATATTGGTAATTGCTTTCTTTGTTGCATTCTTTAAAAATAGTGTAGCTAGGGGGCGCCTGGGTGGCTCAGTCAGTTGAGCGTCTGACTTCAGCTCAGGTCATGATCTCGCAGTCTGTGAGTTCGAGCCCCGCATCAGGCTCTGTGCTGACAGCTCGAAGCCTGGAGCCTGCTACGGATTCTGTGTCTCCCTCTCTCTCTGCCCCTCCCCCACTCATGCTCTGTCTCTCTCTCTCTCTCTCTCTCTCTGTCAAAAATAAAATAAAAACACTAAAAAAAAATTTGAAAAAATAGTGTAGCTAGTAGTTCATCAATTTTACTGATCTTTGGAACCAACTTTTGATCTTTTTAAAAACATTTTTTAATGTTTATTTATTTTTAAGAGAGACAGAGCATGAAGGGGGTGCACAGAGAAAGGGAGAAGCAGAACTTGAAGCAGGCTCCGGGCTCCGAGCACAGAGCCTGACATGGGGCTCAAACTCACAAACCATGAGATCATGACTTGAGCTGAAGTCGGACGCTTAACGGACTGAGCCACCCAAGCGCCCCTGATCTTTTTTTTCTAATGTTTATTTATTTATTTATTTTTTATTATTTTTTTTCAATGTTTATTTATTTTTGGGACAGAGAGAGACAGAGCATGAACGGGGGAGGGGCAGAGAGAGAGGGAGACACAGAATCGGAAACAGGCTCCAGGCTCTGAGCCATCAGCCCAGAGCCCGACGCGGGGCTGGAACTCACGGACCGCGAGATCGTGACCTGGCTGAAGTCGGACGCTTAACCGACTGCGCCACCCAGGCGCCCCTAATGTTTATATATTTTTGAAGGAGAGAGAGACAGAGTGTGAGCAGGTGAAGATCAGAAGAGAGGGAGACACAGAATCTGATGCAGGCTCTAGGCTGTCAGCACAGAGCCTGATGCAGGGCTCGAACTCATGAACTGTGAGATCATGACCTGAGCTGAAGTCAGACGCTTAACTGACTAAGCCACCCAGGTGCCCTAACCCCTGATCTTTTTTTAAAAATATCTATTTAAAAAAATTTTTTTTTAATACTTACATTTGCCTCTGTTTCCTTCCTTCTGCTTATTTTGGGCTTCATTCACTATCTTCTTATCACTTCTTTATCTAGTCTGACAATCTGCTTGTGTTACCCTCTTTTCAGTTTTCATTCTCATGTCATATATTTTGCTTCTACATATATAGTTCATAACACATTAGTAATTTTTTTTGCTTCAAACGGTTTTCTTGAATAAATGAATAAATTGGAGTCTTTTTATTCATCCACATACTTACCATTTATAGTGTCCTTCATTCCTTCTTGCATGTCTGAGTTCTGGTACCACTTTCCCATCAGCCTGAAAAACAACTCTTAATATTTCTTGTAGTATAGGTTTGCTGGTCACAGATCCTTGTAGCTTATGTTTACCTGAAAATATCTCTATTTTGCCTTCATTTTAAAAGGCTATTTTTGATGGGTATAAAATTTTATTTTTCTTTCATGAAAGACCCATTGTCTTGTAGCTTTCATTGTTTCTGATGAAAGGTTGGAGTATATTTCCCTGTATATATTTCCCCTCTCTTGGTATGCTACTTTTGCCTTTCATTTTCAGCAATTCAACTGTGATATGCCTAGATGTGGATGTCATTGGTTATTTTTCTTGGAGTTTGTTAAGTTTCTTATATCTGAAGATTGGTATTTTTTCATCAAGTTTGGAAAAATTTTTGCTTATATTTCTTCAATATTTTTTTTCTGCCCCATTCCATCTCCTATTACTTTTCTTCTTCCTTCCTCCTCCTCCTCCTTTTTTTTTTTTTTTTTTTAATTTTTTTTTTTCAACGTTTATTTTTGGGACAGAGAGAGACAGAGCATGAACGGGGGAGGGGCAGAGAGAGAGGGAGACACAGAATTGGAAACAGGCTCCAGGCTCTGAGCCATCAGCCCAGAGCCCGACGCGGGGCTCGAACTCACGGACCGCGAGATCGTGACCTGGCCGAAGTCGGACGCTTAACCGACTGCGCCACCCAGGCGCCCCCTCCTCCTCCTTTTTTAAAGTTTATTTATTTATTTTGAGAGAGAATGTGTGCCCAGGGGAGGGGGCGGGAGAGAGAGAGAGAATCCAAAGGAGGCTCTGCACTGTCAGCATGGAGCCCGATGCAGGGCTCGAACCCACGAACTGTGAGACCATGACCTGAGCCAAAGTTGAGAATCGGAGGCTTAACTGACTGAGCCATCCAGGCACCCCCATTTAGAACTCCAGTTACATAGAAGTTAGATTGCTTGATACTTTTTTACAGATAACCGAATCTCTTCATTTTCTTTTCAGCCTTTTTGTGTTTTGATGTAGATAATTTATATTAACATATCTTCAAGTTCACTGAACTTTTCCATTGGTTGTTAAGCCCACCCAGTGAATTTTTTATTTCAAGGATTTTTAAATTTTATTTTTTTTTACTTCTAGAATTACCATCTGGACCTTTTCCATTGTTTCTGTTTCTCTGATATTTCCCATTTGTTCATTTATTATTTCCATAGTTTTCTTTAAATTCCAAGGGGTATTTATAATAGTTTTTCAAATGGTGTTTTTTGCTGTTTCCAAAATCTTTGTCATCATTGAGTCTGTACTTACTGACTGTTTTTATCTCCTGGTTATGGGTCACTTTTTTGTACATTTTCATATGTCTACTCATTTTTTAAAAGATTCTGTGCTAAACATTGTGAATCCTACCTTTTAAAGATCCTAGCTTCATCTGCTTTTATGTGGTTTTTCTCCCCTCTTTCTGTTTCTTTTTTTTTTTTTCAACGTTTATTTATTTTTGGGACAGAGAGAGACAGAGCATGAACAGGGGAGGGGCAGAGAGAGAGGGAGACACAGAATCGGAAACAGGCTCCAGGCTCCGAGCCATCAGCCCAGTGCCTGACGCGGGGCTCGAACCGCAAGATCGTGACCTGGCTGAAGTCGGACGCTTAACCGACTGCGCCACCCAGGCGCCCCTCCCCTCTTTCTGTTAAGCTATCAGCTGTCACTTCTTGTAGTTGTCAGGATACCTGATCTGGCTGCTTTATTTTCTACTTTCCCAATTTTGTGATTTTCTAATCTGTACTTAGCCAAGAAACCATTCAATCTAGATTTGATAATTTAGCATCATATGTAAGTGCAAATGAACACTTTGAGTAGGTTTCTAAACGCTTCTGAATCAATGACGTGAACTTTATCAAGTACATATTTTAGTGTAATTTAGATACTTAAAGATTCTTATTTATTTTTAGAAATTGGTACTGGGTACGTGAAATATAATTTTGTACTGAACCTACATCCTAAATAAAGAGAACATCAAAGGGCTCCTAATTTTTGGTTGATGTGATTTTAAATTATTTGTGTATTTTTTTTTTTTTTTGCTCATCTGTTTTTAGATGTTAGAAGAAATATTTGTTGGTATATGTGATGTTCCAGAACCCTCCGTTAGTGTCACTTTCTTCCCAGGATTTTTTAACCTGTCAAATAACTTTTCTGGCCTCCTTACCTTAAGTCTGTTTACTACTTTTTAAACCTTGGTTTGTAAATTCTTTCATAAAAAAAAAGAAAGATGCTTATGTAGGCCAAATTGCTGAATTACTGATCAGAAGAAAGCTAAATACATGTGGCTCAGAATTTCCAAGGTGCGTTCTGTGAGATCTGATTATTTCCCCTTATTCAAGAAAGCTCAGTGTGGGGCGAAGGTAGTATCTTATGGCAAAGGCTCTCTTTAACTTCATTTGTGTCCTTTGGAATGGGTGGGGTGTTGAATAAAAGGTATAAGTCACTTATTTAAGATCCTTCTACCCCATTTTCACTCCTGGAATGAGCTTTTCAGAGATTAAGGCTAAACTTTGCCAAGTAGATGCTGATCTCCTGGGAAGACATTACAGAACCATTTTTGTTTTTTCTGTGCTTGTGTTCTTGACCTAAATCAGCAAATCTTCCTCCTTTCCAACTCTCCCAGAAGCCGTTCTCCAGGTCTACCGCATACCTTACAGAACTCTGGAGTAGTCTTGGTTTTTAATTATAAGAATCAATGGGGAAAGAAGACTTTAGTTTCTTGCTTTCAGGACTGGCCTAGAGAGCAGCCTCTAAAGTATGACCAATGTTGTTACTTTAGGGTATAAGGAAACCCTTTACAGAGAAACCTTAATGCTTAGACAGAAAAATAGCAGCTCAGTCTAGAGACTTCTCTAGCAGTTTCAGATATATGTCCTTTTGGATGTATAATTATGTAAGGGGCAGAGACTTCACACGGATGTGCTTTCAGAGGTAGTACTGTGGAATAGCCTTCTTATAATCATGCTAGGAGGTCCATCTGGTTATTGATCCTTGAGTAGCTAAGAATGCTACCAGAGTAGTGTCAGTCCAGATGGGGCTGAGGGAGACAATGTTAGACATTTCCTGTGATTAGACACGGAATTAGATTAAAGCATAATAAGATTCTCTGTACTCTGAGTAAAGTGCTCTTAAACTTGGCACCAGAATTCCAGATTCTCAGCCCTGGTATTTGAAGTCGTCTTGTATGTTATAAAAAGGGTTTCTGACTCTCTGGCCTCTGTACCACCCGCTGGCATTTAAATGCCCAGGGTGGATCTGCAGGGCATCTGATTTGGAGGGGAGTGGGGGTTGGGCTGGGACAATGCCCACTTCCTCCTGGGGAGCTGAGATAAACACTCCTTGTGTGTGTGGTATTTTTAGTAGAGCCCTAGCATCCCATTAAGAGTTTAGCTGATCCCCACAACAGCCTGTGACATACATGGATGGCATGGACTATAATCCCACTTTATAGCTGAGAGAATGAAGACACTGAAATGGCAGTGACCACCTCCAGGCCCTGCCAGATTAAACTGTGATACACTGATGTAAACCCCCTCTTCTGACGCTTTGGTTGACATTCATTCTATTACCTCATTTAAGGCTCATGGGTAATAATTTAGAGGAAGAGCTTTCACTTTGGGATGGATTAGAGTAGAATTGTCAGTCTTGGTAGGTATCAAAAGAACTGGTCTGTTGAATCTTCAGAACAGGGATTCTAGGGGTGCCTGGTTGGCTCAGTTGGTTAAGTGTCCAGCTTCAACTCAGGTGATGATCTCGTGGTTCATGACCTCAAGCCCCGTGTCCGGCTCTGTGCTGACAGCTTGGAGCCTGGGGCCTGCTTCAGATTCTGTGTCTCCTTCTCCCTCTGCTCCTCCCCTGCTCACACTCTGTCTCTCTCTCCCTCTCTCTCAAAAATAAACATTAAAAAAAAAAGAACAGGGATTCTAACCTTTATTACCCCCTGGAACCCCATGGAGGATTTTCGTAAACACTGACACTTGAGTTTCTCCTCCAGAGATTTTGACTTAATTGGGTGCAGTCTGAGCTTTGGGATTTTTAAAAACTTCCATGTGGTTCTAATGTGCAGCCATGCTTTAGAACGTACCTATGGCAGTCCTGTCTTCACGTAGGCTGTATCTCCTTCCTGGCTATATTTCCCTTTTACCCACTTATAGAAGAGTTGGGAAATTTTCTGTATTTATTCAGACTGAGACCAGGATCAGATAAGGAAAAAATGAGCTGGAGAAACGACTCAATTAAAACAGAGTTTTCTAGAGTTAAGAGCCTATACTGTTAACGTGATCAAGGGAAGCCATGAACTTATTAAAACTTTTAAGAAAAAGTGTTGAAAACACGAACTGTCTCTTGAGCCTCAGTTATGCCCTGAAGGCTATATGAGCTGAAGGAAAGGCAAAGATGAGTCTCTGGCTTTAAGGGATTTTATAGTGTGATATTATCGTGTGTCTGAGTCACTTCCCACCGCATACAGGTGCATAGAAGGAGGAAAACATTCGTTAGCTGCGTAATATTTGCCTGTCCCACCGAAATCCTTTCTGGAGGAAGCAGGTTAGGACATAAACATCTGGAATGAAAATATTTGCTTGTCCAGAAGTAGATCTCCCAAAAGACCATCGCCCTCCTGCCTATGGCTGCTCTGCCGCTTTCCGGTTAACAGAGCGGCCTTTTCACATTTCTGTTTGGGCCTTAAAATCGAGTACCAGATGCTCGGGAGAAAAGGAGATGCTGAAGAAGTGAAAAGCTGAACCCAGCTCCCAGCGTGTACACAGCAGGCAGCCAGGTCTGCAGTTTCACACGGTCTCTGCCTTGCCAGGTGCTAAATGTGACTTAACCTGAGAATTGCTGTCCTGGGTTATCGGATCAACTCTACCCAGGCCACGTCTGGTGGAAGTTCAGGAAGTGAGAATAGCTACAGATCAGTGTGAGTGTCGTCCCCGTGGCTTAGTGACAAGTCCTCTCGAGAGCTCTGTTTCCATGCAGGAATCTTCAATCTGTCCCAACTATTCCTAGCAAATTCTTTGGCTGCTGTGGCATCTAGAACAAGTCCTATTTGTCCCAAACTTATTTCATTCCAGCTCCAAGGGGTGGACATTTAGCGTAGGAGCATTAATGGAGACTCCGACTTCAGAGAAGACATTTCCTTCTGTTGTTAAATCTTATATTAAACCGTGCTTACTCAGAGGCCTCTGGCTGCTGGAAGTGGTGATGAGGATGGAACTTGGCAGATGGCTGTGGCTGCGGCTTCATGGAGGCCTGTGTGGGGACACGATTGTTTGTATATTGGTTTTCATTTATGTATTGGTCTTATTTTCATCTTCCTGAGGTACCCAGATGCTATGGTGATAGATTGGTTGGAAACGACTCATTTGTCAGGGTTCCGTGGGGGACGTAGGTTTCCTTCTCTTGTGCAGTGGAGTCTAAAATGTTTAATTAGATGCTGAGGCATTTCTGCATGGGTCCATCTCTGCCAGGTCTCCTGGGTGAATGCCATTCCTGGCTTGGAGAGGGACTGGGCATTTCTGGGCCCGACCTCCCCTCCCCTCTTGATGCAATTCTCAGCCCTCCCTTTCTATTAGCTGCTGGGCTTCTCCCCCTATCGTTTTTGTTCTAGAAACTGCCTTTATGTGACTGCCGGAATTTGCAGAGCTGATCCATGTTGGAAATCTAGTTGTCAAACAGGTCCAACCCAGACTTTATGAAATAATGTAGTTGCACTGATACGCAGTGAGAGGAATATTAACTACCCGCTGCTGGTCTGTTTTGTTCGGTGCAACTTTTTCGGAGAACTGACCTTGTTCTTCCTGCACACCAGGCAGTGCCTGAGATCCTGAGGGTGCAGAGATGAGACTTCTGCCCACAACGAGTAGAACATCTGGCCAGAGTGCGATAGACGTGTATAAAATTCTAGCACCGTGGAGGTGCCCAAATAAAGGGGTGACCAAAGGACTGGGGAGTCACATCAATTTGCTATGAGCTTGGGGGAAAGGACAGCATTTCAGGCAGATGTGGAGAGAGTACTAGAGGTAGTGGGCTTGCGGGATAGCATTCTGCTCCACGTGCTGGATCTGGGCAGGGGTCCTGGGTGTGCATGTGGGAGGTGAAATGTGGAATGCCCAGGTTTCTACTGGGGTAGATGGGGACATCGGGGAGTGGGAATAGTGAGAAATCCTGGGAGGGGAGATGAGTTGAACTCTAGGCAGGATAAAGTGACATGCTTGTGAGATCGAAGTGACACATCCAGTGGGTGGTTGGAAATACGGGTTTGGGACTGGGGGTGATGGCGTGGTAGAAGTCACAGTGTGGCGCAACGGGGGTCGAACGCTTGAGTGCAAAGCCATTCAAGGAAAGCTTCGGGAGCACCGGTGTTTAAAGAAGAAACAGATTTGGGGAGAAGGTAGAGTCAGGTGGCAGAGGGACCAAGAGAACTGCCTCCAGCCTCCTTTTCCCAACTGGTTCTGCCACACCTGGCCGCCCAGCTCCCAGACTCAGGCTTGCAGCGCTGTGTCCTCTCCTCTTCACCCCTGCTCTGCTTCGGAGGTCTGTCTGTACTGGCCGCAGACTCCTCGGCTTGCCTTCCTTGCTGACGTCAAGGATTAGAATCTGTTTCTCCCCTTTGTTTTCTGATGCGGATCAAGACTCACCTTCGGACCTTTGCTATGAGGAGCGAGTGTCCTGCGTGGTCTGCTTTTTGGCTTCTGATCGAGAGCCCACGAGCTAACCTGGCAACATGTGACTCTTGTCCTGGTCTGGTGCTGAGTGACCCCAGCCCGTGGCTTCCTTCTTGCCCCAGCAGAGCGTGCAGACCCGTGCCTCCACCTTCTTTCTGGAAATAGGATGGTGCGTCTCCGGCCTGGCCACGCTCTAAAGATTCGCAGGCCAGCTCCCTCATCAGTAGGAGGAGGCCACGCGTGGAGGGAGAGGGCATAGGTTAATCTTCATTGCTGTCGAGGAAAGGAAGAAGTGGTGGAGTAGTGAAGATACATTTTGTCTTTCCCCAGTGACCACAGGCAGGCAGTGGCCCCGCAGATACCACTGCATTCTTCTTAGCTTGTAGCCGGAATCCTCCATCCAGTGAAGGGTTCTCTTAAAACCGAGCTGCCGGCCACCCAGCGGGGAAGGTCACTTGGCAGAGTCCCTAAGGAAACCGCCATGTACAGAACGTCTGTGGGGCATTCTCACCCTGGACACCCTTCTGGATTTCCTCGTGATGTGTGAGCTGCAGAAGCTGGCCTCTGCTTTCTGGCCCCAGCCTGCGACCGGTGTCTGGAAGAAATCCCGAACGCCCCAGTGCCAGAGCTGTCTCTGTGTTGCGGCAACGAGGTAGTCTTGGCCTTTTCTGTCTTGCCCGAATTGCTCTAAGTTTCCCTGTAGTGGTTTGAGCATCTTGAAGTCTGAGTATTTAGGTCTGTTTGTCTTCCTGGGAAAACAGGTGAGCTGTGGCCAGTGCTCGTCAATTCCAGTTCATCACATCAGGACTGAAAAGCGGGTGGTGTCTTTCTCCCTTGTGTCACCGTATTTTCAACAACAGCCTGCGCTGGGTTGCTCAGCCTCCTCAAGAGAAGTGACAGAGGCTAAAATGAGTTCCTGTGCTTTCGTCCATGCTTGTCCTTACACAGGGTTTGTCGGTGCTGGTGGAGGACCTTGGAGCAGCCCCACCAGCTAAGTTGAAAAGCGTCCAACTTCCTGAGTCTCTTTATCTATGCAGTGCTACTCGCCCCCACCCCCATCCCCTCCCCAGACCTCCCACCACTGGGCCTGGACCTTCTGCCCCAAGCCAGCACCCCACCCCCGCCAGTCCTGGAGCTGGCACCCCCTTCTAGTCCCAGAGCCAGCACCCCACCCCCACCAATCCCAGAGCCAGCGCCCCCTTCCAGTCCTAGAACAAGCACCCCCACCATCTGGTCCCAGAAACAGCACCCCCCTCTCCAGTCCCCTTGTGCGAGTACGCCACATTTTGTTTATCCATTCACCTGTCGATGGATACTGGGATAGTTCTACCTTTTGGCTATTATGAATAATGCAGCCGTGAACATCTGTGTACATGGTTTTGGGTGGACATATGTTTTCAGTTCTTTTGGGTGTCTACCTAGGAGTAGAATTACTGGGTCACATGATAATTCTTCCACAAACTTCCACAGCGGCTGTGCTGTCTTACATTCTTATTAGCTATGTGAGGGGAGGCAGTGACTTTAGGAGCTCAGTGTGCCAACCCCTGTGACATAAACCAAAAATGTTATGTGGAGTCAGCCTCAGTGCAGGGCAGCAGGGACTGGTGGCATCACGAGTGGGCAGAGAGGAGACTCAGGGCCTGGGGAACTTGAACGGAGTTCATAAGCTTACTTGGGTAGCCTAGGATCCAACCTTCAGGGACTGGCTGAGCGTCTCTAGTTTGGTGGGAGTGTGACAGGAAGTGTAAGGAGCAGTGACTTGGGTAGGGAGGGGCCATGTGGTCGTCTCAGGAGGGCTCATCCAGGTGATGTTTGTGGGTGTGAGGTGTTAGACCCTGAGCCTGGGATGGTGGCAGAGGATGGCCTCACCCAAGGAAGCCTGGTACAGATCCAAGCCCAGCCCACCGATTAGGCTGATGGGGACGTGGGGGGAAGGAGAGTATGATGAGAGATGGGGGTACTTTACTGGGCTCCAGTATGGAGGGCCGTGTTTTACCCTGAAGCAATGCCCTTTTCCTGAGGCAGAGGCAGCTAGGTGATTACCCTCTACCTGGGGTTAGGATCTGAATCAAGCATGTGAAGTTAAAGTCAAACGTATCCTTGAAAATCTCTCATTGCCAGGACCCTTGCCCTTGGAAGCTCAAAAGCCAAAATTTAGCAGCTTCTTTTGTTTGCTATTCAGTGGTGGCTTCTCTTTTCTTGGGGGCACTGGATGCCAGGGTCTAGTTTGCTTGAGGAAAGAGTAATAGGGAAAATAAAGAGATTAGGGGAGGGAGTGGCAGACAGGTAGAATCGAATATGTGTGAGTTAAGTGTATATATGATGCAATGCCCAGACCCTCTGGCTGCTGTACTGAGTGGCTTAGGACCTACAGTAGGTGTGGGGGGACTTGGGAGGACCACAAGAGCCTACATCAGAGCCTCTGGGCTGTGGCGGGTGCTGCAGGACTGTTCTCTCACCGCTTGCTGGCTGTACCGGCTTCTGGAGAGACCGGGGAGTCACCATAAACCCACAGCAGCCCCAACTCAGCACAAGCAGGGTTGGGGTGGCCCCTTCACCATATCCAAGCTCTGGAAGCCCAGCCTGCATCTTGCAGAGGCCTCTTTTGGCATACGTGGGTCAAGTCAGTGCCACCTTATAAACAGTATTGTGATTTATCAGTGTTACAGTTTGATAGCGATGCTTCTCCATTCACTGCCTCCTTGACGCATCTGGTGATTCAGGAAGCTTATTCCCAGTTTACGGACTGAGGCTCAGGAAAAGAATGGCTTTCCGAGTTCCACGATTGGGAAGAGATGGAACTAGAACACACACCTGGGACTCCTGGCTGTGGATTCAGCATTCTTTTCCTTGTGTTCCCCTTCTTGGGGGAACTGTCTGATATCAGTGCTAGTCTTTTCCAGTGTTCTCTTTGTTGGAACAGATGACAGTCTTGGGGTCACGGGGTGCCAAGAACCTGGGAAAGGATCAGGGTCACGTCTGATTCTTAACACACATAGCTTTCTTTCTCCCCAGGCTCTGGCCAAACGTGACATAGATCTGCTTCCCTGTCTCTGCCAAGGCCATCTTGGCCCCCTGGTTGCGCCCCCATCTGTCTAAGCCCCTTTCTGGGCAGCAGCCTCCCGAAGAGACAGCCCTCAGCTCAAGTCAGCTGAGATATTTGGGTCGAGCCTCAATTCTGATGAGGCAGAGTTAGCATCTCCCTGCTGCAGCCCCAGCTTTCAGCAAATGGTAAACTCGACTTGAGGGCAACATTCAATTATGAAAATCTATTTCTCTTGCCACATTCAAAAAGTCTCCTAATGTGCCTTTGTGCACATACAAATTTAGTGACACATCACTAAATGTGTATGAGGTTGCCATGGAAATGTCTCTCTTCTAACATGGCACTCCAAAAGCAAAGAGAAGGGAAGTTTTCTTTGTAAAGAGAAGCAGAGCAGAACTTGGCTAATTGTCATCACATGAATCCCCAAACTGTCATTCTTCCCTGACTACCTGTCTCCTACTTCCTGTCAACAACATAATGGTGGAAGCCAAATCAGCATGCCACATTTCCTCAGGACTTCCACAGGCATTGTCCTTCACCTCTATGCCAGGCGCGTCCCGGGAAGGATGCCGGGACTCCTGATTTGAGTTGTCACCTAGCTTAGAAAGTGCACCTTCCCGGACCGTCTGGCACTTGCCACTCAGGAACACTGGAGTCCCAGAAGAGCTCTTGGCCCCAGTTTCTTTGTAGAAGTTGCAGGCTGAGTAGGTCTTCTGAGGATGCTCTGCGTTTTCCACCAGAGACATGGGGCTTTGGTTGTCTCTGTGACAAATGCATGATGTGACAGCATACAGAGCGTGCTGATACTAAGGCACCTTTTGAATGTCAGCAATCCCAAATATTTTCCTAGTGGTGGTGTGAATTCCTGGAGTGTGGGGAAAGACGAAGAGGGACCTCAGAGACTTAAGTTTGACTGAATGCCTTCCTTCCTGTCTCTGGCTCACCTTGCCCTGTTTTCACCTCTGTCCGGTTGACTTTCTTCATTGATCTTGTCTGTGAACAAAGAAGTCCGTGTATTTCTGCAACTTCTGAGGTAATCCTTTTCTATATTGGCTAATCCTTTGATTAGGTCATTGAGTTCATTGGCTTTCCCAGTTTTGGAGCTGGGTAGCTGTCCTTATTGGTTCTCAAGTTGAAGCTGATGGGTCTTTTTGCAACTGTAGTTCACTAGTGGCAAGTTCTGAGGTTGGGGACCTTAGCGTCTTGCCCTGCACACTGCCCTAGGAGCCTGTCCTTCCTGTCGTCTGTTGTTCTGGATCTCTCTGCAAGCCCCTTTGGCCTATGAGGCTTCGCTGTCATTTCACGGGTAAGTGATGGTTTCAGGGCTCAGAGGCCAGTTCACCCATATGCATGTTTCTCTTCCTGGGTTACCCAACACACGTGTGGCTGTTGGGCTGGAGGCTCCCAGAATGCTGGACTCCCTGTCCCCGAGGGGACTTCTTGGTTCCTTGGGTCCTGAGAGCCTATTTGTTGCTCTTATCCAGCTGCCCTGCATCTGTTGGAAGCATCTGGTTCCTATCTAACATCAGAGGGTGAACTCCAGAGGTCGAGTGTACTCCAGTCTTGTTGCTTTTAATGTTGAAAATCCTAGGATGCCCCACCTTGCCCGTGGCTGCGCTGGCTCCCAAGAGGACCTTCTGCCACTAACCGAGCCAAGGTGCCCAAGCGGTAGGACAGAAACAGCTTCTGATTCGAAAAGCAGAGGATATTGTGCTGTGAGCCCCTGAGGATACAGATCTGCATTCCCGACGGGATCCTACTGGGTCTCCCCTTAACCTTGGCCGGGCAGTAGGTCTTTCCTGCCACGAGACAGATTGTTCTTGCTTTTACAAACCAGGTTCTCAGCATCGTTTTCTTACCCAACATTTATTTCTCCTGCTGTCAAGGGATAGGTGAGGAGTCACTTGGCTCATTGCTGACTGTGACCTTGTTGATCATATGTAAGTCTGACCAAGAGCTGAGAGGGGGGGGATCCCAACCAGAAACCCTGTTGTTACCAAGTCAGTGCCCAGAGCTCACCACGCTGGGGCCTCTAAGAAACCCGTCCGCCTCTGCAGGCAACCACTGCTCCAGGCCTCTGTGGATGCTTCTGAGTTTGTTATGAGCTTATATTGGGACCTGTGTTGGGAGCTTGTGACCTCCCCCTAGAGAGACCAGGTCAGACATTGCCTGCTTGGCTCTGTGACCTAACCACATCTCCCCTCCAGCAAGGGGCAGTGTTTTTTAACGGTAGAAAACTCTGTTTGGGACAATATAGAACTTATCTCTGACATACAACATTCTGAATTCTTTTTCTGCCATTTTCGACTCTGGTAAATCTGCCACACTTGAATGTGTAAATACCTTAGAGGAGAGCCGGCTGCCCTTTTTTGCTCTTGGCTCGTGCCAATAAATACCAATTTAGTTCTTACAGAAGAAAACCAAAGGAGACTTGGTTGTCTCTCTAATCCACAAACCCTGTAATTCTCACCTGGAATATCTGGCTCTCCTATCTCAAATCAGTTCTAATGGCAAAGGCTAAAGGGAGGCTTTATTGCTCTTATCCAAGCTTATTTCTAAACTTATTTTCCAACTTGTTTGTCTAGTAAATGAGAACCCCTCAAAAGAGAACTGGAGGGGATTGGCGTAGGAGAAAGGGAGAAAGGCACTAATGACCACAGAAAGAGTTAGGGAGGGAAGCTTGCTTCTGGAGAGATTCCTGCCTACTGGACACTCAGAGTGGAGTCCACCAACTAATAAGCAAACATTCTAGAAGTCAATGGATGCCAAGAACCAGGGGGCCGGCTGCTGCTGAGTTTTCTAGAGTGCCAGCTGGAAATCCTCTCCTGTACTTTCTTCTGTCCCAGAGGAAAGTGCAGACTTGCGCTTGCCAGAGACTTCTATTGGGCACTGGGCCAGAAAGACAAACTGCCCAGCTGGAGAGGTGAGAGGGCTCTTGGTTCTTCTAGGCCGACCTTGAGCTTGCTTGGCTCTTCAGCTGTACTTTAAACCTCTCTCCAAGCTCACTGCCTTGCTGGGGCCAGGAGGGTTGCTGTTCATTACCCTACAAGTCGTTTGAGTTGGACAGATCCCTGTTCTGCCCTTGTCATTTGTGAGCAACCTTCCAGCAGCTGGAAAGGGCAGCCCGTGTCCAGCACTGTGGATACGACCCCTGAAGGCAGTGTCCAACCCTTCTGTGTCTGTGGGGCTGTGACGCAAGGCGAAACTCCATGACTTCAAGTAAGATGCTGTCTGCAGGGAGAGACTAATGTGCGTTCCTCTGGCTCTCGTCACTGAGCAGGTTGCCCGGAATTAACACGCTCACCCTTTAACCACAAGCCGATCCTTCTGGCCTGGTAGAGTGCATTCTAATTCCCATGCCGGCTGGGGCCTGAGGTCACCTGTCAGAAAAAGAAAGATGTTCCCCACTGGGAAAATCCGTGCATTGGGGGTTATATCAGGTTTATTCCGGGCGTTTCCTTAGACTGCTGGATTGTGGGATTTAGAAAAGCGATGAAGTCCCGTTCAATCTGAGGCACGCTAGCCGCACGATCCCACGTCAGTGCTATGCGTCAGTCCTGGGGGGAGGGAGGACACTGCTGCCTGCCTGCTGTGGCCTGAGACTGGCCTGAGGAGGGATTGCTGAGGAGTTTGGGGCCCCGGAAGGCCTGTCCTGCTTCGCAGCATTGCCCACCCAAAGTCGAGTGCTTGATCTTTCCGATTTGCTGCTCCAGCAGCTCCGACTCCTGAGTCCGAGTGGCCGGCCCCAAGGCCTCCGGGCACTTCCCCAGGACGTTGGGAGAGAGGAGCTGGAGCCAAGGAGCCTTTGCCCCGCGTGTCGGGGCTGGAAGGCCGTGTGGCCCCTGGCAAGAGGTTCCGGCAGCACCAGAGACTCCTGCTGCAGGACAGCTGCCTCCTTCCTGGTGGCCGTTGGGAAACAAATGGCTTCTCTAAGTGACACCGGGACTCTGGCGAGTACTAGTCGCTGCCAACGAAGTCTGTTCAGCGCGGCGGAGTCGTGCTCTCCTGGGAAGTGAGACTCTGCTAATGTGTTCTCAAGTTCTGTTCCAGCTGGCGCCGGCCCTTCCCCCCCAGCACCCGCTCGGGCGCAGGGCTGACTTGCCCGTGGCACTTGGCGCGTGGCTGCTCGGCAAAGACCGAAGCTGCTGCCGGCCTCGAGCCCCGCCGTCTTTCCCCTGCCTCGGTGGGTCTTGCGATCTGGGGCCAGAGCCTCGTGAGGCACCGTCGTGAAGCAGAGCTTGGGCGTCCTCTCACGCGGGGGCAACGGGCCGCCTCAAGCAAGCCTCAAGCAAGTTATTTAGCTGCTGCCTCAGTTTCCTTTTCTATGCAATGAGCGATGGTGGAACCATCCTCGAGGTAGGGATATGCATAAAGCGTTTAGCCGAGTGCCTGGCACATAGTAGGTGTTTATTCAGTATTAAGTTTCTGCTGACACCCCTGAAAATTTCCCAGCACTGCTGGCCATGGCCCAGCTCTCTAAGAGGCCTTTATAGGAAACCATCTTTTCGTGTAGTAATGTGACCACTGTATGCCCTTCCTTCTAATTAGATGTCCTATCACCCTGCCCCGGATACTGTCCTCTGGCTTCTAAGCGGGGAGCTCCACAGACGCCCTGATTTTTGTGAACTCTCTAAGACCCAACAGCTGTCAGTGGCCTGGGCTAGGGGCCACACTGGAGAGGGTATTGGTGCTAAGCTGCTTTCTCCAGAACTAGGCTGCTGTGGCTGGCCTCAGTTTCCCTCAAGTCTGGCTCCAAGAGGAAACTTGCTGAGTGGCCCAGCTCTTACCTGGGGGGTAAGGGATGAGGCATGTTTGGGAGGACAGTGTGGGGACTGCACCCTGAAACTCACTTATCTATTCCAGCGGTTCTCAGCTGGGATGATGTTGTACCATGTGTCTCCTCCCCCCCCACCACAGGTGACATTCGGCAATGTCTGGAGATACTTTTCATTGTCACAACTGGGCATGCCTTTGCAGTAGGTAGAGGCCAGGAATACTGCTAACCATTGACAAGGCACAGGACAGCCCCCCACAATGAAAAATTATCCAGCCCAAAATGTCAATATTGCCGAGGTTGAGAAACCCTGATCTATTCCCAGCTGGATGGGGTGACAAGTCTGGGAACTCTAAGGATTGTAGGAGCAGCGTCACCCAGAGAGATCAGCCCGAGTCCTTTATCCCTTCCTGTCCCCTAGCCCAAAAACCTAGGATCTCTTCTCCCTTTCTGATATGCTGTGAAACTGTGGGCAAATGAGCCCCTCTGAGCCTTAGTGTTCATTCCTTATACTCGGGGATCCTAGAGATTGCCTTTCCAGCTGAGGACCTATCCAAGGCCTCCAGGTCTAATGCTGAGACCGTTATCCTAGGGGATCCCAGGCTGTTACATTGATTCATGAGGCACCCTGCTCCTTCTAGAGGGTAAGGCTTTGTAAAAAGAAAACAGCTCTGACTTCTTTTCTGAGGGGACTGTTGAGCTGGGTCTAGACCCTGTGTTAAGGAAGCTCTATCCCGCAGGGTGGGTCGATACTTACCCCCAAGTCCTCCCAAGTCCCAGGATCTAGCTGCTGCTGAAGCAGCCTTTCCCCATCTCAAGTAATTGCCGTTTCTTTATGCGTAGCGAGCTTTTAATCTGTGTGTGGCCGCGTTGGGAAGCCTGACTTTATGGCAGATGCTGTGGAACGTAATCTGCTCACGTTTAGGCTGTAAATTTTCTGTGGTTCCAAAGTGCTGCAGAGTTCACCAGAACACATGCTGTCCTCTGATAATTGAAGTGGCTTAAAACAAAGCAAGGCCTTCTTGGTTTGAAATAAACCATTTTGTGAGCTAGGCCGTTTTAAAACAAAAACAAAACTTGGAGCATGTCTCAGACTGAGGACTCCAGTTTACTTCATCCCCACAGGTCGTGGATTAAGGAATTAATTCACTCTGTGATCTTGGGCAAGTATTTTAACCTCCCTGGTCTAGATTCCTCTATAAAATGTGGGGCCAAGGCTAGATCCCCATGTCCCCCTCCTGCTGTGGCCTCTTGCCCAGCTCCTGGGTTTTGTGGAATTTAGGGAGGGGACCTTATGCTGCTCTTCTAGGGTGAAAATCACCGCTTCTGAAAGGTGTGGGCGAGCTGAAGAAATGACCCTCTCCTCCTCTCCATAATTACGCTTCTCAGATGCTCTCAAAATACCAAATGACTAGTTTAGTTACAAGGAGCTGGCTGACACTTGTAGTTTAAATCTCTTTCCTTGGCTTCAAGGGAGTGAGCGGAGTTTGACAAATACAAATGGAAGACTATTCTCCGGCTGTTTCCTCTGACCCTTGGGAACAGAAGATGATCGATGTGTGGGGCAGAGCATAGCTGGTTGAAAAGGGGGCTCTCCTTCCCACATCCCTCTTCAACTCCTGGTTTGTCTCCTGGGGTCTATTGTTGGCCTCCTATCAGGGGCACTGACTTCCACATCTATTGGTTGAAATCTTTCCCTTTTTAAAACCCTCTGGAAAATGCCAATTTTCCCTCAGAGACTTGTGCCAGGGGTTAATAGGACAATGGAAAGAAATTCACTCTTACCCGGGGACCCCCATTTCTCCTGTTGTGGTTTGACTTAAAGAAAAAAAATCTTGTCCTTGAGTCTGACAGTATGGAATAGCTCCCCCGGAGCTGGGGGTTGGAGGGAGCCCAGGGCCTGGACTGGGGGTCCTCATGAGCTGCTTCCTCCTCCGGAGGGGAGGAGGTGGTGAGGTATGTCTCTGAAGGATTGTCTACAAAGCCGATGGAGGTCTTAGGTTGGGATTCACATGTCCTTTTTAAAAAAAAAAAAAAATTTTTTAATGTTTATTTTTTTTGAGAGAGACAGAGACAGAATGCGAGTGGGCTAGGGGCAGAGAGGGGGGAGACACAGAATCTGAAGCAGGCTCCAGGCTGTAAGCTGTCAGCACAGAGCCCGACGCGGGGCTCGAACCCACGAGCTGTGAGGTCATGACCTGAGCCGAAGTCGGACACTCCACTGACTGAGCCACCCAGGCTCCCCTCACATGTCCTTCTAAAAGATATCATTTCATCACACAGCTACGGGTACCAGGTCTAGAGACTCACCAGTTTGGTCGTGCTTCGCTGAAGTGTTAGCTGAAATAGGTTCCTCGGTTTTATAGGGTCAGCTTCGTATTTGGAATACATAAACCTGAGCGTTAAATTCCTTCTGGGTCTTTGCCTTCTGCAGGTAATTCCATGTATGTTTCCCTGCTGTATTCAGGCTGTGCTTATGTCCGCTTAACTGCAGTGGGTCACGTGAAGGTGCTGTTAGAAGAACAAACTGAAAGGACAAGACACTGGTTTGGTCTTGCCCATGCCGGCGTCTTGCTCTTCAGGTTCATTGATCAGGAAGGAGTCAAAGAGGAGAGACGGGGAGCGGATCGAGAGGCCCACTTGGCTGGTAGCCAAGCAGAGGAACGGTCTTATGCGTGGATCTGGGTGGAAAATGGATCCCAGGGCCTTCAGCCTTCTAAGTGAGAGCCCGACGTGATCTAGTTTCTCATTACCCAGCCGGACAGTTCTGTGTCCTAAAATCCTTTTCTAGGAGTGAAGGAACATTCAGACTGAGAATGCCACCCTCCACCTGAAGCTTCTTCCAGAGGCTGGGGAGAAGGAGGGGCAACAGTTACAAGGACAGGGGTCAGGATGGGTGGGGAGTGCTTGAAGTAGAGGAACAAAGCAATGAAGCCAAGCCCCGAGGCTTAAAGTGGTGACGCCTGCCATTGGTGGTTGGAGGTGCTTACCTTCTAGTGAATCATCGACACACACACAGCCATTTATTGTCTTTATTATTCTTTAGCAAGAAATGATTTCCTACTCCTCTGTCGGTTTAAGACCAAGGGCCTTACACTACGAGTGCTGAGAATATAGTGGCTCGTTGTGCCTCAGTTCTGTTCATGTCCCGTTTGGGACATAAGGTGCTCCCCCTTTGACAAACACAGAAAAGAGATTGATGCAGCCAGAGCCGTAGAAAAACAAGAAGGCGGGACCAGGGAGCTTGGTGACCTCAGGTCAGGCCCTGTTACCCACAGGGGCTTTGGCCTCCGTGAGTGATCACCAGCTACCACTTTGATACGTCATTCTTCCCAGAACAAAAACACCTATGTAACTTGCAGGGCGAATCACCCATCCTGTGGTGTGATCAGGGAAAGGAGTTCCAGGCTGTGGATGACCACACGTGGAGCCTGACCCACCACTGGACACCTGCCCACTTTGAGGGCTCACCCACTTACGGAGCATTTACAGTGAGGCCCCTGTTGTGTTCTTCACTGTTTTCTGTGCCCACTTCCCTGCACCACCCCCCCCCCCCAACTCCCTAGCCTTGAATGGTCTAAGCAAGACACTCCCCTGCTCTCTAAGAACGCCCGGTCTCCCTCTGGGTGGCCTGGCTGGTGTTAGTTATCCAAAGCCAGAACTCGGTGACCACTACTCAGTGACCTTTCCCATAGGTTATTCATTTTCACGGTGGTTCTAGGAGACAGAGAGGATCGTTCTCCTTGTGTCACAGCCGAGGAAGCTGAGGCTCAGAGATGTTAAGCAACATGCCCAGAGTTACACAGCCAGAAAGTGGCAGAGCCAGAGTGGGAATCTAGAGTGGGACCCTTGGTTATCCCTCTTGCCCTTAATCCTAGGACGCACAAACTGTAGGCTATAAGGGCTGTGTGAGTGGGGAGGGGACTGGAGGTTTCGTGGCAGTGAAGGAGGCTGGCCCAGGGGTGGGAGTGAGCCTGGTAAGGAGACAGCCTGCTGTTCCTCCAGACCTGCCTCCTAAAATTCTTTCTCTTCTCTGAGAACCCTCCCATCTACTCAGCCCATTACAGCTTCTGAAACCCCTTTTCTTCCTTTCCTTTGATCTTTGAAATGGTTCTTACAAGCAGCCGTCTTTTCTGGATGAGGAAATGGCAGCTCATGAGGAGGGCTTGCCTGGGATGGCGTGGTGAACACAAGAGTTAGCCAGACTTTGGGTCCTGAGTTGTGCTCTCTATTTCCTATGCCAGCCCCAGCCCTGCCCTCCCTGCCTACCCCCCCCCCCCCAACCAGTGTTTCCTAAACCCCAGGTATGACTGTTGCTTGGGAAGGACTCTGGGCCGGACCCTGGGATAACCAAGCTGGCTCACCGCATACCTGCTTTTCCTCCAGGCCCTCTGAGCCCCTCCCCAGACCCCCCCTACAGCCCCTCTCAGCCCCTCATTTCCCTGGTGCATCCCCAGTCTACCTGCTCCATTAGACTGAGTCTCCACAGACCATGAAGAAGCTGAGAGAGGTTGCCCTGTTTCCACGTGTCTTCTGCAGTCTGAATCTTCCAGGCCAGGCCAACAGCATCACCGACAATGCTGGCCCTGCCTGCCTCTCCCCTGCATGCTCTACGTAGTTTCTGAGCCCACTGCCTCAGGGAGGAAGAGCAGGAAGCCACAGCAGGGCTGAGGGTGCTCGTCCCCAGCCCCTGACAAAGGACATGAGCTGTGAAGTCACCCGCTTGCCTAGATGGCCCCTGGTTTCACCACAGCCGCTATCAGCTGGAGCTCGGATGTGACTCAGGAAGTTGGGGTTGAGGACTTTCTTGTTGCCTTAGGCAGCCTTCAAAGTCTGGGCCATTTTGTTCTAGATCCCTTGTCTTCTGGGACCTTTCCCCACCCCCCCACCCCCCCCCATCGAGTCAACAAAGCTCATGGTTCTACTTGTTCAGCATGCCAAACTCTGTCTTCCCACCACTGCCTCAGACCTAGAATGACCTCTCCTCTGACTGACCTGCCAGGGCCTCCACTTGACCCTCGGGCCACAGTTTCCTATGATATGTGCTTCACTGCCTAAAAAGCACAGTACTGGCTCTGTCTTTTTTGAGCCCTTCAAGAGGCAGCACCCTTCCCTCCGGGGAACAGAGCAAGTGTAGGGTGGGGCTGCAGCATAGTTTTTGGAAACCCTAAATCCAGGCAGATTAGCAGGCCCAAAATATAATTCAAAAGAATACCTTCTTTCTCTTTTCTCTTTAATGACAAAACTTACATGTTGTGCACACATGATCACACAGTCCTGGGTGAGTCCATTGAAGCTGGGATCCTATGGTCCCAAGGCAGGGTTCGGTCTGCCTGTGGGATGCACCCAGTGACGTGCCAGAGCGGAATTGGTGAATTTTCAGAAATTTGGGGAGCCAATTGTCAAAAACAGCCATTACTTAAAAATTAATTATGTAAATTTACGATTAAATTATATTAAAAGCAAAGGTAGCCAGTATTTAAACCTCATCACTTCCTAATTAATTTACTGCATTATTATTTATCTCTGCTCTTGAGGTTGGATGCCTCCACTGGTATCTATATATAATGCTGTTCTGCACATCTCTTCCTAACATTATGTCGGTAGCTTGAAATAGGCAGTGGTAGGAATGTTGACACCACAGAAACTAGCAAATGCTATAAATCAGGATTTGATTTATTGTTCTGATGATTATCTAGACTTAGGAAAGTGGTGGAGAAAATGTTAATAACACGGACTAGGCTTAACGCATATCATTGTAAATAGCGCAAAAAATTGAAAATAACATCTTTCCAGTTTTCAAAAACTGCCATCAAATTCAGCAAAGAATCTGCTACTGTCGTAGACGAACAAATGGAATTCTGGTATGTTTTTTGTTATTTCATTTTTGCCTTACTTTTCAAGGTAAACGAAAATATCAACCAGAGCTCCCGTGGGAAGGAGACATTTGCCAGCACACCGTTGGTATAGCTTTGCCACATGTCCCGTGTATTTTGCCACCTGCCTATCTTTGACGGGCACGGCCAAGTCCCCTTTCACTCACTGGCTCATTTAGCAAATAAATATTGAGTGTGTACTATGTGCCAGCCGTGAACAAAACAGACAATAACCAAAATAAATGTCCACCCCGTAGTATGCATTTTCAAACTCTTCCCTCCTTTGAGACACAAGCCCCCCTCCTCTGTGTCCTGATCTTCCCTACGGAGAGTGAGCTCTGCGTTTTCAACCTTTTGCTGACGGGAATGAGCCTCAGCTCCAGGACAGAGTCTGAGCAGAGTCATGTGTGAATAGCTTGGAACTTGAATGAAGGCCCAGATTTGAATATTGAAGTAGCTTTGTGGGAGAAAGCCAGTAAGAGGGAAGCGAAATCCATTTCTTGGGAGTTTGTGAAATGGGATGAGTTCTCTGAGTTTGATGATTTTCTAGTTGTTCTCTGTGCTGTGGTCTTGAAAGAGATCTCAAATGAGACCCATGCACCTGAAAAGGCTGAAAAATATGTCATATAAAAAATAGGACAGGATAACCTGCAGATTCACTCATCTATTTGTTCAGCAAATACGTGTGGTACCCAGCGCCAGGTGCTTGCAGGCTCTGTGAGCTGCCAAGCCAAATGATCCGTGGTCTCTCCCCTTGAGGATGTTCAAACTTGTGGGGCAGTTTATAATCCAGCTTGCTGGCCAGTGAGCACAGAAGCCTTGCTCATCTCTCTGTAGTCAGGCTCCCACAGGCAGCCATTCTCCTCCTTCTCTGCTCTCCCCCTACTTAGCATTGATCTCAGTGTGTAATTATTTATGTCTGTCTGATTGATATCTGTCTTTCTTACAAGAATGCCAGCTCGAGGAGGGCAGGGACCTGTGTCTGTCTTGCTCATAGGGCCCAGCGTAAGTACGCGCTCTGGGAAAAACTTGTTAAGTGGATGAGGGGAGGAACAAGCATGGAGGAGGGAGATTGGTGTGGGTGAGGGGCCCAGAGGGCATCTGGAGGAAGAGGCTTGAGCTGGAAGGATGCAGCCTTCATTCTTTGACTCCAGGCAGGCAAAGCCAAACCCTTGCATTGGCCAAGACCTTGCCCAAACATCACCTCCACTGCATAGCCTTTCCTTACCCCTTCTCTGTGGGTGGATGTTGGTGATAGAACACAGCTAACGTTTCTTGAGTCACAGATCCCTATGTTTATCTGATAAAAAGTATAAACTGTCCTCTCCCAGAATAATGCTCATGGTATAAACCACCCAGTTTTATGTACAGTTTCATGGGGTTCACAGGTTCCAATCCCATCCATAAACCCCAAATTAAGAACCTGCTTTAAAAAATAATTCCCCACATAGGTGCACATCTTGTTCCTCTGAACCAATGTCTAGCATGGTTCTTGGTGTATAGACAGTATTTGATGTGGAATATTGGGTGGGTGAATGAGTATGTTAAAAAGTGTCCTGATTTGCCATGACCTGTTTAGAGTCGAGCTAACAATTCCACTGACGTCATCAAGGGAGAGGGGTCAGTCAGCTTGAGCAGAGAACGGTAGCACTCTTTATACCCCTGGTCTGTCCTGGCCCTAGGATTATGGTTCAGCCCACACCCAGAGGCCCACCAATTCCATGATGCCATTGTCCAAACAAAAACTTAAAACGTGGTGTCTGACACATAGTCTGATAATGGGGCAGAATATTTGAAATTGGGCTTGTCTCAAAGAATCAGAGATTTTGTGATTCTAAAGGAACAGAACCTAATCCTAAGGCTGATTGGGTTGTTCTTGGAGCTGCTTTCACTCTCAGAAAGGGGTGATTAGGGACTGGACTGCACTTCCCATAGAGTCTAAGTTAGTCCTCCGGTTCTGGGTAGAGGGGCCCAGCCTGGCAGGCTATCTATCCTCTATATTCTTCTCCATAGTCACCTGTGCTGAGTAGGTGATTGCTAGGTACCTCCAAAGACAGCCCATCTTCTACTTATTACTGTCTCCCCCCACCTACTCACCCACCCACGCAGAAGGTGACGTGAATCCCTGGCTTTTAAAATATTCAACTCTGGAGGCTTAGTTTTTTTGTTTTTTGTTTTTTGTTTTTTGTTTTTGTTTTGTTTTGTTTTGTTTTGTTTTTTTTGCTTCTGTTTTGATCCCTGTTTTTCACATTAGGACATTTGACAATGTTGATTTTCAGACACTAGAATATTTCAAAACCATGGGGAAAAAAAACTCTACAGTACTAACATTTGCTTGGAAAACAGTTGTCAAGGAAATAGATTTTGCAAAACACTTCCTCCCAGGAGAGCTCTCTCTTTCCATGTATCTCCACATTGAACATTATTCTCCTGTGCAGTGGTGGTAGGCAAGGTACCATTGGCAGGTAATTTGTCTAGCCAACATCTAATTATGAATTAAAGCCCTTGCTGGCAAGTTCTCAGGTCGGCAGCCGATGGTGGACGAAGTTCAAGTTCAGTTTATAGTGCATCTGAAATGTTCTTGGACTTACAGGAATGACGGAAGATTTCTTGGCTCTGGCTATAGACTGGGGAATAGGATTCTGTAAACTCTATTAGCAGACAATGGAAGCGCCTGATAGATGAAGCTGAAATTGCAAAACGTTGTTCGATTAAAAGAAAAGGTGAAGGCTCTTGGGGCAGGGGCTGTGACTCAAGGCACTCACATAAGGAGATACTTATCTCATGATTAGAGTGCTAGCAGCCCAGGCACCAGCCAGTGATTCTCGGAGAATCCATCACTGTTAGACATGCCAACGTATGTATGTAGTGCTCAGTTGTGATCAGACCTCACAAGCAAGGCTGGCGGGTTTAATTATCACTTGTGAGAACTTAGGGAAGAAAGTGCTGGCCCGGTTAGAGTTATGGCCACCGACACTGGCAGATGGTTAATTACAGACTTCGTCCGTCCAGCGTAGGGTCCGCGTGTAGACAGGAAGACGGTTGCTGACAAAGAGGCAGAGAGATGGCTGTGTCTCCATTATTCCCATTTGTGTTAGACTCCATTGTACTTGCAGTAATCTTTAATTATAAAAACTATTACGATGGGATTGATTATCAATGTTATTCATTTCTGTCACGTTGCCTGGTAACGTCCCTTTGTGCCCAAGACACACATGTTTCTGTAGTTACAGGTTGAAGAAGTGAAACCTTCCTCTCTCTTGGCCACTTTGCCGTCACAATATTATAAAAAGCTATTTTGAGAGACTAGTGGAGCCCAGTCCGCGTCATGAAAAATGGACCTGGTCTGACGACAGCCTGAATCTTCAACAAGACTCCATTTTAACGAGAGCCACCCTTCACGATGCAGCATTCCCCAGTAGCAAGACAGAAAAACATTTCTAAATGGCTGCGTTCTGTTCTCCTCTTCCGGATAATGTTCTGTCCCATTACAGACCAATCTCTACTGCGGGACCCATTTTGCACGTCCCTACGGACTGCGTGAGGCGTGAGAAGTTGTGAGTCTTTAGGTTTTTGACGATTTCCAACCTAAGAAATGATCACTGATGGGGAAAATAGGGCATTAGATATTGCAGGTGGTCCGTTTGCACCTCTGTTCCAAACTCAGGTTATCTCCATCACCCTGCTGGTTTTGAAAATGCCCCATTAGTGGAAGAAATGGTGGCAGAGTTATCACCAGAAGTACTCAAAATCCTTCTCTTTAAAGGTCACAGTGGTGGAATTTTCAGATAACACTTGGCATTGCTGTATTTTTTTTAAGTGGAAAAGAAGCTGCTCCGGGCTCGAGGAGAGGTCATCTGTTGGGTTTCAGATCTCTAGTGAAGGCTGTAACCCCACAAAAGTGGTTATCGCTTAAAGATAATTACATTCCACATTGTTTCTGCTAAACTCTTGAGATGGACTGATTGGCATATTTAAATCTCATCTCCCAGGCATTTGCTAATTATCATAGCCTCATTGGGGGAAAAAAAAAAACCTAATCAAATAGCTGTTTAGAGATGCTCTGCATTTTAATTTTGCTGGGTTTATCATAAGAAGAGGAGAAATGTGCCTCTGACTTTCCTCTGGTTCTTTCCCTGACCTCAAGAGGGTTTAAACTTCTAATGGCTTAAATAGCCACAGCTAATCACTCAAGAAGCATTTTTGCATTTACATTCTCTGTCTCTTTTGAGTCGTTTCCATCCCTGACCCCCTTTCATCACCCTCGAATGTAGCTTCCTCACTTAGTGACTTCTTATCCAGGAGGGGGCCGCTGGAATCCAAATAATGAGGCTCATCCTTTTTATTCATTTTAAGCGGTACCAGCCAGGCCTGGCTGGAGTCAGATCTGAGAGCGATCGGTTATTCACATCTTTCTCAGGTGCATAAATAGAACACCAAGTCCACAGTGAAAATAAGAGGAATTTCTTCCTCTTGACCAGAAAGAGACACAAAATGAGCAGCTTCTCGGGTCAGCAGGTTGAGTAGAAGCCACCTTAAAGGCACCTAAGACTTGGTGTTATTCTATTAACAGCAGCTGGAAAAGACCCCCCACCCCACCCCCATGCCCCTGCCTGCTGAACTGATCTCATTTTAGGCAACGTTTTTTTGTTTTGTTTTGTTTTTTGTTTTTTCTAGACACTGTGCTCAGAATTGGGAAAACATGATGGTTTTTCCTTTATACAGAATACATGGCTGTCAGTGACAGAAATCTCACCAAGGCTTTTCTTTTGTAGGGAATGTCTGAAAGGGCCTGTCTTTGAGATTTACGAAAGAGCGCCAGTGAGCCACCATCACCCAGAGTTGTACCTCCAAAGCAAATCCAGGGAAGAGGAATTTTGTGAAGGTTCCATCAAATCACCTGTCACGGGCCATCAGTCTGCTTGTCTCCCTCCTGTGAAAGGGTCTGTTTTGCCCGCCCGGCGGGAGCTGCCACCTTCCTGCAGCAGGTTTACAGGCCCCAGCAGGAAGCCCAGATCTGGAGGCAGCTTAGGAGAGAGAGAATCCTGGTCCTCTTAGAAGCCAGAGCAGCGGAGTGGGGGCAGGTGCATCCAGTTATCTGGGATGCGTGGATTTGAGGGAGGAGGGGAGGAGAGAGCTACAAATCCAGCCAGCCTGAGGCCTGCTTGAGCTTTGATTCGATCACTCACACAATTCAAGAATCTGAAACTCAACAGATCTGAGTTCTCTCTCTCTCCTAGTCTGTCCCATTAGCTCATCAAGGTTAGCATCTTTTGGTTTTCATAGTTAATTATTCTTTGGTATTCTATTTCAGGGTTTTGAAATCAAATTGCTTGAAATCAAATCACTCCCGTGTGATTAGGTTATCTTTCATAATAGGGCTGCAATAATCCTTTCAAGAACACTGCCTTTTAGATCAGCACTGTCAAGGAAAATGTCCTGTGTCCCATGAAATTCAGTCTTGTAGGAGTGAGAAAACACCACCAGCCCCTTATTATGCATCCAGAAGTGTGCCACCCCACGTGATCCATCATCACAGACCTAGAGAAATAAAAAGAAAACCTGTGTTGAGCTGTCTGATTAATGCAAACTCCAAGAGAGCTTATGGGGTGGCAGATACTTGGCTTGGTAGGGTGACTGAGCTCCAAGACCCGAGTCATTTTATCTGGTGTTCAAAAGGCTGAGCGGATCTGTTTACGGCTTTGGAATTCTCTCTCCTGGTGTGAACAGGTAACCTTATCAGTGGGTTTTGCAAGCCTTGCTAGCCAAAAAAAGAAACTATGCACTTTGGAATCTCTGCTGATGGAGACCTGGGAGGAATAAAGAGAAAAGTCAAATGCATTTCTCAGGCTGCACATGGAAAACAGGAGGAGCTTTGTTTTTCAGATACTAATTAAGGTCTCAGCTCAGTTACCATCTTGGGGGCCTTCCTCTGCCATCCCCACCCGCTTAGTCATCCTCTACCCCCTCACCTTGCTCCGTTTTTCTTCGTAGTGCTTATCAGCATTCAGAATTACCCTGCTTGCTTGTTTCCCTCTCGTTGTCTGATGCCCCACACGGGTGTATGAGCCATGACAGCAGGAACTTTTGCCTGTCTTGTTTATCGCTGTAGGTACCAGAACTCAGGGTACATAGTAGGGGCTCAGTACAGACTTTCTAAATGGTTGTCAGGTGAGGGGAGGTTGAGGAAAGAACAGGAAGAGGCAAAGGTTGGAATTAGACCTGGGTTTGAATCCAAACCTTCCACTTATTGGCTTTGTACCCTTGGAGTAATTACTGAGCCTCAGTTTCCTTGTCTATAAAATGGATATAATACCTGCTTCCCAGAGTAGCAATAGAGGACTAAATAAGATAAAGTATGCGATAACATCTGGTGCAGGGGCTGGTACATGGAGGTGGGCAGTAAATACTGGCTCAGTATCCAAGCCTTGATTGAAACCGTTTTACTGGACATTCACTGCCCGTGAGTGCCAGTGGTTCTCAGGCCTCCTTCTTGAGTCCAGGACTGGGACCTCCAAGGAGAAGAGTCCTGATCCTTTTTGGGCACCAAGGAGAATCACCCGGGAATGCAGAAGGCTCCACATGGTTCTACATGGATGAGTTAAAAAGGGGGCCTGACGGATTGTATACCCAAAGCTCATTCTCAAGAGATGGCATCACCCAACTAGAAGAGAAGACTCCTGTCCTCTGGGAGCTATTGTCACTCTCCTCGGCCAAAGGCCTCCCTGTGAGTCCCGAAGGCCCTGAAACAGGTCACTTAGGCTCCTTGCTGTCACTGAGGTGCCACTAGCAGTCTTTAGGTTATCAAGGATGAACTGCCAGATTTCAGATAGCATCACCTCCCTAGGAGACCCGGATTACTCTTCTCCATGCTCTAGTCAAGATCTCTGCAGTGCTCACTTTGATATTTTCCTTGTTTTCACTTAAATCTGTTTTAAAAAGATTTAAAACAAAACAAAAAACAAAAAAGCTCTAACATTTAGGCAAAAGAAATCGTTCTGCCTGTTTGATGTTTCCAAAGGCTCTAGCCTCTGCTGGGGCAGCTTTAAAGCAGGCCATCCATTCCTTCCAGCAGCCTGAGCCTTCGGGAACTGGGAATGTGGACGTTTCTTGTTTTCAAAGAGAAACAGACCTCAGGATGGGCCATTCGGTGCAGGCAGCAGGCAGTAGGCCGGTCCTCGTTTTGATTCTCTGCATGCCACATGCTGTCCAGAGGTGCCGGGTTGATGTTTTGTTCATTCAGTCATCAGACAGTGGAGCAGCCTGGTGGGATGGAAGGGACACACAGCCTTTTGAATCAGCCAGACCCCAGCTTCAAACACCAGCCCTGCCACTCTGCATAGCTCCAAATGTTGGGAAAGGGAGCCGCTGGTCTCACCTAGAAGGGTTGTTGGGTGGGAAGCACTGTGCTGTTGTGATGAAGAGTGCAGGCTTCCAAGTTGTCTTCTTGCTTCCTGGCTCTGCCACTGTTCGTTCTGTGTCCGTAAGCGACTTAGCTAACCCTCCAGGACTCGACTGTATCCTCCTGTAAAATAGGGGCAATAATGGTAGCCCACCTTGCAGGGTTGGTGTAGGATGAAATGCTTCTTTTTTTTTTTTTTTTTTTTTTAATCTTTATTTATTTTTGAGAGAGAGACAGAGTGTGAGCAGAGAAGGAACAGAGAGAGAGGGAGACACAGAATCCAAAGCAGGCTCCGGGCCCTGAGCTGTCAGCACAGAGCTCGACCCGGGGCTCGACTTCACAAACCATGAGATCGTGACCTGAGCCGAAGTCAGACGCTCAACCGACTGAGCCACCCAGGCGCCCCTAGGATGAAATGCTTCTTAAGGGCTTAGCCTGGCACTCGGCACACAGTAAGTACTCAGCAGGTGTCTGTTACTGGATATCAGAGAGGACGTGTCTAGCCATTGTTATTACTAATGTGCTATATTGACTTCCTCTGCTTGGCCAGCCTCGGTACTAGGGGTTGGGAATGTTTTGATGAATAGGTCACAGAGCTTAAAGGCAGGGTAGACAGACTTGAAAGACATTATTGCCCTGCTGAAGTGTCAAGTATTGTCATTGATGGATGGCAAGGGGCTGCAGGAGAATAGTGAATTCCAGAATGTTGGTACCCATGCTCCAGAATATCAGAATTCCTAATGCAGAAAGAAGGCTGTGGAGGAGTGGGATGTGCATTGGGAGATTTGGTGGTTTATTCATTCAGTTTTTCATTGGGAAGTGCAAAGGTCCTGCGGTAGTGCATTATTTTCCTATGTAGTACCAAACAGTGACTTGAAACAACACAAATTTATTCTCTTACACTTCTGGAGGTCAGAAGTTCAAAATGTGTCTCACCGGGCTGAAATCAAGGTATTGGTCAGGCTGCATATCTTTATGGAGGCTGTGGGGGAGAATCCATTCCCTTGCCTTTTCCAGCTTCTGAAGGTGCCTGCCTTCCATAGCTCATGGCACCTCCCCCATCTTCAAAGCCAGCAAAGGCCAGTGGAGTCTTTTTCACATTTCGCCACCTGGACACTGACCCTCCTGCCTCCCTCCTTTACTTCTCAGGACCCTTGTGAGTACATTGGCCCACCTGGATAATCTAGGATGATCTCCCCCATCTCAAGGTCGGCTGATTAGCAACCTTAATTTCATCTGAAACCTTAATTCGATGTTACCCTACATACTCGCAGGTTCTGGGGATTAAGACATAGGCACCCCTGGGTGCCATTACCTGCCTTCCCCAGACAGGAAGGGGGCTGTATGCACTTGAAGTGTTGTCCAGAGGTCCCTGGCGTGGACCCCCAGAGAGTGAGAAGGGGCTTGGGGACTGCCCATAGCAGGCCCTTCGGGAATGGAGTCTTGGGAGTCTCTCGGAGGCACTTCACATGGAAGAATGGCATTTAACGGTTAACATTTGTAACCCTCTGGCAGTTGGAGAAAGGATGGGGGTGAAGTGGGGCAAGAGAGGAGGCGGGGAGACTGGCTGAGGTTCAGAGGCAGTGGCCTGGGAGGGGAGGAGTGACAGCCTTGCTGGAGGGTGGATGTGCCGTGTGGAGGAGACTCCACGGTTTCAGGAGGACGGCGGTCCTGTTTCCTGATGTAGGAAAGTGATGCACGTGGAACCCAAGAAGGGCAGCCACGAGCGCTGGTGCTCACCACGAATTTTCTGTGTGCCTGGCCGTGCGCTGAGTGCCTCGTGTGGTATTTCATCCACTGGGCGGCACCCACTGGAGGCCGTTACGCGGTTGCTCCATTCTGTGAGAGGCGATGGGGCCTCTACAGCCGAGAGCGTAGACTGCCTGGGTTAGAATCCTGGTTCTGCCGCTGACTTGCTGTGACACTTGGGCATGTGCCTCAGTTTCCTTATGTGAGAATGGGAGTGATAATATAGTAACAAGGTTAACGTGAAGATCGAATGCATTAATATACATGTAAATCACTGGTGACTTGTGGAAACCCCTGGAGAAGCCTAACAGTATCATTATTTTTAGACAGATGGATAATAGAGGCACAGAGAGGTTAAGTACCTTGTCTAAGGACACACAGGTGGGGAGAGCTGGGATCCAAACCCAGGCTCTTAGCTCCTGTGCCTTGCTTCTTCCTTGAAAGTGCCTTTCAGAGCCGTGGTGAAAACTGTACGTGCTAATACATACAGAAGCCCTTATCATGCTTGGTACGTGGTCATGTTCCGTAAACGTATGTATGTCGAAGTGCAGTTTCTTTTTCTGTAAAATGAGGGTGATGACACCCATCCTGCCACACTCACAGGTGACCGTCAGGCTCTAATGAGAAAGGGAAAGCACTTTGGAAAGGGTAGAGCTACCTGCACATAGGTGCATTTGCACTAAAATCCTTCAGAGGGCCTTGTTGAACAGTTTCCCCCTGGAATTTCACTCACAGATGAGCTGAGGTCTTCCCCGCTGTCATTTATCTTTGTTCACGCCCCATCTCCCTGTCCTTCCCCCCCACACCCAGTCTGTGATAAAGTAGAGGAGTGGGGGGGACGCTTCACTTTGCAGGTGGGGAACCATTCTCGATGCCCTGGTAGAGCTCAGATCTCCTTGTGATCTTCTCCCTCAGTTCCTTTTGTCCGGCTGCAGACTCTGTGTCAAGATCATAAAGGTATCCATAGGAAAGAGTCTCGCTCATTCTTGCTATCCCTTGTGGCCTCCCAGTTGGAGCTTTTCTTGTTGGGCCTTTGGTAAATCCTTGCTGAGTCAAAGCCACTGGGCAGTCCCGGCATTGCCCTTACTCCATGGTCCTCATGACATGCACCACCCAGGGGGATTCCCCCTGTGTTGTCACCATCCTTAGATGTTGATTTCAACATGTATTCAGGGAAGGCCTCTGTGTGTTGAGCACTCTGCTGGGGGCTGGGGAGCAATAGTGATCAATGGTGGGGGGAAATAGATACTAATTAATCAGTCACACAATTAATACAAAATTCTGACTTTGATGATCTTCTCTAATAGGGGAATTTGACCTGATCCAGGCGGCTAGGCTTCTATAGGACTGAGGTCTGAGAGATGAGTGGAATTTGTCAGGCATAAAGAAGAGAGGGGAGTGGTCCAAGGAATGGTGCTATCATGTGCAAAGGCCCTGTGTCAGGAAGAGGCGTGGTTCTTCAAGGAACTGAAAAGGAAAGCTGATATGGCTAGGGCAGGGATAGGGAAGATAAGCCGAGGCTGGAGGCGTGAGTGGATGGGACTCTATAGGGCTTGATGGGCAATATTGAGTTTGATCTTTATTCCTGATGGAAGTGTTTTAGTACGTTTTGAGGGTGGGGTAGATAGTAGCGTATTTGCATTTTGAATAATCACCCTGGCTACAGTGTGGAGAGCAGTGTAGGAGGTGGGAGAGGACTCCTGAAGGCCAGTTAGGAAGCTGCCACATGAGTCCCACGGAGAGGTGGGAGCACCCCGGATCAGAGTCTTGGGGCAGAGAGAAAAGAATGGAAGGATGCTTCATGGGTAAATTAACAGGGCAGCTGTGGTCCTGTGGCTGTTCTTTATTGAGCACGTGTTATGTACCAGCTACTGTGCCACACACTTTACATATGTTATTTACCTTCAGGGTTATTATAAGGATTAAATATTCCTGTCCTTATTTTACTGATGAGGAAACTGAGACTCAGAGAGGTTAAGTCACTCACTCCAGGCCACACAGCCAGTTCATGGCAGAGCCCTATAGCAGCTTCTCAAACTTCAGTGTGCATTTGTATCACCTGGGGATCTTGTTAAAATGCTGGGTTAGATTCAGCAGGTCTGGGGTGGGGCCCGGGATGCTGCATTCCTAACCTGTTCCCTGGGTATGCCCAGCTTCTGGTCCCTGGACCGCACTTGAGCGGCAGGGTCTATCTGCCGCCAGGGCTCACATTCTCAACCATGGCGCCTTAGAACAGCTATAGATGAAGTAAGATTTCTTACACTGTCAAATCTGAATCCCCACGGGCATGATGTGGGAGAGCTGTCTGGACCTCAGATAGGTAGGGAGTGATAGGACATTTTCACTTCCTACATTTGCCTTTCACCCTCTCAAGCGAACCCCAAAGTGAAAAAAAGGTTGGAGGCAGCACTTCCCCCTTCTATTCCGCATCCCACCCCTTCACCCCTCAGCACAACCCAATCCCACCTGTATCCAGCTTCTGAACTAGACCAGGGGTTACGTGTACCCACGGATGTCTCTTCAACAGCCACCAATCAGATCACACTGTGGGGCACTGATAGATGGGGTTAGACTGAGGAATCTGATATGGATGGTTTCTCAGTACCAAGCTGTCGGCTGTTTCCCTGGACCGTACTGAAAGGGAAGGGAAAAAAAAAAATCAACCCAATATTCCAATCTCTTTAACTGTATGGTCATTAGATCCCAGGATCATTAGAGACCAAATCTTCTCCCGGCTCAGCCCCTGCAGATGGGGCCAGGTGTCACTGCTGGGAGATGCCAATAAGGCTGTGAGTCATGGTGTGCGCACTTGTCTTTAATGACTGGGAAAATCCAGTTCCCTTCTTGGCAGCTTTGAGACGTTGCAACTGTGGTTCTGGGTCACTGCCAGGCCTGATGCTGTCTGTGTGCGGGTTTTCTTTAAAAAGGGGAATGTCGGCGCCTGGGTGGCGCAGTCGGTTAAGCGTCCGACTTTAGCCAGGTCACGATCTTGCGGTCCGTGAGTTCGAGCCCCGCGTCGGGCTCTGGGCTGATGGCTCGGAGCCTGGAGCCTGTTTCCGATTCTGTGTCTCCCTCTCTCTCTGCCCCTCCCCCGTTCATGCTCTGTCTCTCTCTGTCCCAAAAATAAATAAACGTTAAAAAAAAAAAAATTTAAAAAGGGGAATGTCTCACCATTTCATTGACCACTCCTTCCTCCCCAGTTGCCCCAAGGAACTTTGCAACACAACCTTCCTCTTAGTTTTCCACTCTAGCAGCAGGCTGCCAGTCATTCCGATGTCCTCCCTTCCTCGAACGCATCCTTTCTCTCTTGGTTCCATCGTTCTGGGGCTCCTGAGCCAGACCGAGCATCTGTGTCGGGTGACATGGTGGATGCTGGTCGCTTTTCTCAGGAGAGAATTCTAGAGCTCGGAGACAGGTAGAAAGGACATCTTAAACAAAATAATTATGTCTGCATCAGACTATGAAATAGTTTTCATTTTAAGATTTCATGTCATTGCAATTCGTTCAGGTGGACAAGAACGTCTTTTGTTTGACAGAGAACTGAAGGGATGTCTTAGGATTCAGCTCCCATCGCTCTGCCTGTGTCTCTCTCTCATTGGAGCTTTGTTTCTGCCTTTGCAGGACTTGGCCAAAGGAAGGCTTTGTGGTCTATTGTTAGGTGTTCTTTGGAATCTATAAATCACAGACTGCTGGGAGGGAGGGGCTTCTCGAGCTCATCGAGAGCTGCCTTCTGTCTCCAGCACGGACGTGCATGGATGCACACGCAAACGATGACTGCCTGTTGAGTATTTCTGGAACCCAGTGGGGGCAGAGGTATACTTTCTCTTGGCATTTAGTTCTCATGTCTCTTGATTCTTAATGTCACGTTCTCGAGTCCATCCCAAATTCCTCTTGCTGTGGCTCAGGCTGCCCCTGCCCTAGTCAGCTGCGCTACCGTCCTGGCCCACGTTCTTGGAGATCGCACCATCCCGGTGCAGTTATGGGTGTGTCCTGTCCACTGCGAGTCACTTCCCTAGTCTGAGCCTCACGTGGTTCTTGTAAAATGTGGCTTTGGGAATAGACTGTGTCTCTGGCACTCAGATTCTGTTTGACTTTGAGATGCAGGCTCTGTGCTTCTGTTGTTTCTCTTGCTGGTTGGCCTTGTCTCTGACTCCCAGCTATAAAGGTCTTCTCTTCTGTCAAGCCCGCTGCCATCCTATCCACCCTATGGCTACCCGCCTACCCAAGCACTCCCTCTAGACTTGTGAGTAGCAGCATATCGTTTCTTCCTTATGTTTTTCATCCTAACAACCTTTAGCTTGTACGTTACAAACATTCCTGGATATTCATTATAGAAAATCCAGAAAGAATAGTTCAATAAGAAGAAAAAAAACTAACAACCAGTGAACTTCTCACTATCAGACATAAGCACTGTCGGCACTTTGGTGTATTTCCTTCCTTTTTTTTTCCCCCCTTAAAATACTTATACATGGTCCAGTAAATTTCACATTATATAATTTGATACCCTGCTTTTTCACTGAATATTCTATAATTAGCATTTCTGTGTATCACTACACACACTTAGAAACAATTTTTATTATCTGTTTAATACTTTATATCTCATCCTTTATCGAGCTCTTGCATGATTATATGAATACCTATCCTGTCAAGCCTCTGAACTACCCAGATCAAAATGGATGAAATGTACGGGGCGCCTGGGTGGCGCAGTCGGTTAAGCGTCCGACTTCAGCCAGGTCACGATCTCGCGGTCCGTGAGTTCGAGCCCCGCGTCGGGCTCTGGGCTGATGGCTCAGAGCCTGGAGCCTGTTTCCGATTCTGTGTCTCCCTCTCTCTCTGCCCCTCCCCCGTTCATGCTCTGTCTCTCTCTGTCCCAAAAATAAATAAACGTTGAAAAAAAAAATTAAAAAAAAAAAAAATGGATGAAATGTGCAAAGAGCTACACAAATATAAATGACTGTAAGTTTTATGTCCCTAAGTGAACTACATTACTGAATTGTCACAAACTTGTCATATATTTTTCTGTCACCAGGTTTTGCACATCAGTGGGCACAACAAGCCGTCTGGATTTGCTCTTTAAAGGGGAACATACGTATTAATAAATTCTGATTTTTTCCCCCCAGCAATTTCTTAGAGCCTCTGGCCTAAGGAGCTCACTCGAAGTGCAGAAAAAGGAATGTGCACAGAGATGTTCGTTAGGGCATTATTTACAATAGTCGCAAAGTAAAAGTCCCTGACACATCTGATTATATGGGAGGAGGGCTGAGTAAATGACGCTGAACCGACTTGCTAGCCTATTGTATAGCTATCGAAAATGATGTTTGCAAAGCCGTTGTAATAAAATGGGCCTTGTTTCTGTCATCATCCCTGGAAGAAGCAAAGGTGAATGGAAAAGAGAGGAAAGAAAAGTACCCAAGTGGGAATGGTGGTTATAGTATTCAAATAGTGGGTGGTGGTTTTCTTTTGCTTATCTACAGTGAGCATGTACGTGTTGGATACATTAAGAGATGGATGGACGGATGGATGGATGGATGGATAGAAGGAAGGATAGATAGGGTTAGCAACTTTATTCTTTAAAAGTACCATAAAGAATGTGTACAGAAGAGGGAGGTAGGGGGACCAGAGCTGAGCTCAAGTGTGGGGAGCGACCTGGATGTGGAGAACGAGAATGGGGGCTGAACCTGGACCGAGCTGAGACTTCTGGAAAATGCTCAGAACCACAAAAGGGGACTATTTATTTTTGGAATGGGAAGAACAGAGTACGGATGGGCATCTCATTTGAACATAGTATCATCATTATAAAAGGAAAAACCCAAACTGCTAGTTCCTCATTTGCTCCTACTTTTGACTAGAGCTGGCAGGACAGGCCTTGCAGAGAGTCTGGCAACGGGCGCGTTCTGTCATAGTTTATAAAAGTGGAGGTAAACAGCGGGCACCTGGGTGGCTCAGTTGGTTAACCGCCCGGTTCTTTTTTTTAAAAATTTTTTTAAAACATTTATTTATTTTTGAGACAGAGAGAGAGCATGAACGGGGGAGGGTCAGAGAGAGAGAGGGAGACACAGAATCGGAAACAGGCTCCAGGCTCTGAGCTGTCAGCACAGAGCCCGACGCGGAGCTCAAACTCACGAACTGTGAGATCATAACCTGAGCTGAAGTTGGACGCTTAACTGACTGAGCCACCCAGGCACCTCTCTAGCCCCCCTTTTTTAAGTAGGCTCTATGCCCAATATGGGGCTCAAACTCATAACCCTGAGAATAAGCAGTGTATGCTCTACCCACTGAGCCAGTCAGGTGCCCCCCCCGAATGTTTTTTTTTTTTTTAAATCTCAGACTTGTAGAAAAGTTGCAAAAATATAAAAAAGATATCACATTTACCCTTCACTCAGATTCCTCAAATATTACCCTGTTTTCTCTTTTCTCTTGCTACACACACATAACAGTTTTCTGAACCATTTGAGAGTAAGTCGCAAGCATGATGCCCCTAACCCTTAAATACTGCATTGTGTATTTCCAAAACCTTCATGCCACTTTTCTACATAACCACAGTAAAACTGTTAAAATAGGAAATTGAGGGGTGCCTGGGTGGTTCAGTTGGCTAAGCATCTGACTCTTGATTTGGGCTCAGGTCATGATCTCATGGTTCGTGAGACTGAACCCCGTGCCGACAGCATGGGATTCTCTCTCTGCCCCTCTACTGCTCGCACTCTCTCAAAATAAATTGAAAGGATGGGAGGAAAAGAAAGAAAGAAGGAAAGAAAGAAAGGAAGGAAGAAATTTGACACTGATATGATACTGCCACCTAATTCTTACACCCCATTCAGATTTTGTCAGTTCTGTTGAAGGTTGTCTTTATAGAAATAATAATAATCGCTGCTCTGGGATTACATTCAAGTTCACATACAGCATTTAGGTCATGTCTCTCTGGTCTCCTTGAGTCTATAACAGTCCCTCTGTCTTTCCTTTTCTTTCATGACCTTAATGTCTTTGAAGAGTGAAGGTCATTTATGTTGTACATTGTCCCCAGATTTCGGTTTGTGTTTTGGGTGGGAATGCCACTGAAATGATGGTGGTGTATCCTCAGTGTGTCATATCACGTGGTGTATGACATCTAATTGTCCCTACTAATAGTTTTAAAAAATATAAATAACTTGGGGCGCCTGGGTGGCTCAGTCGGTTAAGCATCTGAATTCAGCTCAGGTCATGGCCTCACGGTTCGCGAGTTCGAGCCCCGCATCAGGCTCTGTGCTGACATCTCAGAGCCTGGAGCCTGCTTCGGATTCTGTGTCCCTCTCTGTCTCTGCCTGTCCCCCACTTGTACTCTGTCTCTCTATCTCTCAAAGATAAATAAACATTAAAATAATTTTTTAATAAAATAAAATAAAAAATATAAATATTGAGATATAATTCGCATACCATAAAAATCACCTGTTTTGAAAGTATAAAATTCAGTGGTTTTTAGTAATTCACATAGCTGTACAGTCCTCATCCACCAACTATAGAACATTTTCATCACCCCAAAAAGGTGTCATACCCACTAGTCGTCATTCTCCATGTCTTCCTTTCCCCAGCCCCTGGTGACCACTAATCTACTTCCCGTCTGCATGGATTGGCCTGTTCTGGACATTTCATAGACATGGAAGCCTACATTCCGTGGCCTTTTGTGTCTGGCTTTCCCTTAGCACAGTGTTTTCAAGGTCCCTCCCTGCTCTGGTGTATATTGTACTTCCTTTCTGTTTATGGCTAAGTACTACTCCATTCCATATGTATTCTACATTTTGTTGATTCATTCATCAGTCAGTGGACATTTGAGTTGTTTTCACCTTTGCCCTATTAAAAGTAGCGCTGCTGTGCACATTTGTATACAAGCTTTTGAGCAGACTCGTGTTTTTTTTATTTTCCAGGGGACGTGTCAGGGGACCCCTAGGTTCAGTGATTCGCCAGGAGGGCTCACAAGCTTCAGCACTTAGCCCTACTCCCGGCTGAGATTTTTACTGTAGCGACAGGACGCAGAGAGAAATCAGCAGAGGGAGAAAGTGCATGCAGGGAAGCCCAGAGGAAACCAGGCACCGCTTCCAAGAGTCCTGTCCCGGTGGAATCACGCAGGAGATGCTGAGTTCTTCTAGCACGGAATTGTGACAGCACGCATGAGGTGTTATTTATCAGGGAAGCTCATTAGAGACTCAGTGCCTGAGGTTTTTACTGGGGTATGGTCACATAGGTACTATTTTATTTTATCTTATTTTATTTTATTTTTGATTTTTTTAACGTTCATATTTGAGAGAGAGAGAGAGAGAGACAGAGTGCAAGTTAGGAAGGGGCAGGACGAGAGGGAGACACAGAATCCGAAGCAGGCTCCAGGCTCTGAACTGTCAGCATGGAGCCCGATAGGGGGCTTGAACCCGTGAACCATGAGATCATGACCTGAGCCGAAGTCAGACACAACCGACTGAGCCACCCAGGTGCCCCACATAGGTACCATTTTAGCATGTACCAAAACCCTAGACTCCCTGAAGGAAAGCGGGTGTTCAGCATAAGGTCAGGAAACTACCCTCACTACTTAGGATGGTGGGAACATTCGTGAAATCCACGTTCCCAACCTTGCAGGCAGGCCTTTCCAGGGACAGAAGCCTGGGGCCAGCTGTTGGCTCTTTTCTACACAGGTCCACACCTAAAAGTGCAGTTGCTGGGACTATTTAACCAAAATTCTCTCCAACACCAAACTTCTCTCCAATGTGACTACACCATTTTCATTCCCATCAGCAATGCACGAGGGTTCCAATTTCTCCCCGTTGTGGCCAACACTCGCTGTTGTCCGTCTTTTTGATTATAGCCTCCTAAGAGACAGTAATAGGTTTTTAAGTTAGTGATTTGCAAGCATTTAGAACAAAAAATGCTGATTTGGAGGAGCCAAAATGGGTTCTCTAAGAACAAATCGTGCCAGTCTAACCCCTGATTTTGCTTTAAAAAAAAAAAAAAAGCAGCAATTTATTTTTTCTGTACAAGCTATGCTAGGGGACTGTTTTGTGTTTCACCCCTGTCCTTCAAATATCTCCATGTCCAAAAATGGAGACACGGGGCTTGTAGTGATTGGTGGGCTCCTCACTTGCTGACAGATGACACTCAAAAATGCTACATCCAGGAGAAAGTCCCCTGCTACTGTTCCCCGACGCCGTTCTCAGCCCCCCTGTTTAATGTTTCTGTCCAAAACTCAGGGGGAGACACAGATGGCAGTCCTATCAAGTTTGCAGATTACCCAAAGCAGACAGACACATGCACACTGAATTATAAGATCTGGTTCCAGAAAGATCCTGACAGCACAGAATGGTAGGCAGAGTCCTACAAGATGAAATTATTAGGGACAAGTGGCAAGTCCCCGCCCACAGGATCTGGTCCAGATGAGAGTAGGGAGAGTCTGCACTTTGGTTTTCGGCTCATTAACAAAAGTATAGCCAGCCATAACGAATGGGCAACGAAGTCTCGGGGCATCTTGGAAAAACGTTACGACGTGTGGGTCTGCCGTTTCAGGGGACTCAGGGCTCTGCCGTGAGGGGTGCTGTTGAAGGAGCTGGGCACTCAGTTGGCCAACAGACAGCCTGAGGTGACTGGTGAGTTGACCTACCTGTCGGAAGGTCTCTGCTATGAAAACAGTATGAACTGTCTTCCCCATGGCCCATGGGGAAAACAGATTTGGACTGATTAAGGAAGAACTTTGTGAAACTACAGTCAGATGGGCTGCCTGGTAAGGTGGTGAGCACCCCGTCACTGGGGGTGTTCAAAGAGACATGGCATGATCTTTTATTAAAGAACTTGCATGAGGCAAGAGGGAGACTTGATGACCTTTGAGGTCTTAGAATTGCCTAACATGAAGCCAGGGACTATCTACCTCTCAAGCCCAATCCGAGGGTCACCCAAGGCATGTATCACCAGCTGCAGAGTGAGATTAGCCTTTCTGTGGGTCATCCTCAGCTTGTGCCCCTCACAGTCCTGTGTGTCCGTCAGCACACTTGGGGATCCACTTGAGACACACACACTCGCCCTCTTCTGAGTGCCTCTGTTGTGCAGAAGCCCTGCCCCTCTGACCCATTACCTACCTTGCCTATGATATGTGTGGTCTGCCAGTCTGCCAACCATGTGTTAAACTCTACAGCCATTTTCTTGTTCTTACAGTCATTCAGCAAATATTTAGTGAGCCACCTATTATGTGCCAGTCCCTGGATGAGTTGCCAGGCATGTGGCAATGAATAGGGGTTTAGGGGACTTACCCCATAATCCAAGTATAAAACTTGACTGCGGGCTGCTGCAGGGCGTGACATCAGGAATGCAGGGGAAGGAGCGGGGGGAGGGGGGGGGCAGGTCTGACTTAGGCCTCCTGCCCTGCAAATTGCCCTGCACACTATTTCTACTGGGATCTGAAGGAAGATAAGCAGTTGACAGGAAGTAGAGGGTGGGGTCAGGGGAGCATCCCCACTGTGGCTGTGGCCCGAACTGCAGCTGAGCACAGGACAGGACACCTGGTCGGTGCTTGCTTGCGGGGCTTGAGGAAGAGAAGTAAGGACTACCTGGCTGGGGGTCTTTTCCCGTCCCCTGCTCATCCAGTGCCCAGGTTGAGCCACTTGTGACCCAAGATGGAAGACGTCTTGTGTGTGTGTGTGTGTGTGTGTGTGTGTGTGTGTGTGTGTGTGTGTGTGTGTGTATGAGAGAGAGAGAGACTGAGAGCCACTCTGGTTGCTTCCTGAATCTAGTCCCAAGTGGCGCAGGGATTATTTGTGCCTCCGTTCCCCTCCACTGATGTGGATGACTGAGAACGCGGGCCCTGTTCCAAACGTCTCCACAGTGGCAGCTCCTCTGAGAACACGTAGATACCTACGATTCTCCTAATTACTCTGGTACACCCACTTCTCTCTCTTTCTCTTAAGCAGGGGGGATTGGAGGGGAGGGTGCGGTCCTCCCCCTCCAGACCTCTGCTGCTGCTTCCCTGCTGTCATTTATGTTTTACCAGCCTCCTGCCGCTCTCCCACCCTCCCCTCCCCCCCTCACAATGGCTAAACTGAGGGGGCCTCCAGATAAGAGAGACTGAGGGAGGAGGCCAGTCTCCCTTAAGCACTCATACCCGGCAATTAGTTTCTGTTATTGCCAATTCAGGATAAGTAGAAAATAACAGAGGAATAGAACTAGGACTCAAAGCCTGTGCCAAGTGCCTGGCATGCGTTACCATGACATTTTCATGTATGTCACATGGGAAGCCACATATCAGGCCAGGCATGGGGATGGGCTTGGCCGGTGTGGGAGTCGAAAGAGCTGGATTCCAGCCCTGCTGGCTGTGCTTCCCTGATCACTTCCATCTCGGAGCCTCGGCTTGAACGTCTACGAAATGGAGAGGTGCTGCTAGATTATTCTGCCATTTCACAGGGAATGCGGGACCTAGGCTTGTCACGTCTGCCCCCCTGGTCTGTGTGTTTGGGCCACAGTGGCAAACACAGCAGAAGTTTTGGTCCAGATGTGTCTGGAAGGGACTGCTTCTAAGCCTTGGTACCCGGAGTGGCAGAACATAGAGGATGAAGGTAGAGACGTCCAGAGAGAGGGAGCTGAGACAGGAAGGTAGGCTGGGAGATAGGGAGAGAAAAGTAGGAGGGTGCCGGACAGCGTCTGGAGGTGAGGTTGGAAATAGAAAGAAACACATCACCAGATCTGTCGTTTTCAGGGGTGGCCCATGGACCAGCAGCATCACGCGGGAACTCAGTAGAAAGGCAAATTCTTGGCCCCACCCCCCCAGACCTGCTGAATCAGAAACTCAAGGATGGGGCTGATAGTCAGATTCAGCAAACTTTCCAGGTGATTCTAATGCACACAGAGTTTGAGAGCTAAGGGTGACTTGAAGGAGGGTGGTGGCTGAGGCTTGGGGGACCGGATGGGAATTTTAGAGGCTGAGGAGGCTTGTCAATCACGTGCAGGTCGGAAACCAGGCATTTCCAGCTACTTTCTTTCATGCAAACCTTTCAGGATTGGGGATTAAACCTTTCAGCAAAGTAGCCCTTGCTGTTCCCATTTCAAAGAGATGTCCACTGAGGCTCCGAGACTTGCCAAAGTCAAAGCAGAGATGAGATGAGAACCCAGGCCGCTCTGGCCCTAAAGCCTGAGTCCTTTCCACCACACCAGCTGCCTCCTCGCCCACCTGTCCGTCAGCTGTGCCTCTGCCGCCTGCCCCTGCTCCCTCCTCTGCTCCGCTGTCACCCAGGCAGCCCACCATACAGAGGCAAAAAGGCAGCATCCTTGAGGCAAATAAGGGGGACCCTGGGGGACAAGGGAGCAGGGCTGAGGGTAAATTGTTAGCCTGGCTTCCTCCAGCCTCCAGTGCTAAGTGCGGCTGGAGGACCAAGGTGGTTGCACGATGTTCCTACAGGCCAACATAGTTGCCTTAATGTAGTAAGAACTGCACGGCCTGGGTGCCAAAGTCAATAAATATTCATTGCTGCCTACATGTACCAAGCCCTGTGCTGGGTGCTGTGGGAGAAACTGAGGCAAGCATAGTTTCTGGCTTCAAGGAGCTTATGGTTCAGAGCCAGGGAAACAAAAACTGACAGTGACTAGCTGGGGTGCTAGGGAGCCTGGGATGGCCAGGGTACGTCAACACGTGTTGGAAAAGTTCAGAGAGACTCATGTGGTGACTTTAGGGGACAAAACAAGGACTTTGGGGGACAGGCCTACGGCTTTGGGCTGCAGGGTACCGGTTCCATTCCCAGCACTCTCATTGACTCTGGGTAACCTTGGACAAGTGACCTCATGTCTTTGCCCTGTGTCCTTATCTACGGAATGGAGTCAACAGTGCCTCACTAGGGGATTGCTTTATTAGATTACACCTGGCACCACTCAGCGAGTTATTTCCTTCCTTTCAGAGGATCAGTTTAGGCCAGAGCAAAACAGGAAGGCTTCATGGAAGAGGTAGCTTTTCTCTTTGGCACTGAAGGGTGGCTAGAATATATTTGGTGCTTTCTGTGTCTTCTCTAAGGAATCTGTGGGTAGACTCTGGACTCATGGGGTCGTCTGAGGAGAACGGCCTTTCAGGCAGCTGTGGAGAGGGGCAGAGAGAGAGACACACACACACAGAATGTGAAGCAGGTTCCAGACTCCCAGCTGTCAGCACAGAGCCCGATGTGAGGCTCGAACTCACTAACCGCAGGATCATGACCTGAGCCGACGTCGGACGCTTAACCGAGACTGAGCCACTCAGGCGCCCCTGGAAGGTTATTTTTTCAATGTGGTTTCAGATCCTATTGCAGAGGGCAAAGCCAGGTGGCCGGTACAGGTTGTTGGGAACGGCCGTGCTCAGGTTCCGTTTCCTGCTTTTTCTTGTAGATGATGCAGTTCGCCTGGCAGAGCTACAAGCGTTACGCGATGGGGAAAAACGAGCTCCGGCCACTCACGAAAGACGGCTACGAGGGCAGCATGTTCGGTGAGTTGGTGTCCGGCAGACCCACTGCCCCCCCGCTGCGGACCGAGTGGGGTGCGGTTTTGACTTTCACCCCCTGAGTTGTGTTCCTATTTCCCCAGACCTGGGGGATCCCAAGGCTGACTTCCTTCTGGGCTGTTCAGGCTTCTGAGCTTTCTAGATTTGGGGGAAGCCCACACGCTTCCGTCTCACTTCACACTCGTCTTTGTATGTACTTAGTGTGTGTTTTCGAGCAAACACACTCGGACGTGTGGCCGGGGACAGTGAGGAATGGAGACCTGCTTCCAAGGAGTAGGTTTGGAGCTCTGAAGGACACAGATGCGGAGGGGCTTTAAATCCACTCCTCCAGGCGTAGCTGTAAAATGATCTCGGGTGATTTCATAGAGAAACAGAAGAGGTTTCTGATGACGTGAGCACGGGCACTGCCTCCAGGGTCCTACAGATGCGCCTCGCACGCTGATTTGGTGGACGGACAGGACTGTAGCCCGGCAGGGAGCGGCATGGGTGCTACCTCGTGTCACCAGCTCGTGTGTGACCTGCAGCCTCACTTGCCCATGTCTCTTCCCTCTCCAGCCACGGTTCTCCTAACTCGAAAGCCTCTCTCAGCTGGAGAGACTGCAGAGTGCCTTATTGTGGGCATGACCTCACGTTCCAAATTTAACACCCTTCCAAGTCGCCAGCTCTCCTCTCTGTAGGCCTTTCACAAGAAAAGCCTCCCGGCTTGCTTCTTCCTTGAGAGACGGGAGCTGTCTGGGGCTGGAGACAAAAATTCACCTGCTGTGTTCCTTACTCCTTAGAGACACAGGCTCCTGAGGTCCAGACCCAAAGAACCAAGTCAGTTGAAAAGTCCCAGGAAAACCTTTTTAATATTTATTTATTTTGAGAGAGAGAGAGAGGGCAGGCGAGAGGGGCAGAGGGAGCGAGAGAGAGAGAGAATCCCAGGCATGCTGCATGCTCAGTGTGGAGCCTGACTCAGGGCTTGATCTCACGACCGCAAGATCACGACCTGAGCCGATATCAGGAGTCGGCCACTTAACCAACTGAGCCACCCAGGCTCCCCTCCCAGGAAAACCTTGAAGACAAATTTAAAGGAATGGCCCCTGTGTGTATGGTCTTATTAGAAGCATTTGTGTTGCAGGAAAAGAGACACAGGACCTGCTTTCCTCCCTGTAACCAGTCAGCATCACATCCTTTCTGGACGTTCAGATAATTCACTCAGGGTGTGCGCGCGCGTGTGTGTGTCTCGGGGGCGGGGGGGGGGGAGGGTGTGGAAAAGGAAGAGAGAGAAAGAAAGAATTTGGGTAGCTGCTTTTATTTCTCTGATTATCACAGGAATGTAGGAGAAAATAAAAAGTATCAAAAGGTGTAAAACAGAAAACAAACAACTCGTTCTGCCACCCGGATGCAGCCTGTGTTGATATCTTGGTTCACTTCCTTCCAGTCTTCTCTGTACTTTTTTTCCCTCTCTGTATGCAATTCCATGTCCTCTTTCTCTCTCCGTCTCTCTCTGTTTTGGCTTAATGTTACATTCATAGGTATTTCCCTAACTTATTCAAATTTTTTTCATAAAGAATGGTTTTAATGGTTGCAATTAATGCATGGATGTGCCATAGTTCATTTAACTATCCTGCTAACGTTGGACAGAAGCCGTTTCCATTTTTTTTGCTATTAAAAACAATTCAGCAGTTACCATCTTTGTGCATAAAATGTTGTCTTAGCATAGATTGCTACAGAGGACTCTTGAGTCAGAGGAGAAGAAGACAGATGTTTCCTTAACCTTAAATATGAAATGTACAGATTTCTGTTGAGGAGCCTGGTTGTCCTCCCTGCCTTAGAACAGACCTTCCCCAACATCAGCCCGGGGGAAAGGCAGCTGGCGTGAGTCTTCTCAGAGTTGTTGGACCTTTGGCTCCTGGTGTACATCGGGGCTGGAAGCACGGAGGCAGTGTGCGAATTTTCAGGGAATTGGTGGAAGTCAGGGGAGGCTGATTTCTGAAACTGCGCAGCAGGGACATAGCTGTTGCTCAGACCATCCGTGGGGACAGAGGGAGCACCATGGGGAGCACTCCAGGGAGGATCGGGCTAAGCCACCTCCCCTTGTGTAAACATTCCTCAAGGCTGCCATTTGCATCTCAACTCTTCAGCCCCTCTTCAGTCACCAGACCTGATGGAGAGTGGGCAGCTGGAATGGTGGAAAGAAACTTGGACCTGGGTACAGGTCCTCACTCTGCCCTGCGCTGTGTGGCCAGGTCCAAGTCACTTCGCCTCTCTGGGCCCCTGCTCGTCCGTCCTTCACACTGGACTTCTGTGTGAGCACGTATGACCACGCAGAGGGCCAAGCATGTACGAGTGATTTACAATTTACAGCATAACAAATGCAGTCGGCAGTTGCCCAGGTGAGGCCATGGGAGGTCCTGAGGTCCCCCGGGCATCTGTCTCCCAGAGCAGCCTTAGCAGGACCCCCGGTGCCGCATTGTCCAGTGTTCACAACAGTCCTGGCAGTGACGCAGCGTCTTTCTTCTGCCGCCAGCAGAGAAGTGGCAGTGGGCGGCTGGCTCCTGGGAGAGGAGGGTGGGCAGGGGCCCGGGTACTGGGTAGGAGAGCTGGTCTCAGTTTACTCTTTCACTCAACAAGTGTATATTTACCAGCTCCTGGTTGTGTGAGCTTAGGCAAGTCATCTCTCTACGATCCTGAGTTTTTCTGCACAGCGGAGCTAAAGAAGACCTCAGAGCCCCAGCCCAGGGCCTACCTGACACGGAAAACCTGTCAGATGGGTAGTAGCTATGACCGTGGCGACCGCATGTGTGTCTTATGAGACAGAGGCTTATGGGAATGCAGAGGAAGAGGTTCTAGTTTGGACTGGATCCATGAGGGGCTTTGAAGCCAGACTGTTCCCGAAGACAGGAGGTGAACTGGCCTGAATTCAGCTGCTTGTCACCCTGCCACTTCTTTTTCTGGACTCACGTGGGCCGCTGGGTGGCCTCGTTGCTGGACTCTGGCCGCTGCCGTCTTCCGTGACTTCGCCATAAACTGAGCCCCGCCGAGAAGGTCGGGTGGGAGCAGTGCCCACCCTGCCCCACCCGGCCGAGTCGTTTGGACGCGGGCTCTTGCAGTCCTCTCTTCCTGGCCTGCAAGGCCAAGGGGGCTGCATGCGGGGAGGAGTGATGGGTTCACACTGGCGCCTGGCTCTGCAGGGAGAACATCAGATGCCGAGCGTGGTGTCCTGTGCGGCCCTCTTCCGCATTTCACCACGTTGGTTCCCCTCTCAGCTGCCCGTGCACCCCTCCCTGAATCTGTTCTCACTCTGAGAGCAAGACCACTGAGCGAGGTGTCTCTCAAGCCAGTGTTCGTGTCCTAAGCAATTCAGTATCAAAGTGGCTTCCTTTTTACTAACATCCGGCTCAGCAGGCCCTGTCCGAAATTGTTCCCAAGACCCCGGGGCTGTGGGTAAGGACACAGCCTGCTCCTTGCCTTGTGGCCCAGGCCACGGCAGGTATCTGCTTCTTTCCCTGTCCTCTGAGATGTCACCGGAACGTCCCTGTTAGTGTCCAGCCAGGTGGTGGAAAGAGCGTGGACTTTGGGTCTAAGCCTGCCTGAGCAGGGCCTCTGTGTTGCCACTTGGTAGCTGTGTGGCCTCAGACTGTGGAGTGGGGCAGAGGCCCCTGCCTCCTGGGCCTGTGGTGACAGACTGGAGACAAAGGCCTAGCCCCGAGCCAGACCCAGAGCAGGCACTCGATGGCAGTGCTCTTATCGCTGGTAACTCTCAGAGGCTCGGTGCACAGAGGCCCAGCTTCCTTACCTATGCAAAGGGCTGCTGCTAGGAGTTGGAGGACATCAAATGAGCTAGCTGAGGAGCATGGGACTCAGGGGCCACACGGCTTGCATTTGCATGCTGCTCCACACTGATTAGCTGTGTGATCGTGGGCAAGTTTAACCTTTCTGGGCCTCAGTGTCACAGCTATAAGTTGGGACAACAGTACTAGCTACTCACAGGATTGGTTTGAGAGCTAAAGGAGCTGAGACACAGAAGCGCTCATATGCATGCCTGGCGTTCAAGTCAGCTGATGTGAGGATGATGTGAGTCCCTTAGGACAGTGTGTGCCCCTCCTGTTTTGACTGGAGCATGCCCAAGACCCCTGGGCTCAGGGGGCCACCTGAGGGCTCCAGGGCTTTCCAAGCCTGCCCTGTTTTCCCAGCCCTTGAGTACCCATGGCAGAGATCATGGGTGGGCAGCCCACTGGTGGACAGCATCCCGTTTGCTTCTTCATTGAAGCAGCTGACAGAGGAATTTTTAACAGGGAAGAGGCAGGGGAAGGTTAAGGTTCAAGGCCACGGAATAAATCAGCCTCCTGCCAGGATAAGAATTTCCGGGCAGGTAGTAAGTGACACCTTGCATCGGTGCCAGCTGCCAGGCTTGAAGCACTTAACGAGCATTAATCCTCCCAAGAAGTCCGAGTGAGCCATGATAACTTCATCTTGCCTTGGCAGAAGGGAAAATCAGCACGAGCGCAGTCTTGGGAGGGTGCCACCAGTGGGACTCTTTGAAGGCAAGTCCTACTTCTTCATCTGAGTGTGGGGGAAACCAAGCTCAGAGAGGGGAAGGGACTTTCGGGGTGACACAGCCTATTAATTGCAGGACGGAGGCTCAGACTCTCGTCATGAGTCCCAGCCCAGGGCTCTTTGCACCACCCACTCTGAGGTTAGCTAAATTGACCAAGGCCGGATTGTCAAAATGCAGACCTACGGTCATGGCCAGATCACCACCAGGAGCTAGGAGTTTGTGGAGCTTTAGCAGGAGGACACTGTCAGGGCGTGTATGATTTGGGGGTTCCCTGCACATGCATTCTCTTATGTCTTCCTCATAGCCCTTGGAAGGAATAAACTACCCATTTTATCCCTATTTCACAGATAAGGAAACTGAGACTAGGTGAGTTTTAGGACTTGCTTAGTCACACAGTTATCAAGCAGAGACTTCATGACAAGGCTGTCAAACTCCAAAAACCAACCCATAAACCACTGTGCTGCCCTGTCCCCCAGTGACCACTTACGGTGGCCACAGAGAAGGAAACAGGGCAGAAGGATGGTTTCGGGGCTGGTGGTGCTGTATCTTCTACTCCAGTGTCCTCATGGAAGCTGGAGAAGACATGTACTTCATGGCCAGAGTCTGCTGCAGCCCATCTCCAGGCATCAGTTTCTAGTGGACATCAGCTGAGTATTCAGGGCCTGGAAAAAAGATTCAGATTTTCCTCTGTTCTCCCAGCATAGGAAGATATTTTATCCCTGCCCAATAACCTGAAAACACATGATTGCAAAACACTCCACTGGCCGTCAACATAATGAGCTAAGAGAGGTATGGATTTGAGAACCTCACCTGCCTGAGTTCGAATCCTGGCTCTGCCACTTACTAGTCATGTGACCATGGGCAAGTTTCTTTCTTTCTTTCTTTTTAAATGCTTATTTATTTTTGAGAGAGATAACGAGTGAGCAGGGGAGGGGCAGAGAGAGAAGAGGACAGAGGATCTGAAGGGGGCTCTGTGCTGACAGCAGCCAGCCCAGTGTGGGGCTCGAACTCACAAACTGTGAGATCATGACCTGAGCTGAAGTCAGACACTTAACCAACTGAGCCACCCGGGTGCCCCAGGTTTCTTAATCTCTCTGCACCTCGGTTTCTCCATCTGTACAATGAGGATAATACCTACTTCACCCAGCAGCTGTAAAGATCAGATAAAGCCGATGTGTGTGAAACACCTGCCGAGTACACTCATTAACTGTAAGCTGCCTCCACTGTTTTTCTATTTGTTAAAAGATGATTGTGAAAATAATTCTATTCCAAGGAAAGAAACAGTGCCTGGCACATCACAGGCAGTAGGCTCTTAATCAATATTTTGGAATGAATGAATCGCCCACCTCAGTCTCTGCCTGCCCTGTTTTCCCCTAGCCCCTCGTCCTGGGTTTGGCTGGGGAAGGGCTGGATCCTGCTGTGCTCTCTGTTCCTCTCTCTCCAGTTGCCTTGACCTCCTCCTTTGTCACAAAGTGCACTTGGAATCCGCAAACTAACCCAGGAGAGCAACGGCCCTGCTTAGTCAGGAGATCTGCCTCTCGGGCGTCTTCTCCGTGGAGCATGGAGGCACTTGTGTGGCCAAAAGCAATGCTGCCCTGCTCCCAGCCGGCTCAGGATGACCGTGAGAGCCCCAAATTGGATTCCTCCTCTGCCCTGTGAATCCCCGATAGAACTGCCAACCAAATCCCCATTTCGAGGGATGATTTATGGCCTTGGGTGAGTTAAGAGGCAAAATGAACACAGCATGATTTTCAGATCACAGGCTGGGAATGTTCGGCCTTGGCAGAGAGAAAAATCATCTTTGCCTTGTAAACGGAGCAAATATGATGTTGAAGAGGGAATAAATCCAGGTCCCAAGATGTCATTTTTACAATTGCTTTCTGGCGTGTGACTCAGTAGTGCCTCCTGCAAAATGCTCACAGTCTCCCCCCCACCACACACACACGCACCCCAGTCTTACTGGATCTTTTTGTGGGGGTGAGAGTTACTCTACCAGTATGGCTACCTAGGGAACTGCACACTTTGCCAGAGAGACAGTCTGCGAAAGCCACCTGCTTCTGTGGTTTTCCACAGAACTCCATGTTGTTCCCGCAGATCTCTGAGCTTGTTTCTGGGAGGCAGCCTTTTGACTTTGGAGGTACGCCTGAGTTCACGTCCTCATTAGCGTTTACCAAGCAAATGAAACTGGGCAAGTCGTGGAATTCTCTGAACCTCAGTTTACTCACCTGTGACGGCGAGGGGGGCAGGCCTAGGTTGCCCCAGTACCCTGCCTGGCGTGCACACGTCCCCTTCCTGGGGCCCTTTCCCTCCTCCCCTGCTATTGGGTAACAGAGCACGTTGACTTCTCTGGCTGAAAACACCCTATCTACTTTGTGGACGGTTTCTTTTTTCTGAAAAACAAAACCAAAACACCAAGGATCCCATAGTTCTTGGGAAAATCAGTGTCAGGCCATGTTGTCACTGATTTTTAGCAGGCTGTGGTGCACATTCCTGACCCAGGCTTTGAGTTTGTTTTGAGAAAGAGCTGTCATCTTCCTTGGAAGTGGCGATGTCGCAATCGCTTGGATGGAACGGGTCAGGCGTAAGGGCAGCGAGCAAACCTTCCGGGCAGTCACATGTTTGGGGAGCCGTGGCCGCTCCATCCGGACGCTGGAGGCTGTCAAAGTGCAGAGGAAATGGATTAGAAATGCTGGTCACTGGCAGATGGGCTTTTAGCACAAGGAGGGTGATGGGATGGAAATATTAACCCCGCACGTGAAGGACGGGCAGAACTGGCTGTTGCTGGTCGGATGCTACGGCCTCGTGGGGGCCTCCCTGTGGCCTTGAGTGACACCTCTGTGATTTCCCGGCCACCTCCTGAAGACCAGAAAGCCCCTCGGGTCACACCAGATAATTACCAGAGCAACGCGCTCACCTCTAAATTAGCCTGCTGGGTTCTCACACTCTGATGCTGCTGACCGTTCGTGGCACGGTGCTGTGTACCCGCCTCCCGCGAAGATTTTTTTTTCCCAAGCGCTTTCTAATTAAGATGCATCTTGGCCGTTTCCTTTTTTCTTTTTGTTTAAAAGGCTTCCCACCAGCACGGAGCATAATTTATTTCTCTAAAAAATATAGTAGCAGGTTGTTGTACAAAGAAAACCCGAGGTCAGAAGCCTTGGGTCCCCGTCCCAGCCCTGGCGCCAGTTGCCGTGTGAGCCGGCGGCTTCTTCTGGGCCTCGTCCGGTCTTCTGTACAAAGATGCCCATCCCCTCTGTGATTCTTCGTTGGTTACTAGGCTGATTTCTTTCTTTCTTTTTCTTTCTTTCTCCCCCCCCCCCCCCAACCTCTGAGAGGCTATTTGGGCTGTGCTGGTTCTCTTGACATCTGAAATTTTAGTAGCAAGACTTGTTCCTGTCAGGGAGAAGTGAGTCAGGGTATCTATTCCCAGAGCAAGCTGTTGGATGCCTAAGATGATTCATATTGAAAGCGACATTCCCTCCTGGAGGCGGGGTGTTCCCACCCACTTTCCAAAGACCTTGCCTTCCTTGGAAACGAGGCTGAGCCCACGGCAGACAACCAGCCCCCTTTTCTCCGCACCACATTGATTCGAGTTTGGCATTTGCCAAATTTCCCAACAAACTCAGGGACAAATAGGTATGTGAATTCGCAGAATCTCAGACTGCCGGTGCCAGCTGGATCCTTTGAAACCATCTGGTCTGATGTCTGGAGGATGGGGAAGGAGGCGCCCGGAGGGAGGGACAGAAACGCTCACAAAGACCTGATAGCCAGGACTTGTGCCCTGGTCTATTCACTTGGGCCCCTCTCTCTCTCTCTCTCTCTCTCTCTCTCTCATTTTTTTAATTAGTTTTTAAAAATGGAGATGTAACTTATAGCTTACATGCAGTAAAATGCACACATCTTTTAAGTGCACATCCCAATGAATTTTACGTACAGGTACATCCTATAACTACCCTGCAGATCGAGGTAGCATTTCCCTTACCCACAGGCCCCACCCAGTCAGTAGCCCCCACAAGTCACCACTATTCTGACTTCTGTCATCTTAGATCAGTGTTGTCTGTTTGCTGCTCTTTACTCATAATTACATCATAAACAGTAGTTCATTCCTTTTCAAGTTTATCTACCCATTCTCTTGTTGTTAGACATTTTTGTTTCCAGTTTGTGGCAATTACAAGTAAACCCCATACCCCTCAGCAGTCTCTCCAACCCTCCCTCCCCTGCCAGCCCCAGGCAGCCATGAATCTACTTTCTGTCCCTACATAGATTTGCCAATGCTGAACGTGTCATATAAAAGGGGTCATATAATATCTGGTCTCTAGTGAATGGCTTCTTTCAGTGGACCTAGTTTTTTGAGGTTCATCTACCCTGTAGCATATACTTCACTTCCCTTGTTGCCAAATAATATCCCGTTGTGTGAGTATACCACATTTTGTTTGTCTTTTTAGCAGTGGGTGGACGTTGGATTGTGCCTACTTTTTAATTCATTTGTCTATTACGAATCCTACTGCTATGAACATTCACATCCAAGTTTTTGGGTGGATGTGGGTTTTCATTTCTCTTGGGTGTTCGTGTAGGAGTGGAGTTGCTGGGTCATATGGCAACTCTGTGTAAACTTCTAAGGAGCTGCCAGACTGTTTGCCACGGTGGCCGTACCATTTTACGTTCCCGTTGAGGGTTACAAACACTTCTGTACGTGCTTTTTGGTGGAAACAAGCAGCCACTTATGTTGGGATCTGCCCAGGGTTCGAATCGCTGGGTCATGCCGTGTTCGGATGTTGAACTTTAGTTGGATGCTGCCAGTTTTGCAAAGTAGATAAACTAATCAGTAGTCCCACCAGCCACGTATGCTTGTCAGTGTGCTTAATCGTGGCCTCCTACTGAACCATACTTCCCTCTTAATCAAGACGCCCCCTCCCTTGTTGAAAGCCCAAGCTTGCCAGTTATGTGCTCCCTAGAGCGTAGCTGCCCTGTATTGTGTCTTCAGCCCTGGTCTAGAAGGGTCCCTGTTCTTCCTGCCTTAACCTAGGGAGGAACTGGGGCTCTCAGGCTGGCTGCCTCAAGTGCAAACGGTCAGCAAAGTCTTCCTTCATTACTCCCTGCCCACGCCGTCTCTCAGTGCCGTGGGGTGACCTCTTTACTCCCCAGCCCATCCCAGCTGTGACACACAGGTCCAAAATGGCATGACCTGGACCTTCTTTCGTTCAGTTACCATGTGGGAAGGGGAAGGGTCTTAATAAAGAAAATGTTGATGTTGGGTCAGAAGACTTGGATTCTCCAAATCCTGCCTCTGCCAACTCACTTGGCAGGGGTCACGTTTGTTTTTGAGCCTCAGTTTTCTCTCCTGTGGAATAGGGAGGTTGACACCTTCTCACAGGATTCTCACTGGGATCCCATTAGACCATGTCTTCATCTATGATTGTTCAGTGCCTGGAATGTGCCGGAAACTCTTCTAGACACGGGGAAGTAGCGGGAGGCAAGAGTGATAGATACCCATGTACACCTCGCAGGCTAGTGGGGAGACAAATACACGAATTTATAGTTTCAGTTAAGGTAGTATGAGTACACCAAAGGCTCTTTGACTCATTCTTGGAGGGATGGGCTTCAAAAAGCCTTCCTGGAGGAGATGGCCTCTACACTGAGACCTGAAGCATGAACAAGGAAGCATAAGAGAGGGGGTCATGGGCACAGAAGGACAAGTGCAACAGCCTGGAGGGGAGATTGAGACCATGACCCTTGAGGTCTAAAAGATGTTCAGTGTGGCTGGAGCAGGTCGAGCAGCGCTGAATATAAGTGGGGTCCCACGAATGTAGCTCCCAATGTTTTCTCCCTATCCTGAACCTCAGGAGCCAGGAGACCTGGCTTCTAAGCACCAATCTGCCCTGTGACCCAGACAAGGCCCATTCTCTCCGTGAGCTCATTTCTCCATCATACAGTGTGGGCGTCTGGCATATGGACTCTCCTGTTGCTTCCAGGTCCTAAAATAGTAGGTGACTGGGCTACTTTGGGGTGGTTTCACCCTGGCTGATGAAAGCCTGGTGCGGCCGGGTGGGCGGTGAGTTCAGCGGTGGGGGCGGAGGTGCGGCACGGGACGCTGGTCCCGAGTGAGGCCCCGGGACCGGCCACTTCTCTGGGCAGTGGGAGCCAGGGCTTCCCTTCCCCCACCCCTCCGCGCCTCTCAGGCAGGCGGATCCATCCGTTCCCTGCTCCACTGTGGGCTGCCCTCCCCAGGCATGAGAACCAGGCAGGGATCGATAGGAGTTGCTGAGAACTTCTGAAGAGAGCACGGGGGAGGACAAAGAGACCCGGAAGTGTGTTGTCAGCACAATTTAGGGCTAATACTCAAGTTTGTTTTTCTTCTCATCAAATCTGAAAAGCGGTTTGAAATCCACTGCTCTTGTTTTGTTTTGTTTTTTAATGACTGGATAAAAGCACAATTGCATTTTCTCCCCCAATAACTTTGAATTCTGGGAATAGACCGTGTGGGGATAATTGCCGTTGTCTAATCCTGCCGATGGCCAAGCAAATGATTAGGAAGGGGAGGAAGGGAGCCTCGGTGGCGGAGGCCCTCTGCCTGCTTCTTGTCCAGCCAGCAGGGCTCTCAGCTCCCCAAATAACACTGTTCCTGAAATAGCAGTTGCCCAGAAATGCATCTGGATGTTGTTTTGCAACAAGTAACTGGTCGCACTGGGGGGACATGGAGAGTTCCAGTTATTTAAGTTTTAATTCAATTCCACAACTTCGTATTGAGTGCCTACTGTGTGCCAGGCTCAGAGCTAGGGATGGAGCAGGGAGGGTGCAAAGTGGACAAGATACCATGAGCTCATCGGACAGAAGCATAAAGTTCCCCGTATTTCAACGAGAGGGTGCATCTGAGAGGCGTCGTATGGGAGGGGGCAGATATTTGGGTGCCAGGGTTGCTTAGCGGGTAGATTTTGACAGACATCAATGAAATCTCTGTTACAGGTGGGGGGACAGCACAGGCCAAGCCTGGGAGGTCATGCTGGGGAGAGTATTGGTGCTAATACGGAGAAGGGTGTGGTTGGGGGGGTGGGAGAAGCAGCTTTGGAGGGAGGAGACCTAGTCCTGGCATCCAGCACCCAGCCGGGCACCCAAGATGCCTCTGCACAGGGCTGACTTCTTCATTAGACACAGCGCCCAGGGCTCACAGAAGTATTTTAATTTTACTTTCCTTTAAAATCCGAAGACAAAAATGAATATAATAACGGATCCAGCCTGGATTATATTCATTTTCATACAAATGCAATTGTAAAAGATCATATTTAAGATATGTTTTTAATGGCGGTAGGGGGCCCATGGAAGTTGTAATGCAGCCCCGCTTCTGTGTCTGTGTCTTCCTTGCCAGGTAAGGGTCCTAAAAGCCTGCACCCTCCCTGATTTTGTAGGAAGGATTCCTTCCTTCTCACTGTTGTCGGGAAAGCTGGTGCATAAACCACTCCAGTTCCTTGTCTCCGTTAGTGCGGGGAGGGAAGGGTGTATGCCCAGGTGCCCACCCGCTTGCCCAGCTACCTTCTGGTGAGTTTCATTTACTCCCCACGGCCCCTCTTTGAAGTAGGTGTTGTTATGACGAGGAAACCGAGACTCTGAGAGAAGGAACTTGCCCAAGCCTGCAAAGAGGCAGAGCGGCAGTTCAGACCCAGGCTTGTCTACCTCCAAAGCCCGCACGTCCGTCCGGTTTCCTCTGCCTCTGGAACTGGGAACCCCCCACGGGCCAGGACTTCCCGCATAACCTGCCTGGTGCATCCCTAGGATGGCATCAGGCCCGGATGGTGCTTCTGGGGTACCTAGATGGTGCCTTTGGTGAATGGCAAAGAAGGGTCCGTGTGTGTTCATTGATGAAAAGGAGGCTGTGACATTCTTCTTCTGCCCACACTCCTCAGTCTTTGTCCATTACATCCCTCTTTCCTAATTTATTTTTATTTCTTTTTATTTATTTTTTTTTAACGTTTATTTATTTTTGAGACAGAGAGAGACAGAGCATGAACAGGGGAGGAGCAGAGAGAGAGGGAGACACAGAATCTGAAACAGGCTCCAGGCTCTGAGCTGTCAACACAGAGCCCGACGCGGGGCTCGAACTCACGGACCGTGAGATCATGACCTGAGCCGAAGTCGGACGCTTAACCGACCAAGCCACCCAGGCGCCCCAACTCTTTCCTAATTTAAAAGGAAAGCCAAGGGGGCACCTGGAGGGCTCAGTCAGTTGGGCATCCAACTTCGTCTCAGGTCATGATCTCATGGTTCATGGGTTTGAGCTTCCCATCAGGCTCTGTGCTGACAGCTCAGAGCTTGGAGCCTGCTTCAGATTCTGTGTCTCCCTCTCTCTCTGCTCTTCCCCTGCTCACTTGCTCTCTCTCTCTCTCTCTCTCTCTCTAAAAAAAAAAAAAAAAAGTAAAGCCAAAGATGTTACTTACCTTCCCCCAACTAAGGAGGACAAAATCCCAGACACCCCAGACACCCCATGAGGCTATTACATGACACTCCCCTTCTAAGAGGGTGTCACAAGGGTCTGGCTGGACTGGAAAAAAAAATGCCTCTCCTGATATTTCTCACATCCAGCAGTGGGATCATTCTTCCCACAGCCAGCATGGCTTCATCTGAAGGGCCCTGAGCCATGCCCAGGCCAGGGGACACGTGCAAAAGCAGGTCCCTCAGCAAATGAAATGTGCCCTCTGGGCTCCCTCAGCCTCGAGGTCAGGATGCAAAGCTGGGCAGAGACCATTCCCCCAGAAACATCCCAGAGCCTGCAGCTCAACCCATGGACTGGGGAGGAGGCAAAATCCCTGAGGCAGGGTCCTGGTGATTTGAGAAAGTTGTGCCCTGGATAGGGGCATCGGCTTTGGCTCCATTGCTGTGTGACCTTGGGCAAATGAATTAATCTTTCTGTGCCACAGTTTCCTCTCCTGGAAAAATAGTACCTATTTCATAGACTGGTTGTGAGAATTCAATTAGTTAATACACGTGAGGGTAAATAGTAGCTGCCCCCACCACCACCATCATCATCGTCATCACCATTAATATTGTCACAGCTTTCCCGAGAAGCGATGATTGTCTTGTGACCTTGGACAAATACGTTTTTCCCACCCCTCCCTGGGATAGTCTCACCATCAATGGAACGAGCAACTTGGGCCAATTTATGGCTCTTAACCAGGGGAAAACACCAGAACTCCCTACCTGACTTTTGCAAACATGGATTTCCAGGTTCCATCTCTAAGAAATGCGGGTTCAGTAGAGTCTAGCTGGCACAGGGATCTGTGTTGGTGGATCTGATGCACAGCCTGGGTTAGAAACCACAGGATCCTCTTGGGTCTAAAGTCCATCATTCCTGAAGTGATTCCACCCCCCTCCCCCATAGCCCTGTGAGTCGAGGTAATGCCTTTGGCAAAGGCGAGCCCCCTTGGGTGCTGAGTCTGCCGGTGAGCTCCCACACTATTGGATGTGACAGGCCCCCCGGTCATCAGGAAGGCTGCGGGGGCCTGAGTCACTGTGTGAGTGAGTCCAACATGTCTAGGGGCTTCCATTCAGCAGATATTTGATGAACATGGCATTTGCAAATGGCAGGCAGAACGGTTGTTTAAAGAGGGTACCTTCCATTCATGTGGGAGCTAATCCTACCCTGAGGTAACAGGATATTCTTGGCGTGGCTCTGAGCTGTTTCTGAAGTGTGGTTGAGAAAGGGCTGGGAAGGTGGGTGTGTCAGCCCCAGATTCCTGCATAGCCAGGGAGAGGATTTTGGATGCTTTCGATTAAAAAAAAAAGCCTCAGAGGAGCTTTGTTATCACGAATAGCCCATCTTCTTGGGCACTGGCGGGCCCCAAATTCCCTCCTTCCCCTGCTGGAGCTCACTGTATGGCCCAGCCCACCTGCAGCCCCCACCTGGCACACTGACCTTGCTCCTTACACTTCAACATATCCCCGCTCCCTTCTCTGACCAGTAGGATCTGGCCAGGAAAGTAGGAAACCTCGGCCCCTTTCTCTCTCCCACAGCTGAGGGGCAGAACAGACTCTCTATCCATCCCTCCCCTTTATCTTTCTCCCAGCGTCCAATCCCCCACATTCCCTTTGCGAGGTAAATTGGATTTGTGTTCTTCTCTTTGAAAAACACGCCCTGCGGTAGAAAGTGCTTCCTGAAGGCAGGCATGGCTTCGGACTGACCCTCATATCCAATGTTGGCACTGGCCGCGGCGCCGATGCTGGAAATGGGTGGGCAAATAAATCAATCCGGCTCCTGTCGTGAGACCCCATCCCAGGGCGGCGGGGCTGTGCAGCCCTCCGTGTGGGGAGCAGAGGCAGCGGGCGGCCGGACACGAGCTCGCTAAAGCATCTCAGTAGTTATTATAGCTTTCGCGTCTAACTACGTCAATTTGGCATGTGTCTTGAGGTGCTGGGTAAGCATCTTGTCAACTTCAGTACAGCTGACAAAGTTATGACATGAAGAATGTTTAGACTTTGCAGTTTTCCCCGACCTCCAGCTGATCCTGTGAAAGTGTCCCTCCTCCTTCCGGAGAGCTGATTTGTGCCCCACATTTCCTCCTCTCAGCGGGAAGGGTCTCTTGGCAAGGTAAAATAGAAATTTGTTGTCATTCTGATACCCTGATTTCCTGTTCCCCGAGAGGAAGTCCTGTTTCACATCTGATTTGTTGCTGACGGTCAAGGTTGGTGTCCCACAGGATGGAGCGATGGGGAAGGACGGCTGGAGACACTTGAATTTTCAAGCTACTCTTCTCAGACACTAAACCTTGAAACACGGGGTTTTCCCTCTTCTTACGGCTGCCGTTCCTTGTGTCTCTTCTCAGTTGGAGAGTGATGAAAGTTGAACAAATCCTTTTATCCATGCTGGAATTATCTGAGTGTGAAAATCCTTTTCTACCCTTAAAATTACTCCATCTATTTCCCCCCCCCCTTTTTTTTTTGAGAAAATGATAAATGTGATACATGCCCATTGTAGAGAAATGGGAAACTACAAATAAGAACCAGAAAGAAAAGTTCCTGAAGTCTCACCACCCAGAGATGACTCCTAGTCTCATGGGCATCTCCAGAGAGGTCTCCATGAAAATGAATAGATAGAAGTATTATTATTTTTTTAATGTTTATTTTTGAAAGAGAGAGAGAGAGTACAAGCAGGGGAGGAGCAGAGAGAGGAGACATAGAATCTGAAGCAGGCTCCAGGCTCTGAGCTGTCAGCACAGAGCCTGACCGTGGGGCTTGAACTCATGAACCGCAAGATCATGATCTGAGCCAAAGTTGGACACTCAACCGACTGAGCCCCCCAGGCACCCCGATATAAATATTATTTTTACATAACTAGAATCATACAATTAAATACTGGCCTGTAATCTTCACTCAGTATTTTGTGATTGCCTTTTCAAGCTGTTAAACACTAAACACCTATATTGTCCTATTTCATGGCTATGTGGAATTCTGTTGTATGGTAGTCACACACATTGTATATACACACACGCATTGTGCAGAATTTTTTCTTATTCCTCTTACAGGACATTTAGGCTCTTTCTGATTTTTTGCCATTCTAAGCAATAGTAAAATGAATTTCCTAATCCAGCCCACTAATCTTCACATATTTGTCCTACTGTTTTCTTAGGATACGTGTTTAGAACTGGACTGGCTGACATGTTCAAGCATTTGCCACAAGCCGCTCTGCTGAGCACGTTCAACATACTATTTATTGAATCTCACAAATGATTCTGTACGGAAACATCTTCATTTTTACAGATGAGGACACTGAAGCCAAGAGAGAGAGGTTCTATACCTTGGTCAGGATCACACGGTGGGCAGACTGCAAAGCCAGGATTGGAACCCAAGCTCCCTGACCCCAGAAGTCGCTGGTACAAAATGTTAGGTCTGCTTGGCTGCCCCCTGTGTGGTGCCCTCCCCCAGCTCCGTGAATGCCTTGCCTGAGGCCCGGCCTCTCGGATGTCCCTCACGCCCACAGTCACACAATGGGAACAGGAAAGGAAGACCTGGAGGAGGTTCACTGTGACCTAGATGTGGCTCTCAGGCCCCGGGAGGTGCCTTCTAGGGAACCATCCAGGGCCGGGCAGTTGAGGCGACTGGAGGCCTGTGTTAGGGGGGCAGGGAGTATCTCTGCACAACTCAGCAGGCTTGGCTGGCCTGCGGGCTGAGCTGAGCTCTTTCTAGAGCAGGTTTCTCGCAGGAGTTGGGCTCTGGCCGGGGGAATCCTCACAGGCCGCTCTGAGGACAGTTGGGCACATGCGAGGCATCCTGAGCCCTCGGGAGGGAGTGCACCAGGAGAAGAAGGGTGTGAGTAAGGCAGATTCCAGGATGGGGGCCATGGAGGTTCGCTGCTTGACTGGGCAAGTCCAATGCCAGAGCCCAGAAGGTGGGGCCTGTTTTGCAGGACTCACCAGTGAACACTAGGACAGGTTTATGGCCCTGAGGTGAGAGCGGGGTGCGCTTCTCGTGACCCTCACTCTGCCTGACTCATCCCTTTGGGGATAACCGGATTCTGGCTGCCTCGGACTTCAAAGCTCTGCCCTGGTCGTGGTATGTAGGCAGATCAAGGCAAAGCACCTCCAAGGAGCAGAGACTCAAGGATTGCTGCCCTGGCCTCCTTGCAGAGAAAGCATGTCTTGGCCCAGCAGAAGAGCCAGCTGGGGAGGGCCTGCCCTCCACTCGCCCAGCTAGCTCTTCCTGATTTATCCATAGATTGAGCTTGATGATCCAGACTCCTATTCATTCAAATAATCACATGAGTTATTTCTGCAATTTAGGTCTTCGAATAAGTGTACTTGGTTGCTGAATATGTGATCAGCCACAGATTTCTCATTCTTTAAAACCCAAGGAGCGGAAATGCCAATATAGAAAGCCATCCTACAACAGCAGAGATTTCCAAAGCACTGAAATCAGGCCGCTCTAAGCTCTGGACCCCGAGCCTCCCCTCCCGCTGCCACTTGGCCCACCAGTGCTCCTTGCAGAGCCCAGATTGGGGGGCTTTCTCTGTAAAAGCCCTGGGGGGTGGATGACGATCACCGGTTGATCTGCTCACATTCTTTTTCCTTAACCAGAGAATTGGTTTGCCTCTGAAGTAACGTGATCTGGAGGAGACAATGCAGTTGAGATCTTCAAAAAGGTGTGGGTCGACTGGGAAAAGCCCCTGCAGGCTTTGAGGTTGAAAAAGGTCAGCGTCTGTTCTCGCTGCCCAGAACTTCACTCTAACCTTGAACAGTTTCACCTCTTCCTCCTTACCGTCGTCATCGGCACGGTCGTCCCCATCAGGGCCCCTGGAGCAGGGAAGCAGTCACTGGACAGGACTCCTCATTCATTCACGCTTTCACTTGCGGATTGCCCGAGCCCGAGCCGTTGTTGAAGTCCTGCAGAGTTCCCACTATTGGATTAGACACGGAGATTTCAGAGAGAAAGCAGACCTGGGCCCCGACCTTCCTTTCACGGGGAAGGCAGCTGCAAACAGTTCAGATGCGGGTGTGGGGAAACGGGGGCCTGCGGGGTCTCTCCCCATTGTAGGCACTGGTGTCTGCTTCCGCTGGCAGGTGATTGGGATAGACTGCGTCAGCAGTCTCGAACCGGCTACTGACAGGAGGCTGTTCTGTTCGTTTCTCTGTGAGCCGCTCAGAAGCTGTAACCTGCAGCGGCCAGAGCTTGGTTAGTGGAAAAGGTGTCCCAGGAACGGGTGACAGCTACAGCGTGTACCTCAGTTGAGTTCTTCCAGTCTCCCCGGGGCCAGTAACACTAACTCGTACCCCAAAGCACAGAGGGGGTGAAGTTCTCCAGCCAAAATAAGTATTTGGGGGCAGAACCCAAAAGTGTGGCCTGGGACAGTAAGACATATTAGAGCCTTCCTTCCAGGACAGACTTGCATCCTTCTAGAACGATAGTCTCATCTTATTTGACCTCAAAATTTATGTGGTTAAAAACAAGAATCCGACCAAAACCCACTGGAAGAACATAAATGGCCCTCTTTCAGGGTGGCTCTTGTGAGAAGCTAGCTCACGTTCCCGAAGCTGCCCGGCCTCAGGCAGCTCTAGCCTCCCGTGCGACAGCGGCTTTCTGGAGTCAGTGCCGCAACCATGCGTTATTATGTCCTACTGATTTGTTGTCATTCACCAGACTGGGACCCCAGTAAACTCTGATTTTAGGAAGTAGGTCTCTGTCTGCTGCTGTGGAGATTCAAAACACGGGTTTGAATTTTGCTTCGCCATTTGTTATTATCGTTACACGGGCATTTTACTCGGCTTCCCTGGATTTGTTTCCTCATCTGTAAAATGGGTGCAGCGCTGTCTCACCTGGTTGTGGGCACACAAAAGCTCCCACGACCCCTTATTTATGAGAGGATTTGAGGTATATAGTAGAAAGAGCACAGGATTGAGTCAGGCAGGAGGCCTATGTGAGCCTAGGCCAGGAATTCACCTCTCAGACCTCAGTTTCCTCATCTGGAAGATGGGCAGACTGTTTCCTAAGTCTGGCTAGCCTCAAAGGATTAGAGTTAGAAGGATTAAATAAGAAGAATCACATGACAGTATTTTTTACTTTTAAGTAGGCTCTGCGTCCATCGCAGGGCTTGAACTCAAAACCCTGAGATCAAGAGTTGTATGCTCCACCGACTGAGCCAGCCAGGCACCCCTAACAGTATTTTTTAAATGTAAAACATTGGACAACTGCTGACGTGATCTTAGAACCTGAGACTGTGGGAGTTCAGTCTCAAGTCAGTACCAGAGGGCCACTACTGTCTTGGAAAGGATCTGAGAAAGTCGCAGGTGAATTTCGTGTTCGGCTCCCACTGGGGCTTGGGCTCGTGCATTTTCCTGAACCCAGGGGAGCGGGAATCCATAGATCTGCCCAGCTGAAACACAGCCAGTGTCCAACGGACTGAGTCACCCCAGGTCACTAAGCAAGGGAGGGCTGGACCAGATGGAAGATCATCTTGCCCCCACCAAATAGCACCCCTCTGGGGCTCTGCTGTAACAAAACTACCACAGGGACTGGCTGAAAGAACAAACATTTATTTCTCACCGTTCTGGAGGCTGAGAAGTCTAAGATGAAGGCACCAGCAGATTAGTTGCTCAACGGTTGGCTTCCCGGTTCATAACCATCTGTTTTCTCTCTGTCCTCACATGGTAGAAGGGGCGAGAGAGCTCTCTGGGGTCACTTTTATTAAGGCCCCAAGCCCGCTCATGATGGCCCTAAGACCTCACGATCTAATCACCTCCAAAAGGCCTCACCTCTTAACACCATCACATTGGGGGTTAGGATTTCAACAGATGAACGGGGGGGGGGGGGGGTTCAGGGCGGGGCACATTCAGTCCATTGATGTACCTTTCAATCGGGAAAATCCCTAGGCTTCCATGTTCCAGGGAGGGAACAGCCTTTCCCACTTGAGAAACAAAAGTCAGTGTTTCTGGCAGTGCCTGGTGCTTTGATTATTCCGAGATGGTGAGGCTTGGCTGGGAAATGACATTTCCTGCTCTCAGAGAGAGGGGACACTTGGGGACCTGGTGAAGCCTACAGAGGAAGTGACCAAAGACCAGGCAGGCTGGTTGAGTTTAGAAAAATCCAGTTGGGCCACCCACTTATATTGCAGTCATAACAGCGACAGCACTGGAGTGTCAATGCCAGCATAGAGTAGGGGGCTCCTTGAGGTCTGTAGAAACAGTCAGTGAGTCCTCCAGAAAGTAACAGTGCCGGATCACATTAGTGTTCTAGAGTGTTCACCAGTATTTCTTATTCATTCCACCCCATGCTTACTACCACAGCTCTGTAAGGCCTCTTCAGTTGTGTTCATCAATCAGGCACGGTTGCTGCCCTGCCCTCTTGGTCACAGCAAATGTCCTTTCAAGCCCAAGAGCACGGGATCTGGTGAGGGGGTGGCAGTTGGGGGAGACGGTGCGTGAGAGTTCCAGTTGCTCCACATCCTTACTAACGCTTAATATTTTCGGTCTTTTAAACGTCAGCCCTTCTGACAGGGATGGTGGGGGAGCGAAGAAACTCTATACTCTCTGAACCTCTTGGAATTTAAGTGTTTATTAATTCTGCAGTTTTGTTCAATCCCCACTCTAGGCTAAGCACTAGAGAGAACAGAGATGAGTAATCATGGTCTGTGCTCCCACAGGCTTGCGGCAGACAGCTGGGGTGTGACTCCTCCCCCACCACTTCTCAACTTTACTAACCTTGGGCAAGTTCATCCCACTAAGCCTCAGTTTCCTCATCTGTAAGATGGGGTTGGTACCTCAAAGAAACTTTGTGAAGATTAACCACAGCGATGTATGTAAAAGGCCTGGCCTCCACAGGCACTCAATAAATGTTAGTGCTGCCTGCTGGTTGACAAATGACAGGCACCAAAGGGTCAGAAAGATTTGTGAGAAGTGAACTTAATAATAACAGCTCACACTTATTGAACATTTACTGTGTGTCAAATGCTGTCCTAAGTGCCTTTTAGAGATTACTTTTAATATTTAAAATCCTACTGATTTCGGGGCGCCTGCGTGGCTCAGTCGGTTAAGCCTCCGACTTTGGCTCAGGTCATGATCTCACGGTCTGTGAGTTCGAGCCTCGCGTCGGGCTCTGTGCTGACGTCTCAGAGCCTGCAGCCTGCTTCGGATTCTGTGTCTCCCTCTCTCTCTGCCCCTCCCCTGCTCATGCTCTCTGTCTCAAAAATTAATAAAAACATTTTAAAAAATAAGTAAATAAAATCCTACTGATTTCTACAGTTTTTTGCAGATTGAGAAAAGAGCCTTGTGGTTTGATTTTCATGGCAGAACACATGGTTACAACGTGTGGGAACCCAGTGGCTTTTGGGGTGGATGATTCTAGAACCTCAGAGGTAGCAAGCGAGGAGCTAACGACATCTACTTTGTATGGCTGGTGATGACTTTCATGTGGCTCCTCCTGCCCTTTGTTCAGATCCTGAGGGTTAATGACTTAGATGAAATAAATGGATACTTGAAGAAAGATCAGTGTTCGGTACAGTCGAAAGGCCCTGGGTGAGTGGTTCCCATACCTGGATTCTTGTCACTGGCAGATGTGGTTTTAGGAAAGCTCCCTCCCTTCTCTGGCCCTCAGGGTACCCACCTGTTTGGAATGTTGAGCTCAGTGTATCAGTTAGCTATGGCTGTATAATGAGCCATCGCACAGAACATTTATTATTTATGTTTATTCACTTTTGTCGCATTATGTTGGTCAAGCAAGTTAGAAGTCCAGGCTAGATACGGGGGGGAGGGGGGGGCAGGAAATAGACTCCCATCTCTTGATGGGAGCAGCTGTTAGGTCACGTGGCCGAAGGCATGGATCTGGGGAAGGTTGGAGAATCAGGAACGCTTTTGCAACCCACCACGCTTGGATTCCTTCCTACTCTGACACCTCTAAAGTCAAACAGCTCCTGGATCACTGTGGGAGAAAAACGTAGGATTCCTGTCACCTCAGGCCCAGGCTGGATGTGCCTTTCCTGTATTGGGGATAAATTGACCAGGCACCCAGTCACTGTTGGTGCGGAGCTCAGAGCCAAACGGACAGAATTAAAGACGTGTGTTTACTCAGCAACCCATTCTGCATGTACTGAGTACCACTTGTGTGCCAGCTACTCAGCTAAGCCCCAAAGAGAGAGAGTAGCCCTGCTCTGAAGACACCCTCAGGCCTTTAGCATAGCAAACACATAAGGCATTATAATGTAGCAGCCCCAGGTGTTTATGGAGGCACAGAGAAGGCACCCCTGGACTTGGCTTAACGCAGCACCGGAGAGCTCCCTACACTTTCGGCTTCCTTCGGCCCAGTTCTGAGGCAGATTCATAGGCCTCCTTTTAGACCACATACAAGTCAGGGAGCCTTAGGGCCCGACAGTTCCATTTAAACTCCGTGGCTCTGGACTTAGACAGCCCCATCCAAACCCCTCCGGTCGTGGGCAGCCAGGAAATGGAAAAATAGAACGAGGTGTCCAGAGCCAGCGTGTGAATTTGATTAGTCTCCTCCTGTGCTCTATAGGACTGTCTGTGTCTGCTATTTGCAGCCGCGAACCAAGGCTACAGGTTACTCAGTGCTTGCAAGCAACTGGGCTTCAGATGCAGTTATATAAACCTTTGCATTTCCTGAAGCCCCTCCTCAAATATATACCCAGCTGGCATTTCGCCTTAAATATCACTCATTTTTTAAAATGGGAAAAAATGTTGATGGCACTGAAATAGATCCCACTTTAAAATGCAGAGTAGAAGAGAGTCCGTTCAAATTATTCTCTTAATAGAGTTCTTCAGAGGGAGGAAGTGATGGGGGAACATAATCACTTCTTTTGTCGTTGGAGCAAAATCTAAGGACTGCAATCCATTTGTCTGCAAATGTGTCTCTTCAGTACAAATTGCAGCAAGCAATCCATTCCCAGGGTAAATGGTCTTTAATTAAAGTCAGTCAGTTGTCTCGGGTGGTTGGGGGGAAAGAGGGTTGCTTGAGACCCAAACCAATATAAATCTCCTTCCCTTTAAAAATACAAAAGAATATATATTTTTTAAATTACATTTCCCCCCTGATTTGATAATTAGGGAGAAGCTTTGTTTATAAGTAAAACTATTCTGGCTCTATTCATGAATAAAAATTTTGATAGTAAGGCCTCAGAAAAGCTGTATAAGAATTTTTGTATCAATCCTGGTAGAAACACATCCTGAAGCATTGATTTTTGTAGCTGAAGTGCATTATGTGTTTTGCATGAGCTTTTGAAAGCTTAGATAAATGAGGTGGCTCAGAAAGCAGATAAAAAAAATGGGAGGAAATTATACTGATCCAAAAGAAGATAAATGTCCACTAATTCCCAGATTAACATTTCAGACTCCTGTGTTTTTATAGGGGAATTTTTGCAATGCTGATAACGTGAGATTGGTTTACAATGTCACATACCAGGTAGAATCAACAAGACCTTGTTTGAGTTCTCAGAGTCAGCTACACTCAGAAGGAAGTAGAGTTCATGCAATGACCTGGTGGTGCCCTGGTACCAGTATTAGATGGCAACACTATCCCCAAATGATGTATTTTAGGGGTGACATTGACCCTGAAGGTCAACTGTGTTCGTGTGTACTCTCTGAGTTGCCAAAAAACAAAGACTCAAGCCCGTTTGGTTTAAGCCCAGAGGAATTTACTAGACCATTTGATTGAAATCACTAGGATTGGACTTCAGGCACAGCTTGATCCAGGCATCAGATGAAGTCACTAAGACTTGGTTTCTCTTTCTCTCTCTCGGTCATCATCTACTTTCTCTGAGTTGCCTTCATGCTCAGACTGGCTCTTCTTTGATAATAACAATTTGGCTACAGCTACTTTAGCTTCCTGTGTGGTATAAAAGTGCCATTTTCTTAATTGTTTCGGTGAAATCCCAAGATTAGCTCTGATAAGCTTTAGTTGGACCCATGGCTCTGTATGTCCCTATTCCTTATTTCCAGAGAAATGAAAGGTATGGATTGGCTGAGTCTGGATCACGTGATCATCATTGCTTAGGGTCTGGACAATCCCACCCCAAGAAGGACATGGACTGGAAGTGAGGGAGGAGAGGCAGTACCCAGAAGGCATCTTGAAGAAGGATGTTTAGATGGGCTGTGACCTTCGAAACCTCAGACTTCTGCTGCATCAGCTTCTCGTTCTTCCCTTCAACAAACACCTGAGATCCCACAGCACATCTGGAGCTAGGTACAAGGTTTACGGTGGTGAACAGGGAGATCCGGGCCCCTGCTCGCAGAGCGCAAGCTCAATGTGTCTTGTGCATGTTAGTTAATTCGGGCTGCTGTAACAGCATACGACGGGTGGCTTAAACGGGAGAAATGTATTTTTCACAGTTCTGGAGGCTAGAAGTCCAAGATCAAGGTGCCAGCAACATGTGCTTCATTCTGACACCTCTTCTCTTGGCTTGTAGGCAGCTGCCATCACACTGTGCTCTCACATCTCACACAACTTCTTTGTGTACATGTCGGGAAGGAGAGAGAGAGAGACAGAAGGACCGCGTGCTTTCTGGCGTCCCTTCTTATAGGGACACTAATCCCATCAGAGGGCCCACCTTCATGGCCTGTCTAACCCTAGTTATCTCCCAAGGGCTTCATCTCCGAATGCCATCCCTTTAAGGGTTAGGGTTTCAACACATGAATTTTAGGGAGACACATTCAGTCTATAACATCATGCTCGAACTTGAATCATGGTCTTCCAGCCAACTCGATGTTTTCCCCGCACACCTGCCGTGTGCCAGCCCTGGAAACAGAAATAAGAGGGACCCCAGGGCCCTGCCCCCAAGCAGTGTAGTCACAGACTGCCGGTGGGTGTCTGGGAGAGCCTACAGCACTGTCTGTTATGCACTTCTCTGTTATGCCTTTGCTCATTTCATTACTTAGGATGGGATTCTACTGGAACTAAAAACCCAAAACAGCAGTGGCTTCAACAGAATAGAAGTTTCTTTCTCTCTTACAAGTCTGGGTAGTCAGTCTAGGACTGGTATGATAGCTCCATTCTCAACAGGAACCCAGGTTTGTCCATTCATCCTTAGTGGTGCCTTCTACCTTGTGATCCAAGGTGGCTGCTCCAGCCCTCGTCATCACATCCACATCCCAGCCAGCAGGAAGGGAAAACAAGGGAGAGAATAATATTGCTGCCCTTCAAACATACTCTCCAGAGGCCACACCCACCACTGCCACTTATATCCCATTGACCAAAACTTGCCTGCACCTAGCCGCAAGGGAGGCTGAAGATACACCCTTTATTCTCATGGCCATGTGCTCAGCCAAATCTTTGGCTTCTGTTTCTCTGGAAATCAAGGGAGAGTGGATATTAGGGAGCAACTAACAGACTCGATCACACTTGTTTGTGCTGCTTGACAGGCCCCTTGCCCTTTCTTCTGTAGGTCTCTCAAATTCATTTTTATTTCACTTTATTTTATTTTATTTTTTAAGTAGGCCCCACGCTGGGCGTGGAACCCAGCGTGGGACCTGAACTCACAACCCTGAGATCAAGACCTGAGCTGAGATCAAGAGTCGGACACTCAACTGTGACTGAGCCACCCAGGCACCCCTCAAATTCATTTTTAAAAATCAAGCTTACACACCACCTCCTCCATGATGTCTCCTTGGTTTTAACCCCAATTAAATAGCTCTATCCTTGTTTTTTTTTTTTTTTCGCTTACTAATCAATTACATTGAGGTATAATTTCATATAGTAAAATGTACCCATTTTAAGTGCACAGTTCAGTGCATTTTGACAGATGGTTTTAACTACCCCCCAAAATCAAGATACAGAACATTCTTATCTTGGAAAGTTCCCTCATGTTCCCTTGTGGTTCATATTTTCCTTAACCTCTGGCTTGGGCAGTCACTAATCTGCTTCCTGTCAACCTAGATTACTTTGAATCTTCTAGAACTTCTTCTAAAAAACCATAATATAATAATAATAAGTGTAGTAAAATCAGCATGTACTCTTGTGTCTTGCTTTTTCATTTAACGTTCTTCCATTCACCACCTGTTGGACATGTGGGTTGTTTCCACTTTGGGGTTATTATAAATAATGCTGCTTCGCCTCTTCGCATACAAGTTTTTATGCAGATGTGTATTTTCATTTCTCTCGTGTCTATACCCAGCAGCAGGATTGTTGGGTCATATATTAAGTGCATGTTTAACTTTGTAAGAAACTGCCAAACCATCTTTTTCAAAGTAGCTGCACCATTTTCCATCCTCACCAGTTCCAATTCCAGTTCACCCACCCTTGGTATTATCAGCCTTTTTTCGATTTCATTTTGGCTATCCTAGCAGATATGTATTGCTATCTCATTGTAGCTTTATTTACTTTATGCACACATCTCTCTCCCTCTCCCTCTCTTTATCTCCTTGTCTCTGTCTCTCTCCCTCTCTCTCTCTCACACACACACTTCCCATTCTCTATTCCTTCTGTTACAAAATATTTTTTTAAGTTTATTTATTTTGAGAGAGAGAGAGAGAGAGAGAGAGAGCGAGAGCGCGCACAAGTTGGGGAGGGGCAGAGAGAGGGAGAGACAAAATCCCAAGAAGGCTCTGCACCATCAGTGCAGAGCCCCATGCGGGGCTGGAACTCACAAACTGTGAGATTGTGAGATGGCTGTGCCACCCAGGCGCCTCCCTTCTATTACAAAATATTAACAAAATATTGATTATCCAGTGTTTAACATCATCATGGCAGCTCTTCATGACTGATCCTGGTAGAGTATGACTTCCTCCTCTTTCCTACCTAGCTGTTTTCCCTGCAGTTTGTAAATGTCCCGCATTTGCTACTTAGTTTGTTACATTTATCACCCCTGTCTTTACTTACATTCGCCCTGCAGTGTAAATTCCTCTCCGTGTGTTCAAGTGCATTAGGTGTGGTATCGATTTCATCCTCTTGAAGAGGTCTCTCCTTGAGCCTCTGACCTGCTCCATTCCGGAGACTTGACCTCTAGACCTGCTGCACAGCTGCGCTCTCTGGGGATCTTTGCACCTTTCTTATTTTTATTTTTTAATAGTTAACGTGGACCTATAAGTTACATGCCGTAAAACTCACCCATTTTTAAGTGTGCAATTCAGTGAATTTTAGTATGTATACAGAGCTGTATAAACAGCACCACAATCTAATTTTACAATATTTTTATCGCCTAAAAAGAAACCTTGTGCCCATTCCCACCCCCAGCCATAGACAACTACCAGTTTATCCTCAGTCTCTGAACATTTGCCTTTTTTGGACATTTCATAAAAAGGGAACCATACAGTCTGTGGACTTCTGTGCCTGGCTGCCTTCACTGAGCATCATGTTTTCAAGGTTCATCCCTACTGGAGCATGCATCACTTCATTTCTATTTATTGCTGAATGATATTTCATTGCAGACCTACTGCACTTTATGCATCCATTCATCAGTTGATGGACATTTGAGTCGTTTCCACCATAGTTGTTTCCACTGCTATGAATAATGCTGCTGTGAACATTCATGGACAGTTTTGTGTCAACGAATGTCTTTATGTCTTTCGGGCATGGATGCCTAGGAGCGGACCTGCTGGGTCATGTGAGACCTCTATGTTGAACTTTTTGAGAAACGACCAAATTGTTTTCTAAAGAAGCTGTGCCATTTTACATTCCCACTAGCAGCTTACAAAGGTTCCGTTTTCTCCACGTCCTGGCCAGCACCTGTTACAGTCTGTCATCCTTTTCATTATAGTCATCCCAGGTATGAAGTAATCTCATAATGGTTTTGTTTTGTTTTGTTTTGTTTTGTTTTTTTAACGTGTATTTATTTTTGAGAGAGAGAGACAGAGACCAAGTAGAGCGGGGGAGGGTCAGAGAGAGAGGAAGACGCAGAATGTGAAGCAGGCTCCGGGCTCCGAGCTATAAGCACAGAGCCCGACACGGGGCTGGAATCCACGAACTGTGAGATCACGACCTGAGCCGAAGTTGGACTCTTAACCGACTAAGCCACCCAGCCGCCCCATTGGTTTACATTCCCCTAACAACTAATGATGTCGAGCATCTTTTTTTGTGTGCTTATTGACCATTTGTATATCTTCTTTGGAGAGATGTATATTCCAATCCTTTGCCCATATTGTAATTGGGTAATTTATCTTTTTTTTACTGTTGAGTTGTAAGAGTTCTTTCTATATTCCAGATACTAGTCCCTTTTGGACACGTAATTTGCAAATGTTTCCTTCCATTTTGTGGGTTGTCTTTCACTTTCTTGGTGGTATAGTTTTCAATAAAAGTTTTTAATTTGATGTAGTCCAATTATCTGTTTTTTCCTTTGGTTACTTGTACTTTTGAGGTGTCGTATCTAAGAAACCATTGCCTAACCCAGTGTCATGAAACTCCTGTGTTTTCTTCTAAAAATGTTTTAGCCCTTACATTTAGAACTGTGATCTAGGGGCGCCTGGGTGGCGCAGTCGGTGGGGCGACCGACTTCAGCCAGGTCACGATCTCGCGGTCCGTGAGTTCGAGCCCCGCGTCGGGCTCTGGGCTGATGGCTCAGAGCCTGGAGCCTGTTTCCGATTCTGTGCCTCCCTCTCTCTCTGCCCCTCCCCCGTTCATGCTCTCTCTCTGTCCCCAAAAAAAATAAATACACGTTGAAAAAAAAATTAAAAAAAAAAAAAAAAAAAGAACTGTGATCTATTTTGAGTTGCCTTTTGTGTATGGTGTGAGATAGGAGTCCAACTTCATTCTTTTACACGTGGATGTCCGGTTGTCCCAGCACTATTTTTTGAAAAGACTATTCTTTCCCCATGGGGTGGTCTTAGCATCCTTGTTGAAAGTCAACTGACTTTGTGGAAGATTTTATTTCTGGACTGTCAGTTCTGTTGTACTGATCTCCAGGCCTGTCCTTATGCCGGTATCGCACTGTCTTGATTATTATGGCTTTGTAGTTTTTAAAACAGGAAATGTGAGTCTTCCAACTTTGTTTTTCTTATTCAAGATTGTTCTGGCTAATGTTTGGCTATTCCTTGTATGAGCGCCTGTACTTCCATATGAGTTTCAAGATCAGCTTGTCAACTTACGCAAGACAAACCAAAACAAAAAAAAAAGCACTGGGATTTTGATAGGCGTTACATTGAATTAATTTGGGGAGCATTGCCATCTTGACATGATTAAAGTCTTCTAATTCACAAATACGGAACATCTTTCCATTTATTTAGGTCTTCTTTCATTTCTTTCAAAAATGTTTTCTAGTCTTCAGCGTACAGGTCTTGAAATTCTTTCATTAAACATGTACGTAGGGGGGCGCCTGGGTGGCTCAGTCGGTTGAGCATCCGACTTCGGCTCAGGTCATGATCTCACAGTCTGTGAGTTCGAGCCCTGCGTCAGGCTCTGTGCCGACAGCTCAGAGCCTGGAGCCTGTTTCGGATTCTGTGTCTCCCTCTCTCTGACCCTCCCCCATTCATGCTCTGTTTCTCTCTGTCTCAAAAAAATAAAGGTTTAAAAAAAATTAAAAAAATATATATATAGCTAGGTATTTTGTTCTCTTTGGTAGAATTGTAAATGGAATTATTTTCTTAATTTCATTTTTTGGATGTTCATTGCTAGTTTATAAAAATAGTTGATCTTTGTGTATTAATGTATCCTACAACCTTGCTGAACTGGTTTATTAACTCTAATAGTGATTTAGGGTCTTTTAATTTTTAGGATTTTAAAATTCCTTAGGGATTTTTATGTGTAAGATGATGCTCCCTGCAAACAGATAGGTTTTGTGTGTGTGTGTGTGTGTGTGTGTGTGTGTGTGTGTGTGTGTGTGTGTGTTTTAAGTAGGCTTTGTGCCCAGCATGGAGCCCAATATGGGGCTTGAACTCACAACCCTGAGATCAAGACCTGAGCTGAGATCAAGAGTCAGATGCTCAACTGCCTGAGCCAGCCAGGTGCCCCTGTAAACAGATAGTTTTACTCCTTCTTTTCCAGTGTGGAAGCCTTTTGTTTCTCTCTCTTGCCTAACTGCCCTGTCTGGAACCTTTAGTACAGTGTTAAGCACAGCAGACATCCTTATTTGTTCCTGAATCTAAGGAACAGGATCTCCTCCTAGGGGAGGAGACTTTCAGCCTTTCACTGTTAAGTATGATGTTAGCTGTGAGTCCCTCTTGTTTTATTTTATTTTTTTAATTTTTTTTCTTAACATTTATTTATTATTGAGAGACAGAGAGAGACTAAGCATGAGCAGGGGAGGAGCAGAGAGAGAGGGAGACACAGAATCTGAAGCAGGCTCCAGGCTCTGAGCTGTCAGCACAGAGCCCGATGTGGGGCTCCAACTCACAGACCGCGAGATCATGACCTGAGCCGAAGTCAGACGCTCAACCGACTGAGCCACCCAGGCGCCCCGAGTCCCTCTTGTTTTAAAGCCTAACTTTTCTGAATCCCATGTCTTTCTCAGTTTACCCCATCCATGAGTTTCTGGGAAAAGAGTACACTGGGAAGAATTGAGGGTTAAAATATTTGAAACTTTTAAAATCAGAAAATCTCTCTATTCCAATCTCACTCTTAATTACTAATGGGCTAAATAAAGAACTTTAAGATGACAGTCATTTTTACTCAGAATTTTGAAATTGGTTCATTGTTTCTAGCTTCTGGCATTCCTCATGAGAAGCCTGATGCCATTCTGATGCCTGATCATTTGTACGTGACCTGTGTCTTTTCTCTGGAAGCTTATAGGATCTAATCTTTGTTGTCGATATTCTGAAATTTCATGATGATGTGTCTTAGTGTGAATCTCTTTTTAGCCATTGCGCTGGGAAATCAGGGGACCTTCTCAGTATGCAAATGTATGTCCTTCAGTTCTGGGAAGTTTTCTTGAATTATTTCTTTGATTAGTTTCTTCCCTTCATTTTCTCCATTTCTGAAATTCGTACAGTTTGAATGTTAGACTTCCTGAGCCTGGTCCTCTAAATCTCTTATTCTTCTATTTTCTCTCTTCCTCCCTCCTGCTTAAAACAATATATTTTTTGGTTCTGCTCTGAGAAATTTCCTCAAGTTTATATTCCAGCTCTTCAGTTGAGGTTTCTTTTTATTTCAATTATCAAACTGTGTATTAATTCCCAAGAGTTCTGTTTTATTTTGTGAATGTTCTATTTTGAGCATCCCTTCTTATCTTGTGGATGCAACATGTCTCTTTGAGGATATTATCCTGTGTAGTTTCCTTCCCCCTGCAGAGCCTCTGTGTCCTCTAAATTTACTTTCCCTATTTATTTGTGTGTATGTATGTCTAATTCATGTGTTATTTTTTCCACAAATGTTTAGGGATCCTTGATTGTGTGCTCATGTTAAATATGGGGCAGAAAACAAGATGGTTGGGGCTCCAGTGTGGTGACTGGGCTTTGTTGGCTAATGCCTCACTGTCGGGTGACCTGGCAGGGGACTTGTTGATATAGGTTCTTACTTCCTAGGACTGGTCAGATTCTATAGAGAGGGTGTTTCCATTCTTCGACCTAGAGGGTGGACTCCTGGCTCCAACCTGAGAACCAGGTGGGTAGGAGGGCTAGGGGAGCAAGTGGGATATCCCAGAAACCTTTGCCCAGCCCTCATGCTGTCAGGATGGTGCTCTGTGCCTCTCCCAGGAATCCCACAGTCCAGAGGACCTCTGTCTTACTCCCTTCCATGATTCAAGCTCTACTTGTCTGCTGGAGTGGGAAAGGGACGTGTTCTTAGCTGAGTAGGGGTAGGGAGGAGATCCAGGGGTCTTACTGCCTTTAAGCTGACTTGGAACAAATCCTTCTGTTGTTCTACTTCCAGAGATGCCTGGTATTCTCACCAATTCCAGAGCCATTGGAGTCGTGGATGGAGACCTGGTGTTGGTTTGCTTTCGGCGTCATGGCTTAGATCCTGCTTTCTCGGCTTTGCTAAGTCGGTGTTACACATCTGTCTCCTTGCCCAAGCTGCCAGAACTTTGTTGCTGTTGTCTTTTCCTCTGTGTGCTTTGTCCTTGTGGATTAGTGCCTTTTAGAAAAATTCTCACGCCGTTGCTTTCGTGGAGTTTCAGGGGAGAAATAGAGGTTAACGCATTTACCCAACCTGCTCTCTTGAACCACAATCTCTTGCACTTACAATCAATCGTTGGGTTCCCTGAGCCTCAACATCATCAACCATATCAGTGACGTATTGCCACAGCGATGCTGCCTAACAAACGCCCACAAACCTCACTGGCATGCAACAAAAAGTGTTTACGGAGCGTGAGGGTCTTCACGGTTCAGCTGCTCCTTGCTGGGTCAGCTAAGTGACTCTGCTGATCTTGAATGGGCTCACCCTCCTGTCTGGGGGCGGCCGAGGGTGGGCTGATCTAGGAGACCCTGGGCCAAGACAACTGGGCAACTCTGCTGTGCTCCACATGTCTTCCATTGTCGGCAGGCCAGTCCAGGAATGTTCTCATGGCAAAGGGGCAAGAGAGCAAGGGGAAACACGCAGTGCTTTGCTGTCATTGGTTAAAGTTAGCCACACGGCTGAGCCCAGAGTAAGAGGACAGAGCCAGACACCCCACTTGGAGTGGCAAAAGGCGTGGGTGCAGGGAGGGGTGAGTTGCCGGGGGCCACTGATGGAGCCGGATGCCCAGGCTTGGCTCTGGAGCAGAGTATCCCTCCCCACCGTCGAGTTTTCTTCTACTAAACCAGGAACCTGGGGTCCTGCCACCCTGATCTATATTCAGTTGACAGAGTCACTCCTTTGCTTACTGCTTGGAGCTGTCCGTCTCTAAAACAATCAGAAATGATCTCTCCGATAGAGAAATGTACTCCCCAAGCACAGGCTGGGGCTGTAGATCACAGGCAACCGATTTAATCTGCTTAATTATTTGATTCAATCAGAAGTTGGCTTAATTATTTTCTTGCTTCTCACCTCTTTTTAATCCATTCTGGAAACTGATTATGTCTTTAACACCAACCCAGAGATAAGCGTTTTCAATTGGGAAATGTAATTAGCCAAGGAAAATGAACGGTGGGCACTGCCTTTTGTTAAAGCACCATTGAAACCTAAGTCTGGTCAATACCCATGTGGTGTGAAGACGAGATGCGCCACTTGTGCCTGGAGAGGGGAGGCCCACAGGTGAGGAATTAGGCCACTTGGCATCGTAGCAAAACAGGCTCATTCATTAATTCATCCATGAGGCATTTCTAGGCCAGTTCCAGGCCCGCTGCTAGAGATGCAGAGGTAAACTGGCCATGTCCGGCGCCCCCAGAGTGTCTGGGGGGAAGGATCTACACATAATCATGATGTACAAAGTGTGGGGCACACAAAGGAAGGAGCCCCTGATTCTACCTCTGGAGCTGCACAGAGCCGGTAACATCAAGCTGGGCCTTGAGGGATGAGCTAGGGCATCCCCGGCAGAGAAGAGTAAAATGGCATTCTGGGTCGAAGGCACAGCATGTGCAAGGGTGTGGCGGTGAGAGAGCTCAAGAGCGGGTGCAGAGGCAGACTAGAGCAAGGCCGCCGTGCTAGGGCCTCTGAGAGCACAGATGCGCGCTGTGTCCTTGGGCCATCTCACTTTTCGGTTCCTCTCTCCCCCTGCTAAGAGTACCAGGGTTCTCCTAAAGTGTGTTAGTAGAAGTTTAAGATATATGACTTTTGAGGGAGACTGAATAATCTTAAACCTGGCAGATGGATTCAGGGCAATTGAGAACCACAGATGTGCGTTCTAGAGCTTAAGAATCGGAGGGCAGATGTTAAAAAATTAAAAAAAAAAAAAAGTTGGGGGTGGGGGGAGAGCGCCTGGGTGGCCCGGTCACTTAAGCGTCCAACTTTAGCTCGGGTCATGATCTCATGGTTCATGAGTTTGAGCCCCACGTCAGGCTCTGTGCTGACAGCTCGGAGCCTGGAGCGTGCTTCAGATTGTGCATTTCCTTCTCTCTCTCTACCCCTACCCTACCCCGCTCGTGCTCTGTCTCTATTTCAAAAAATAAACATTAAAAAATTAAAAAAAAAAAAAAAAGAAGAAGAAGAATAGGAAGGCAGGGGAAGGGAAGGCATTCTGGGCAGAAGGTACAACCTGAGCAAAGCCTTGGTGATACGGCACACTGAACTGAGTATGACTACAGCATGGAATGAAACGTGGGCGATGAGCCACCCAGGTGGGCAGGACTGGGTCCACGAAGGGTCCTTTAGAGAGCAATTGGAGGCCAGCTCCTTGGTCTCAGCATCTACAACAGGGGAACTGCAGACACGGGGGCCTCCCTAACGCTGCTCGGGCGATAGCTGCCGCTTCGGGCCCCCTCCCATGAGTCTTTACTTTCTCAGAAGCTCTAAGTGCTCGGATCAGTGGTCGCTGATCAGATTTGCTTGGATCTCTGCCCAAGACTGAAACTTGTCTGGAATGTGGTGAGGTGGAGAGGTTACCTGGCCAGGTGGCTCCTGCACCTGCAGAAAGAGAAGGAAGGCCCCCTGCCACCAGGGCCACCACACCTGCGCCTACCTGGTTCCTATTTACCTTAACCTTCAGCCGTCCTTCCAGAGGAAAATTCAGCCAAGGGAGACCGTGAGCTAACAGAAGTTGCCAGGCCTCGCCTCACTCAGAGGCACACACCCACTGTCTACCGGATCCCACCCCATCGGATCCGTGCCCACTCAGGTGTTGAATGCAATGGTGACCAACACGTGGATAAAAGCAATTTTATATCCTGCTTTGTTGCTTGATAGGCTCTTGCAGCCTCTTTCCCTGCCTTCCCCAGGTGGGACCCTCCTCACTGGGGGACAACTGGCATAGGGAGAGCACGCCCACGCTGCAGGCGTGAAGGCCGTGGTTCCCGCTTACTTGCTGTGTGACCTTGGACAAATTGCTTAACCTCACTGAGCCTCAGTTTTGTCATCTGGCAACGGAGATAACGTAACCACCTGTGCTGTAGAGTTCAATGGCATGTAGGATGTCCTGAGCAGGGGACTGTGGCTGTTGTGGGGCCTGTAGGACCCAGCTCAGATTACTGCCCAGGGGACTAGCTGGGTGGCCTTGGGCGCTGGCTGTTTTATCTCTGTGAGCCTAAGTTTCCTCCTCGATGAAGTAGTGGTGATGGCACCCTCCGGATGTACGGATCAAACAGGTGCATTACTGTGTGTGAAAAGACTTTGGAAATGGATGCTTTTTGTCTTTGTTGTTTCTTCTCTGTCTTTCCATAGAGCCTAGTCCGGGGCGCGGATGGTTTTTACTCTGTCAGGTGATTTGAGAGCTCCTCAGAGTCCCCAGCCAAAGCCAGGGAGCAGGCGGGGGGAGAAGGTCAAGAGTCTGTACCCGCTAGCCTGAGAGCAAGGCAGCAGGTCCCCTGACTCCAGGCCCCTGTGGTTGGGGGACAGGCACTCTCCACCCCCGCCCCCAGGCTACAGGGGAAGAAACCCCCTCGGCAAAAAGACATGTAGTAACCAGGGTCCCGTTAAAGTCACTGACAGCCAGGTCCAGCTCATCACATCACACACCACTCAGGCCTTTCTCCTCTCTTCCTGTAAGTCTCGGCATCAGTCCTGGGCTGGGAGTGTGGGACTGCTCAGGAGCAGGGTGCGGGGGGAGCCTCAGCCACTGATGGGGGCTCCTGAGCCCCGGCTCCCAGCCAGACTGGCTGGCGGAACATAGCCACACAAGGTTCTCGGATCTTCAAAGGCAGCAAGCGTGTGGCCTGAGCACAGAGACTGGCAGGAGGACACCAGAGCCGGAGAAGGGGGTGGGGGTGGGGGTGGGGGCTGTGCTGAGACATGATGACAGTGTTTTGATAACAGTGCCTACCTGGCATGTCTGAAAACTCAGGCGTGCATCTTCCTGGCAGGGCATGCAGCTTCCTGCTAATGAGTCTTGAGAGGCTGAAGTCATCAGAAGGCTGGGCTGACTCCTTCCCAGGGGAGCTGCCGGGGATGGAAGCCAGGCGCCAGCCCCCTCCCCCAGGGGGCTCAGCTATTTGGGGGGGCATCTCTGTTGAGGGACAGAACTAAAACCTGGAGTGAGGTCAGGATCTGCGGGTGGACCCTAGCCCTTGCCCAGAGCTTCTCCAAGGCCCTGGCTGCAGTGCTCCCTCCTCGGCAGGGTCTGTGCAGAGCCCCCTCTCCTTCAGGACTTGGAGAGACGGAAGCCAATGACACCAGCAACGAATGCCACCTCTGTAGTACTTCCTGCTTGCAAAGCAGCCCTCACGTTTGCCGTCTTATTGGGCCTTCGTAACAGTCTGCATGAGAGAAACTGAGGCTCAGAGAGGCAAAATAGCATGCCCAAGGTCGCTCCATTTAGTGGGTGTATTTACGTAAGGTAACGCTAGCTGCTGTAACAGGTAAACCCAGAGAGCTCAGTGGATGGGGACAGCAGACATTTATTTCTTGCTCATATAAAGTCAAACTGACAGGAGGAGGAAGGGGCTCTGTTCCTCACGATCACTTAGGCACCCGAGGTGCTGGAGGCTTTATCGTCTTCAGATTGTGACACCCAAGGTCACCTTGGTCTTGGAACATCCCACAGGTGAATCTGGCCTCAAAGTGGTGTGTGTAACTCCTGCCCACATGCCATTGGCCAGAACTTGGTCATATGGCCCACCTAAATGCAAAGGGGGTGGGACATGAAGTTCCAGACTGGGCAGCAGTTTCCCCACAATGGCTCTGCCCTAGCCACGGGGAGTGTGTGAGATTTGCTGGGCATAGGACACAATGTTTTCCTGGAACAGAGGCTGGGGACACTGGATCAGAGTTTGATGGCGGGGGGCCACTTAGAAGTCAACAAGTGCCCAATGTGGACTGAGACCTGGAAGAAGACACAGGATGTTCCTGACCCTGTGAGGAGCCTGGATCACATGTTGCCCCAGCCTTTTCCACGGCCTCCCTGTGGCCCCTTCAGTTAGCTTTGAATCCGCACCTCCGTGGTTCCCCACAGCCCTCCTGACAGAGTCCAAACCCTTAGCCTGGCATTCACAGACCTTCCTGGGAGGACTCCAAGTTAGCTTGTAGCACAACTCCCTTTATCCCCCCTCCCCACATATGCTCTGCTCCTCCCTGACCAGCTTCTCACCGTGTGGGGCTTTTGCCCATGCTGTGCCCTCTGCCTGGAAAGTCTTTCTTCTAGTTCTTCACCTTGCAGACTTCTGCTCGTCCTTCCTGATCTAAATCAAAAGCCATCTATGAGGCTCCCTTCAGCAGAGTTAGCTGCTCAGCCAGCTCTGAGACTGACAGTTTACTGTATACCGGGCACTGCTTGAAAGGCTTTATAGGGATTAACTCTTTCACAGCCTTCCAAGCCTAGAAGATGGGGAGCCACGCCTCTGAGAGAGACGGGAACCTGGGTGAGGTCACTCAGCTAGCGAGTGGCAGACGGAGTCCAAGCCCAGGTATGCATGCTCACAGCTGAGACTTACCACTGCCTAAACTCCTGTCTTTTATTAGCCCCTGTCACAATACATCATAATTACTCATGTACTTAATAGTTTGCCATCGAACTTGCCGTCTTTCTGAGACAGCAGCTGCAGACTTCCTGCGGGCAGAAGTCATCGCCCATCCATCCTGGAGTCTCCCTCACCGCTGTCCCCACCACCATCAGGCCAAGGTCTGGGTGGAGATTTTCTCTCAAATAAATCCCTCGCCTGCCGAGAACCAGAACCAGAAATTCCTCAAGTTATCGTCTGTCATAATCCCTTCCCTGCTTGCCTGTCAGTTTTTGAAAGTTAACCTGAAACCATTTGAAAATGATCTGAGAGGCATAGACCAGCCTTCTCTTTGCATGATTAAGTACGATGGCTTTTTAATGATTTGAGCTGTGCCTTCTGTGGTTTGACAAAAATGGATTACCATATATTTCTGAAAAACGTGCCTCTGAAATCAGATTTTTTCCATTTTCTCGGCCATCCTCACAAACCTTTGCTGAGAATGACAAATACTCTGGGCTTTAATTGTTCAGCTGCACGACGGTGGCACCTCCCAAGTTCCAAGAACTGCTCTCTTCGGGGAAAGCCTTGAAAGGCTCCTGGGGTTCGATCTTTAGGAAATTGAACTGTGTGTTTTCTCTGAAGCAGGAAGAGCTGTCTTCTGGGCTTGGCATATTTGCTGCATTTGTGAATTGCTTTGGCCCCGAGATCCAAAACAGAAGCAGGTTCTCCCCCACCCCCCAGGAAGCACACTCAGGGTTGTCACACCAGGCATGTGGTGTGGGTGGGCATGGGCAAGTGGGGTAAGGGGCCTCTCCCTGGGCAGCCCAGGCACAGACCTTCCTGCTCCCCCTTTCTACCTAACTCTACCTTATCCAAGATGCCCACACCTTCAGAGGGGGTATTATCAGTCCGTTTGGACAGATACAGACTCGTGGCTCAGAGAGGTTAAGTAACTTGGTTAGGGCCACACAGCTGGTAATATACAGAGCCAAGTCTCAAACATTTTGACCAGAAGCCTAGGCTTTTTCCACTATCACTACTGCCTCTAAAAAAAAAAACACAAATCAAATGAAAGGTGACTCACAGGCACCCCCTGCAGTCCTTTTACATTTAAAGAAAAAAACCTCACTCTACACCGACTAGCGCCAGTCTCTCTAGTAATATGCATTATCTGACATGATCCCCATTTCACAGATGGGGATGTTGAGGCTCACGTGGGTGAAGTAGCTAATGAGAGGTCACACAGCTAGGAATAGCCAAGGTAAGATTTGATTCTCTGCCTACCTTACTCCAAAATAGCTTCCTCTCCCCATCCTTTGTAGGAAATAAAAATCTGTCCCCCTCACCTCGGTCAGGTGGTTAACATAGATTAGTCTGGCAATGAGAAGGCTGCATGACTTTCGGTGTGAAATGTGTGCAAGTATCTTTTCAGCTAAGGAGGGGTGTGTGTGTGTGTGTGTGTGTGTGTGTGTGTGTGTGTGTCCTGTTAGATTCTAGAAGGGGCCTAAGGACTGAAGAAAGGGAAGGTCCCTGGTCAATAGAGTGAGGTGAGTCAGTCCTCTCATCTTCACTGGATGCTGGGAGTGCAGCAGGGGGCCCATCAAGGGCTCAATGGCCATCTGGTCATGCCTGCTCTGGCCCCTGCTCAGCTCTGAAGGTGAATTCAGCACATATTTACTCAGAAAGTCCTGAGTGCCCAGCATTCTACTGGGCTCTTTGCTGACTCCACAGACGAAGATGACCAGCCTCTCTGCCTTCTGGAGCTTCGGCCTGTCAGAGAGACAGACCCACCCAGAGCCTTCTGTGAGTCAGCCTGGGCCAGGTGACTAGCATGACCAGCCCGCATCCCCCCTGGAGGGGATCCGAGGAGGCTTCGTGGAAGCAGGGGTGCCAGGCTGGTCTGTGTGTCACAGTGGGGCTCCTGCGGGGAGAGGCGCCCAGCTTTTCTCACGCAGGCAACGTCTACACCGGAGGGCCGTTGCCCCAGCCCGCAGGCAAGGGGATGGTCTGGAGGTCGTGTGGCTGTGGGCACCTGCCTGGGACCCTCTCGGACCCTCTGAGCTAGCCAGGGTGGCAAGGAAATGCAGACAGCTGAGTTGAATCCTGATTCCACCCTTCGTCCACCTCGGGAGATTTTCATGGCCACTCTAAGTGCCAGAATCCCCATCCGTGGAATGGGGACACGAAATGTGCCCTCCCCATGGGGCTGTTGGAGGCTCGAGAGAGGCACTGCCCACAGGTGCTCAGCAGCAGGGTATCCGCCTCCACAACGGCTGGTGGCTGTTGCTCTGTCTCTGCTGAGGCCCGTGTGAGCGGCTGTGCATCCAGCCTTTTACATGCGCGGTGTGATCCCTCGCCCTCGAGACGGTTCTGCAAGGTGGAGTTCTTGTTGGTGCGGTTATACAGATGAGGAAACGGAGGCAGCTAGTGAGTGTGGCTCCCAGCTCAACCCTTCTAGCCCCTTCCCGGCAGCTCGGCCATCCCAGCGACTGGAAGGACCCTCCCCTGGGCCCAGCTCCGTACCAGGCTGTCTCCGCATTCAGTCTGCTATGTGTCTGTTTCTTGGGAGTGAATAGGGCCCCTTTGATTGCCTTTCTTTTCCCCTTTCCAAAAATCATCATCTTGTTATCAGAGGCACACATCTGCGTCTCTTGGCTCTGACCCACAGGCTGTGTTTGCCGCGATCAATGCGTAGCTCTGTGTGGCCATGATGTATATCCAAGATGGCACTGTGACCCTGAACCTGTGGGCCAGGGAGGGCAGCGGGAGGCCCCCCTGATGGGGCTGAGGCAAGGCAGCTGGCTGACACTGCCCTGCGCTCAGGGCTAATTCTTCTTGTTCCGGGACTGGGGAACAGCTGCCCCCCAGCTTGGGGGCATCCCTAGCTGCCTCAGAGCCTGGGCCCAGGTACTCCCTGCCACTCTCCCGGTGGGCACTCGCCAACCAAGATGGATGGCTCCCTGAATTACTCCACGAGGGGTCCCCGCTGGGTCCTCTCCCAGCCACTCTCCACACCACAGCCAGAGGAGCAGCCGGAAGCCATCCATTTCTCTCCCTGAGTCCTGTAGCATGGCCCCGCCCCCTCACCCCAGCCACCGTCCTCCTCCCTCACTGTGTGTAGTGACCTCCTCTCTGCTCCACAGATATGTCAAGACTCCCCTCAACTTGGTCTGTTGTCTCTGCTGTGCATTCTGCCTGGCCTGTACCCACCCCTCCTTCTGTCCTCCGCTTCCTTCAGGCCTCGGCTCAAATGCCCCCCCTCTCCTGGCCTCAGGCCCTGCTCTCCCCTCCTTTACGACAGGCATTACTTTGTAACTGGATGTTGTCTGTGTGACGCCTGGTTGCTGTCATTCTTCCCCACCAGACCTGCAGCTTTTGGAGGCTGGAGATCAGGACCATCCGCTCCCCTCTGTGTTTCCTGAGCACTCAGAAATGTGCTTTTGGGTGAATAAATCAGTCTCGAGCAAGCGACTTAATTCCTTGAAGCTTCAATCTTCATCTGTAAAAGAGGGACAATAATAGAATTGTCACAAGGTTTAAAAAAGACGTGTGTGAAACATATGGCCCAACGCCTGGCACAAAGCAAGTGCTGGGTCAGGGCTGAGTGTGGTTATTTTTATTAACCCCTGGTGAGGAAGGGGTTGGTGGTTGGCATCGAGGAGAACTCCACATTCCACAGGCAAACCTTTGTGGGGTGCTGGCCCTTGGCAAAGATCTCGGGGTGTCATGGGATTGGTCTCTGCCCCCCCACCCCCACCCCCAGTGCCTCACACCACACATCAGCCGCCTCTGGCAAGGGGCGCTTTGTCAGGGAGGCTTTCTCATCCGGGAATGAGGCCGTGGGAGGAGGGCATCCGATCCTTCAATCGGCAAGTCCCAGCGACGCCTTGACTTGGCTTCGATTAACCAGGCTGAGATTCAGCCCCGAAGACACTCACTGCCCAGGATGGACTGGAAAAAAAGGACACAGGTGACACGGATTGCCATAATGACAGTTGAAAGAAGTTCTTTTGATAAAAGTGTTCCGAGGAAGAAGACCCCAGATCCAGGTGGAGGAATCAAGGATATCTTCATGGAAGCAGCAGCATTTTCTCTAGGACTTAAAGTAGACATTGGACTGGGGAGTGTGCAGAGACATTTGGGGTGAGAGGAGGGCATTCCAAGCAGAGGTAGAGCTTGAGTAAAGGGCTGGGAGCCTAGAAAGAGGGGACCACACAGTGTAGCTGGAGTATGGAAAGATATTAAGAAATAAGGCTGGGGGCACCTGGGTGGCTCAGTCGGTTAAGCGTCCGGCTCAGGTTATGATCTCACGGTTTCGTGAGTTCAAGCCCCACATCGGGCTCTGCGCTGGCATCTTGCTTGAGATCCTCTCTCTCTGTCTCTCTGCCCCTCCCCTACTCACACTGTCTCTGTCTGTCTCAAATAAATAAACTGAAAGAAAAAGAGAAGAGAAGAGAAGAGAAAGAGGGTACTGTATCAGTCAGTCTCTTCCAAAATAATGCTGGGGAACAATTATTCTACAATGAGTGGCAGACAAGGAGTGTTTTGTTTTGTTTTGCTTTGTTTTGTTTTGTTTTTTTAAATTTTTTTTTTCAACGTTTATTTATTTTTGGGACAGAGAGAGACAGAGCATGAACGGGGGAGGGGCAGAGAGAGAGGGAGACACAGAATCGGAAACAGGCTCCAGGCTCTGAGCCATCAGCCCAGAGCCTGACGCGGGGCTCGAACTCATGGACCGTGAGATCGTGACCTGGCTGAAGTCGGACACTTAACCGACTGCGCCACCCAGGCGCCCCTTGTTTTGTTTTTTTAAAGGTTTATTCATTTTTTCAGAGACAGAGCATGAGGAGGGAGGGGCAGAGAGAGAAGGAGACACAGAAACCGAAGCAGAGAGCCTGATGCGGGGCTCAAACTCACGAACCATGAGATCATGACCTGAGCTGAAGTTGGACGCTTGACCAACAGAGCCACTCAGGCGCCCCTAGGAAGCGTTTATTTCTTATTCATATAGTTGCAGATAGGCTATCTGGGCTGTGCTCAGCTGGGTCCAGTCTGTTCCATCTGTCTCTCAGCCTTCTTGGACCAGTGGCTGTTTGAGATTTGTTCTTCTCACTGTGAAAGGTAGGAGTGCAAGAGGGCAGGCCCAACCATGCAAGCTTATTTCAAACTTCTATTCAAGTCATGTTCACTAATCCCATTGACAAGTCTCACAGCCGAGCCTAAAGTCAAGGGCACAGTTTAATTCCCCACTCACCATGACGCCAAAGCAAATTACATGGGCAAGACCAAGGTTGATGGGCCGGGGATGTTTGCTTCTCCCATGGAGGTGAAGGGAGGGTACGGAGCAATCTTCTAACTTAACAGGTGAAAGCCAGGTAGAAGCCAGTGTGTATGGAGGGACTCAGCAGCTGCCCAGAGCTGCGGCTGGACTTTAATGTCTCTCGGGGTGAGCAGCAGAAGGCTCCGTCTTTTCCTTTCCCGCCAGTGAGCATTAAGTGTGTTGAAAATGCCACAGTGCCTGCCCAGCTCCTATCCTGCCTTCCTGAGGGCTCATGCCTCCTCCCTGCCTGGCATGAAAGCCATGCTAGTCTTTCCTGCTGGGCCAAGGAGGTCAAGGATCTGCAAGGGATCCTAGCTTTGCCAGCCCCGAGGTGGCTTCCTCTGCTGGAACTGAGCCTTACGATAGCAGGCCCACGCACTGAGCGCCTAGGTGTGGTGCGCCGGGTATATAAAATTCTCTTGGATTGAATGCCTGCTGAATGCTCTTTGTGTGCATTTCTCTGAACTGGCCACACCCTTCTAAGAAGGAGACTTTATTCCCATTTTCCTGAGGTCAAGTTAGTTGCCCAGGACCCCACAGCTGGGAAGGAACTAAGCTAGGATTAGAACGGAGCCTACAAGGGTGTATGGTCTGGAAGGTGGTACCTGGTCACAGCTCTGCCCTGAGCTACTGAGCCACTGTGTGACTTTGGAGACACCACTGTAGCATCCTGGGCTCCAATTCCTCTGTCTGCCTTTTCTTCTCTCCGAGATGTCCTGAGATAAAAGCAGCTCCAAATTCGACCCTCAGCACTGTCACAGGGAGTTTTAAAAGACAAGTTTCCCGATCGGGCAGCACCCTCAGCTCTTACTTAAAAACAAACTAATACGACATTAACGTCTTTACAACACGCCCTGTTTTCCAGTGAGGAGCCCTGTCCAGTAGACTAGTTCAGTGAACCATGTCTGGTCATCCGTCACATTGACCCTCATTCAGCAGTCGGCCGCAGCAAACGTCCTCCGGCCTGTTACGGCAGCAAAGCGTGACATCTGTTTGGGAAGGCTGGAGGAAGCCATTAGTTCCACCAGGGCCGTGATGTCTGCACGTCCCCATTTTGTCCCCGCGACAGTGTTTTCCTTGAATGGCTGGCCACTGCTGTGTATGGTGTGTTTTCTCCGAGGCCAAGAGCCCTTTTAAAGTGTCCGAGGATCTCCAGGAAGGCGCTGTCAGTGTTTCCACTAGCCGTGCATTCATTCAACAGCCGTCTGCTCTCACCTTCTCTGCGCCTGGCCTGGGGATGGATGCCCGGGCCACTGGGAAGAGTCAGATCCAGCCAGTGGCCCCTGGGATTCACAGGCACGTACGATGTGGTGGGAGCAGTGCCGTGACCAAGGGGCCTGCGGCAAAGTGGGGCAGGCTTGCACAGGAGGGAGTGGGCAGGTCTGCTTGGTGGCTCAGGAATTCCTGAGAGAAGACTCCACGCTCCAGCCAAGGCCAGGACAGAGAGTAGGTGTTCACCAGGCCAACTCGGAAAAGGAAGGTATCCCGGGCATAGGGACTCATGTCAGCAGAAACCCCATGGCCTTCGGGGAGCTCCTGATGACATCATGTGGGTAGAGCATCACGTGCACAGAGAGCAGCGGAGAGGCTGGTGAGGCTGCCAAGGCCTGGACCACGAGCACCCAGTGCACTGTGCCCAGGGACTTTGAATGTGATTAGGGCATCGAGGGCCTAAGAAAGGCAGTGGCATCATCAGATCTGATCATCTTTTATTGATTCACTCCTAGCAAGAGCGTCCTGTTGAGTGCCAGGAATAGTTCCTAAAAAATATCTTTAGTCCTTCCAGAGGCTCCAGGAAACCTCTGCCTGGAAACACACATCCTCTGAACACAATTTTATGTGATCCAGGAAATAGCCATCGTGGGAAGATTCAAGAAAAGTATTATTCCTGAAGGAAAAAGAACCCTCCCAGACCTGACAGAAATGCAGAGGTCCTAATCCCTAAAAGGATTTCATGCAGCCAGAAGACGTCACCATCCAAGATGCTGTGATATCATGCACTTTGGGGTAGCGGGGATATCATTTCCATCATCCCCGACACCCACAAAGCAGAACGTTCCAGTCGCTACTGCTGTATAACAAATTACTCCAAAATTTGGTGGCTTAAGACAATTCTTTTATTATGCTCACAGATTCAGTGGGTCAGGAATTCATAAAGGGCACAGTGGGTACAGCTTATCTCTTTACCACTGTGTATGCGCCCTCAGCTGGAAAGGCTTGAAGGGTAACTTGACAGGTGGAGCCCACGCGTGTGGGATTGGTGCTGGCAGTTCAGAAGGGGCTGTCACTCAGAAAGCATATACATGGCCTCCCCGTGCGTTCTCTCCTTGTGGGCTCCATTGTCCTTCCTCACAGTATGGTGGCTTGTTCTAAGCACCAGCGTTCCAGGAGACAAGAAGTGGAAACTGCCAGTTTCTTAAGGTCTGGGCCTAGAAACTAACACATTGCCCCTTCTGCTTTATTCTTTTGCTCCCGGTAGTCACAGAGGTCGACCCAGATTCAAGGGGAGGATCCTTGGGAGGAGTCCTTCTCATGGGGTGGGGTGCACTGAGGCAGCCATGTTTGGGAAATACAACCTGCCCGACAGCCACACTGAGAAACTGAGAAAGCTTGGAAGCTGAGAAAGAAACACTTGTGTTGTTTCTTTACAGATGAAGAAAAGTCTCTGTGGATTATGTCATCAAATTAAATGCAACCATTAGAGTATGGCTCTGGGGATAGTGCAGTAATAGGCTATGCTTTGGGTGATTTTTTTTCCTTCTGAGTGTTCTTCCTGGAGCTTATGTTGCCCGGCCTGACCCATTTCTCTTTGCTAATACAACATCACATAAAAACCTCGTGGTCATTAAGACAGCAGAGTCAGGAGAGGGGATACAAACCCTGTCTAGCAGCCCAGGGTTCCTGCCCAGGCAGCCCTGGGGGGTGGGGGAGGGAGGAGGTGACAGGAGCCGGGGGCCAGTCCCTTACAGAAACTGACCCACGCACAACAAATAGCTTCGCACAGGACAATGGTGTGGACACACACAGCCACCCTGGCTGATCTGGCCACAGCCTGGTGGTGGGGTCTGCTCTGTCTCTTGGCACCCGCCCCTGGAATAGATAGCTAACCTGCCCCGGGCGTGGTCACCACGGACACCTGCATGGTGGGCTCAGTCTATTCAAACCAACACATGTACCTTTACCTCTGGGTGCCAGACCAGAGCCAGGCACTGCAAAACGTGAATGAGCCACAGCCCCTGCAAACCCTCCCCACCCAGAGTGACGGGCCTTTTATTCTCAAATACTTAGCAGGCACCTGTGATGGGCTGGAAAGTGTCCTGGGCAATGGAGGACAGCAGTGAACAAAACAGGGCTGTCCCCTCCTATGTTCCCTTACGAGAAGACAGTAAACGGGGAAGCAGATCCACACATGACGTCTCTGGGATAAAGGTGCTGAGGAAGAATAGAGAGGCAAGGGAAAAGCGACAGAGGTGTTGTTGTTGTGGCAGTGTGATGGAAACTGCCAAGGCCTAACAGGGAGCAGGCTTGGAGGGCCGCAAGAACAACATGCGATAAGGGTGGAGTGAGAGAAATAGGGAGGGGGAGTGGGCGATGAGGCCGAGAGGAAGCCGGGGCCAGGTCACAGGGCCTCAGAGTCCAATGGGAGCCATGGGAGGGTTGTGAGCAGAAGAGTAGCACAGAAGGACTGGCATTTTCAAAGGATCTTTCTGGCCGCCACGTTGAGGATAGATGGGTGGAGGTGTGGGGGTGGGGGACGCAAGGGTAGAAGCCCAGGGGCCAGTTAGAAGGCTCTTGGAATAAATCCAAGAGAGAGAAGAAGGTGGCTGGACCCAGGGGGCAGCACAGAGGAGGGGACAAGTAGGTGGAGTCTGGAAATCGTGCAGAAAGCCACCAGGATTTGCTGCGGGATAGGATGGAGAGAAGAGAGCTGCAGAATCAAGGGCTGGGGCACTGCTCTTGGGAGGAGGGGCTTGGCGTTAACCACTGTGGTTGAGGAGTAGGTTAAAGATGAGACGCCTATGGTCTCCCGGGGGGGGGGGGGGTGGGAAACAAGGTCCTGGCTGGGAGTTGACATTGGGGAGTCCTCAGCATGTAGGTGGTTATTGAACTAAGGGAATGAGGGAGGGCAGAGAAGAGAAAAGGCCCAGTGATGACGGAGCCCATCCATAGTGGTCTGGCGAAGAGGAGGAACCAGCAGAGGAGACTGGGAAAGTGCAGATACAGGGTTAGAAAAAGAGTGGCGTCCCAAAGGCCACGGTCCGCTCAGAGCAAGCACGATGCCAGGGAGGGTAAGTGCATCCGTCAGAGATGGACCATCCTGGCTCCCTGCCTTTCCCACTTCCACTGGGAAGCTATTTCTTGAGCCGGAGATGAGTCTTCTGCACCCCGGAGCCCTGCTCTTCTGGAAGGGCAGAGACACATAGCTTAGCAATTCTTTGTGGTGCACCGAGAGTGGGGCAGCTCTTGTGGTGGAGATGGGGGTGCCCAGAATGGGGGCAGACAGTGTGGGCCTGGAGGAGCTGCTGAAGGTTTTCTCAGGGGAGGAGGGTCCAGGGAGGGCAGGACCTCACGTAGACCATGGAATGACGTTCACAGTGGCTTCCTGAGGGTGGGCTCTAGATCTCTCCAGGTGAAGGTAGGGTGGGGAGGCCGTTCCTAGCAGTCTGCGGAAGAGTCACAGAGGTAGGGACATCTAAAGAGGCCACAGGGAATGGTGGGAGGCCTACTTGGGCTGGGGACTCTGACCTTTGGGGCTGCTTGGAGACAAGGTGCAGAATTGGTGCAGAGAGGCAGCGGGAACCCTTGACCCCAAGGAGCTCGCAGTCAGTTAGAAGGTGAGCAGAGCCCCAAGGTTCAGCACAAGGGTGGTAGACACACCAGTGGAAGCTCTCTCCGCAGGAGGAGCTTGGCTGGATGGAATCAGGGAAGGCTGCCAGTGGGAGGTAGAGCTTGGAGAGCGTGTGGGCTTTGAGTGTGGCCAGATGCACAGAACGGCTTCCTGGCAGAGAAGAGCGCGCGTGCCAAGGTATGGAGGCAGGAGTGTGCAGCACGTGTCCAGGAAGCAGAGCTTGATGGGAGAGGAGATTAGCCGGATCCTTTGGAGTCAGACCCAAAAGGCTTCACCCCCACCGCCCCCCACCCCAACCTTATTGCATGGGCACTGGGAAGCCGTTGCAGTTTCCTGAGCTGAGGAGGGACACAGCTGGGTCTCATTTTAGGAAGACAGGTCAGGCAACAATGTACAAGGTGAATTTGAGGGGAAGGGGAGGGGTCCTGGAGGTAGGAAGACCCTTTTAGAGGCAGGTGCCCACCCAGATCGGGGATGTTAACGGCCTCAGCAGCAGACACAGGTAGGACCAATGTGACACTTTTCCTTTAAGTTGGGCCAAAGGTTTTGTAAGCTGCAGCCTCATGCCGCACTGCCCTGTGGGGCAGGGAGGGGCTGGTAACACAGGAGCACCACAAGGCCTCGGTGACCCCAGAAGACTGTGGAGGGGCTGCCCAGGGCCAGTTGAGGCCAAGGAGGGCCACGCTTCTGTGTGTTGGGTGAAGCTCACATGTACCTAACACTGTGCCAGCACCTTTCCATCCACTGCCCCGCTTAGCCCTCCCGGCATCCTTAGGAAGTAGGTCCTACTGTCGTCCCCATTTTGAAGATGAAGGACACAAGACTCAGAAAGGTACAGTGACTTGCCTTGGCACACAGATAGTATGTGATGGAACCAGGATTTGAACCCACATCTCCGTGACCAGGCCAGTGTTTCAGGATGAGCTACTGGACCCAGGAAATAAGAACAATGAACTAATTTGTCAAGCACTTAACTCTGCCCCAGGCATACACAGGTGTCTTTATGAGAAAGGCCAGGCACTTATATGATGCATTTATCTCAGCTTAGGAACCTGCAGTGGCTCCCCAGTATCTAGCCCACTGGCCTTACCTCACTTTACAGAGGAGGACTTTGATATTTGGAACAGATGTGTGGCTGGCCCCAAGCTGGGGTTTGAACCCAGGGCTGTGTTCTTTTAACACACCTCACTGCCTCCTGCCTGGCAGGTGGAGGGGTGGGGGTGGGGTTGGGGGGTAGGGGGAGGTGTCGTTTGTGCACAATGAGCATTCAGAGCTAGAAGTGGGAGAGTGAACCAATCTGGAACCTGCCTCAGGGCCAAGGCCAGTGGAACTTTCAAGCTGGCTGCCTGCCTTTTTGTCCCCCTTCGGCTCTGTGCGTCTAAATCGAATGCCTATTCTCTGAATAGGGTTGTGTGTTTTCCCCTGGGGAGCTGCCCCAGGCCAGCTGCAGGTACAGATAGAGTTGAATTCGGGATTGGGCCTTCTCTCTGGCCCAGCCTGGCCGCTGGGTAACCTCTGGCTGGGAATGAAAGGCTTTCCAATAAGTGCCTTGCTGGCCCGCAGCCCGGCTGTGTGGTAGGTGGGGGCCTGGGTGAGAGGTCAACTGAGGAAGGATACAGGAACCTGAGAGCCGGGCAGAACTTTGCCAAAAGCTCGCTTAGCGAGCTACCTTCTCAGCCGGGGCCTCCGGAGCATTTGGGAAGGAGAGCTGGTCACGAGGAGCCCTGGCTGCCCTTCTGGCCCAGCCTAGACCCTTGGGCTTCTGAGCTCAGGCTCAGCCCAGGGAAGGAAGGTCCCTGGGGTAAAAACACTGGGCAGCTCAGGGCAGGATTCAGAAATCAGACACCCTGGGTCTGGTCCCCTTGACCTTGGGCTTCTCTTCAAGCCCTCCCTGGTCAGAGCGGCCTCCTGTCCCTTGGAGGGATAGGGCAGGGTTATCAATCAGATCCAACTGTTTTCACAAGGAATTGAGAGAAGTTGGGTTCTGCTCTGCCTTTGATCTAATCCTGGGTTATGTCCCAACTCCTCTCTGGGGGCCCTCTATGAAATTTAGGGGCTGGGCAGTGGGATCTTAAAAATCCCTTCTGGCCCTTAAAAAATCCGGTGTGAGGCCCTGTGGTGTAACAGGAGGGGGCCGTAGCTTCAGAGCCAAGAGGATGGACACCAGCTGGTGCTCCATGGCCGGGCGTGTCTCAGCATCTGTGCATCTCGGGCCCATGGATGTTCCCATGCCCCACTGCCTCTTCATCTGACAGTAAAGCGTCCCTGTGAACCGGGTTTGGCCATTGACAACCACAGGGGAAGCAGCCAGCATAAACCAGGAAAGATCAACTTTGTTTGGCTTGGGTGTTTTCCTACCTATCCTTCAGTGTAGGAGGAGTTGACGTTCTAGAAATTCACTTCATCCCCAATACCAAAACCATCTTGGGATGCCTGACTCTGGATTGGGGAGCCCTTGCTTCTGGAAGCAGATTCTAAAGCCTCCAGCTTTACCCTTCTCCCAGTTTCTCCTGATCTCCCTCTCATCCTTTTCCAGGCCTAGGAAGGTGGTGGTTTGAGTTTCAGGAGTCTCTGCCTGCAAAATCAACACAAGTGAGTAGTTAGAGAAGCGCTAATTAAGGAGATTAGAGGCTGACTCTGAATGCAGGTGTGCCCGCAAAGCCCGAGCTTGTGCTTCAGACTCAAGTGGGGCTCAGCCCTGTGCGCTCCAAAGCTCCTCCAGGGGGGAGGTGGAGCCTGCGGTCCTCACTGAGCCTCTTCAAGGCGGAACCGTCAGTCCTCCTGAGCTACATGCCAGTATCTAAAGGATTTGCTGCTACTTTACTTTAAAGGAGGCAGCTGTCTCTTACAGGAAGCCCTCCAGATGGCCCCAGGCACATCGCTTTCTCCCTCCTTTCTTCCTTCATGGGACTCTACACTCAGGCTCTGGTTGTGCCACGTGGGGAGGCCTTCCACATCACTCTCCTGCCCAGCCCGTGGTCTGGAGAGCTGCGATATTTTGCACCATTATCTCAGCCCTTACTCCCCAGGATAAGAATCTAAGGCCCAGTAGCAGGGGCCAGGCCTCAGAACTTGCGCTTTCTGGACTGACCATCCTAGAGTGGCCACAAAACCTTTGGTTTGTGCATTTGTTTGGTTTCTTTGCCCAAACATCCCCCCCCCCTTTTTTTTCCCAAATGGAAGTAGGTTTCTGGTTATAAAAATAATCCATGAGCCAAAGAAGTCAAAAGGCACCTGTAATCCCAGCACTCGGGAGGTAACTATTGAATCACATCTTGCCAGACTTAGTTCTGTGTAAGCTCATCCACATTTGGCATACAATAAAGAAATTATATTGTGTTTGGTTTTTTGTTGGGTTTTTTTTTTGCAACCTACATTTTATAACTTAACAGATCCCATGGATATCTCCCCAATAAACACAGGCCTACCTCACCTGCATGGATGGCTCCATAGTCCTATTTTATGTTTGAGCCACAATTTATATAACTAATCCCCTATTGTTGGATTTGGAGTTTTTTCCCAACTTTTCCCCATTGTATATGGTACTGCAACAATAAATACCTTCCCAGATAAATATCTGTGAACATTTTTTTTTTCTTTCCTTAGAATAAAACAAGGAATAGAATTGAAAAGTCAGAGGACTGGCATATTAAGGTTTTGTAAATGAAATGCCAGTTCACCCTCTCCCCAGTGTCACAGAAAAGTGGTGGGTGCCTGACTGGCACTGATGGTTGGCTTGCTGGCGGATATGGGTGGACTGAGATCTGGGAAGTGGTTCGGCCTGTGAACTTGGTGTCCCAGGCGGCTGGTCCCCGGCCACTGCCCCGAGGAGGAAGCAGCCTGGGGTGGGCGGAGGGGGGACGCTTGCTCCTGGACTCCCCTTCAAAGGCTGGTGGTATTGGAGCCTCCCTGGATCGTGCCTGGGCCAGCCTTGGCCTCAGAACCTGCCTAGGTGTTTAGAGGGGGCGTGGAGAATGGTAGTTTGTGTGGCTGGGGATGGCAAGGACAGGAATGAGCCCGGGTCATGCCTCCGATCTCTGTGCCTACAGGAGGCCTCAGCGGGGCAACCATCATTGACTCCCTAGACACCCTCTACCTCATGGAGCTTCAGGACGAGTTCCAGGAGGCCAAGGCTTGGGTTGAAGAGAACTTCCACCTGAACGTGGTGAGTCAGACACCCTTGGGGTGTTGGAGCCAAAAGGGGTCCGGAAGGGCAGTGGCCAGCTCCACCCGGTCACTTCTGAGACCCAGAGACTCTGGCCCCAAGCTGCACAGCAGAGCAGTCCTGGAACTGGGGCTCTGCCCTCTCTGCTGAGCCCCCTCTCCTAAGACCAGCCTCAAGGTGGCGTTGAGCTCTGGCCGACCCAGGAGTATTTACCAGCCTGTTGTCCCCTGGGAGGGAAGACAGCCAACGACCCTTCCTTCCCCTCCGTGGGAGGTGGCAGGCACCCAGGAAGTCCCTTCTAGGGTTGAATCTGTCACACAGAACAGTAGCAACAGGAGGGGAGAAGTGGTGTATCTGCTCTGAGCCGCTCTAACCTGGAGCCCCCAGCTCACTCCATGCCGCCCTCTAGAGATAGGTGAGAGGCTGAGGAGCCATCCGGATGATGGTAACAATGACAGTGACTAGTTCATGGGCTTGTTGTGAGAGTTAACTACCATGGAGAGTTACAACAAGCATTATAACACGGTCAAGTCTGATATGGATGTGAGGGGGTGTCCTCCTCCTTCTCGTCATCATCAAGGTTATTTTGAGGCATGTTATGCCTTCTGGTAGTCTGCGTGAGAAGGTCAGAATCTTCCCATTTCCCACCGTATGGAATGGGAGAAGGTGGCAGAAGGAAGGGGTATCTTCATAGGCCCACCTTGTCCCTGTGCAGATAGTGGATAGAGAATGGGCATCAGGCAGCTGCCTATGGTGCCAGGTGCTGGCAGGTTCGGGGAGCCTGGGGACATTCAAACAGGCGGGGTCCTTGGAAGAAAGCAAGATGGGGTCACATCCCCTCTCTGAGCCTTGGCTTTCTCACCTGGAAAACTGGAACGGAAACCTCGCGGAGCCCTGTAAGGCTGAAAGAGAGAAGAGCTTTGCAGGTGCTGTGTCAGTGGAAAAGCTCTCCCAGATAAAGGGACAGTCATCATTGTTGTCGGCAGTAAAGGACAGTGATGTGGAAAGCGCTGGGGGGGGGGGGGGCAGGGATGGTAATAGCAGACCCCTTTAGGGAGCCACGCCAGGCATCACGTGTGCGCCGGGCGGACATCTCACCTGTACCACTCAGCGCCCCGTTGCCACCTGCTCAGGATGAAGAACCTCGGGCAGAGAAAAGCTAAATATCTTGCCCGAAGTCCCAAAGCCAAGTAAGAGGCTGAGGTGGGATTTTAACCTAGATCTGGTTCTTGGCATGGTGCCCCAACACCCCTGATTCGCAATCCAGACCTAAGAAAGAAAACAATGATTGAGGCAAGTGTGGACATGCCTTGAGGGCTACAGAGCTGAGGCTGAGGATTGCTGATTACCTACAAGTACCTTTCTGGCACCCCTCCCTCTCAGCCTCGGCTTTGTCCCATTTGCCCCAAAACCTCCTGGGAGAACCTTCCCCTCCCCCTGCCGCCCCAAGGAATGTGGCCACCCTACCGTCCAGCTAGGCCAGGAGTTCCCTCAGGAAGGGGAGGTGGCTGGACTAGAGAATCTGCCTCCCCTCAGGCTAATCTTCAGCCCACAGCTCCCCACCAAGTTCTCCAGCTCCTTGGAGAACAGCCAGGCAGAACTTTGCTCTGATGGCCTCCGGCAAGGGCTGGGGAAGAAAGCCAAACCTGGTGTTTATTTGCAATGCTGTCAACGAGCTGTGGTGGCCTGCCAAGCAGGTGTCGATGCCTCTCAACTTTTGCTCCGAAAACCACCACCCAGCGAGGCCCCGGAGCCCAGCACAAGTATGGCCAGATCAAGGGGGGGTGGGGGGCTGCGGCCAGAGTGACCTGTCTCGAGGATCTGGCTGTCCCTGGGAGCCCTGCAGGCACCTCACAAGTGTCCCCCGCCCCTGCCCTCCCCTTTCCCGCTGCCCTGCAGAGTGGAGAAGCATCCTTGTTTGAGGTGAACATCCGGTACATCGGGGGACTCCTCTCAGCCTTCTACCTGACGGGAGAAGAGGTAAGTTGGCCCTTGGAGGACCCTGGACCATTCAGGTGGGAAAAAGCTTTAGAGAACATCCAGTCTCGCTCCCTCATGTCACCAGTGAGGAAGCAGGGATTCAGGGGGATTTGCCTGGGGCTGCCCATGTCCGCCCAGCCTCCATGGTGCCGCCTGCAGGCTCTCTCTCTCATGTTTCATCTGATGTTTCCCTTCTCTTGCCCAGGTGAGCCCCGCTGGCTCCCACAGTTGCTAGTAAATTCTCCAAGGACGATGACTAGTCTACTCACACCAGCCCTGTAGCTCCTAGCACAGCACCCAGCAGTCTGGGCTCAGCACTGGCTTATAGAGCTGCTGGACTGGTTTTTGCAGGTGCTAGTTTTCAGCATTGAGAAAGCTAAGACCATTGTTTCGCCATTTCCACCCCTGGGGCCCCTCAGCCTTGTCCTGCTCCACAGCCACTCCTCCGCTCCCCCTCCCCTTCCGGGTGCCAGCCACCGGCCAGAGGTCAGCTGCAGGTCTCAAGGGGCAACAGGGAGATGGGGCAGCCACTGGGGCTGGTCTCGTGTCCGAAGTGCAAGGCCTCAGCCCCAGGCAAGCTGTGTTGGCTTCCAGAGGGTGGACTGTGCAGTGTGGGGAGAAGACAGAGCCCTGAGCAGGGAGGGAGTCAGAAAACCTGGGTCTCATCCCCACACCACACCTGCCTGTGATCTTGAGCAAGTCCTCCCCCACCCCTGGGCCTCGCTTCCTTCCCCACCATGGGGATGGACTCACAGAGCTCTTGTGAGATGGATCGGGAGGGATAGGAGTTGACCCTGAGCTGACCAGCTCCAAAGCCCATATTCTCCGTGCTACAAGAGAATTTTGAAAACCACAGAGCTCTGTAGAAATAGGAGGCTCTTCCTCCCTTCGAGAAGTCCCGTGAAAGTACAGCCCAAGTATCGGGGGGTGAGGCTGGCCAAGTCCCCAGCCATGGGTCATCATCGATCAGTTGTGTCCCTGTTACCCAGAGGGGTCACACTGCTCAGCACAACCGCTGCTCTGGGGTTAGATGCCTTGGCCTTGGCCCTTTCCCTTCCCTGCCCTTCTTCCTGCTCTGTCCACCCTGAGACAATATCATCCCTGCCCCTGCCGCAGGGAGAGCCGCCAAAAAATCCCTGCTAACTTCCAGTGGTGGTGTCTGAGGAAGTCAGCTGCAACCAAGAGTTCAGAGGCAACAGGTACACTCTACTTCCTGTCACCTCGGGCCTCTCCATCAAGCCTGATCTCCTCAGCAGAGATTACCACTTGTACCAATTTGTCTCCAAACTAGTGTGGTTGGGATCCCTTGGCTTTGAGCCACACGAAACCTGAATCGTATTTGAAAACCCTAGGATAGGAAAATGACATGGAACAGAAAAGGCACCCTGTTCTTCCAGGCACTTGCCCAGCCTCCCTGCCACTCATGGCTGTGGAAGGTGGCCATAGCGTATAGATAGGGACAGGGGAGGGAGCCATGCAGCTCAGGGCTCTCAGGGGTCAGTTTGAGGGGCCAGCGATTGAGGGAGGAGCTGGTGCCCCTCAGTCCTGATGCTTGACCCACCCTCCACCCTCCTCATAGGGTATCCTGATTCTGAAAACCTATCTGAGGCCTTGGCTCCCTAGTGATGTAGTCTGGCTGGGTCTGAGGACCCAAAGGAGGGGAGGTGCCCCAGGACCAGCCAAAAGGGTCCTTGGCTTCATGCAGGGTAGAAATCAAACACAAGCCAAGAGGAAGTGAGAGCAGAAGACTGAGGGCGAGTATAGGTACAGACAGAGCATCTGGGAGACTTGGGAAGGAAAAGGAGTCTTGTCTTTGCTTGGGGTCTGGGTTTTTACTGAGGATTGTGGTCTGATGTACATGCCCTCTCAGATACCCAGGAACTGGTCAGAGCAAGGACAAGGAGCCAGGTGTCCTCCATAAGTCACTTACTCCTTGGAGTCGGGGGTCTTGGCATTGAGATGTCTAGCGTCAGTGTCTGGAATATGCACAGGACAGCCTCACCCGGTCATTCTTGCCTGGTCATTCGCTTGATGCTATCTGTCATGCTGGAAGACTTCAACGAAATCGTTAACTCCTTGACCCTTGCAAGAAGGGCTACATTATTTGTACTATGAGGCATGTGTAAGGCAGGTGCAGGTCCTGGCAAGAATAGAAGCAGGAAAAGGAGCATAAAAAGCAGTCCCCCCCCTTCGTGGCGTTGCCTCAGTTTCCCCATCTCACTTTAAGGATCATCAGTCTGACTCTCCAGGATGCAGACTGGACAGTGGGGTGTGGACAGGAGTGCCTGTGACTTAGAAATAGTTCCCAAAGCCCAGGGAGCCCCATGTGGCTCAGAATCCTGAATAGACAGGCTCCTGAGGTTATGTGCACAGCCCCTGTCCTCTAGCCATGCCCTGCTGATCCCTCTCTGTTCCCAGAGACTGTGCCACATGAGCCCAGTCTCACTGGTCCCCAAATACCCCATGAGGTGGGGGTCTTCATCTGTTTACAGATGTAGGAACTGAGACTTAGAAGGAATGTGCTCAGGTCGCAGTCCCTGAGGGCTGTGCTGGGTCAGCTCGTGACCGCGTGGCCTTTCTACCACAGGCCTGAGTTGTAGCCCCCACGCAGCCTGGCCCAGTGTCACTCCTTGTGACCAGGGCTCAGCCACACCGGACTGGGGCCTCCCTCCTCTCTGTCCTTGGTCTCACACATAGTGGGTGCCTGTGAAGTGGGGCTTTCCATTCTTCAAATATCCCAGGAGTATTTGTGGAATGGTGCCGGAGACCGCAGCTCCTTCCTGGGCTGCGGCCTTTCCTTGCTGCAGAGGAAACCTGGGGGAGGAGAGTCCCCTTCTGGGTAACCAGCCCCGCAAGACCCACAGGAGAATAGCAAGCCTGCTGACAGCCACTCCAGGTGATGTTTACACGGCTCTTCAAGTTCACATGGCCCATTCACTTACATACATCCTCTCGTTTGAGTTCCGGAGGAACCCTGTGAAACAGCCGGGGCACATGTACAGTTAGTTCCGTTGCACACAGTTATAGTGCTCAGAGATAGTAAGTGGCTCACCTAAGGTCACAAAGCTGCTAAGTGGGAAGATCCAAACCTGGGCTCTCACTCCCAGCCCAGACACCTTTCCACTCTACAGAATGTAATTCTTGCTGGCCTCTCTCACCTCTGTTCTGGAACCTCTGGGCCCTGCCTGTTGCTTACCATGGCTGTCTGCAGCCGTATAGCTCTGTGTTCTCTCTGTGTGTTGGAAAGGCAGCTTGGTATCAGTAGCTCCACAACCTTGGGCAAATTGCTTCTCTGAGACTCAGTTTTGTCATCCTCAAAGTGGTCAACATCTTCCCCACAAGGCGGTTGCAAGGATTAAAGGTCATGTAGAGACACTGACACATCGATGTATTGTGCTTTATAATAAGTAATATATATTTTTGGTCTGCATCCTGCTTCTGGCAGAGCTCCTAAAACCGTTGGAATTTCCTAAGTGATGAGAGCAATAAATATGTCTTTTGTTGTGTTAATTGGGTGGCTTTTGGACCCCACCAAAGGATAGAGGCTGGTTGCTAGGAAAACCTTGTACTTAGAGGGTAGTTATTTTCAGTCCCACCACCCTGACTTCCGGGGACAGGAGAGGGGCTGGATGCTGAATCGGTAGCCAGTTGGCAGTGGTTTAATTGGCCCTGCTCATGTGATGAAACCTCCATAAAAACGCAAAAGGACTGGGTCGCAGAGCTTCTGGTTGGCTGAGCACCAGGAGATTTGGGGAGAGCGCCACACCTGGAGAAAGCATGGAAACTCCCTGCCCTTTTCCCCATACCTTAACCCTCTGCATCACTTCCATCTGACTCTGCCTGACTTCTGTTCTTTTATAATAAACCAGTAATCCAGTGAGTAAAATGTTTCCTGAGTTCCGCGAACCACTCTAGCAAATTAATCAAGCCCACAGAGGGGTTTGTGATAACGTGCTCCTAAGAGCACTTAAGAAGAAATCTTCTAGGAGTCCTCAGGGCAGAAGACAGCCAGTCGGCTGCCTGGAGCCTCAGCCTCGGGTTCAGGTTCTGGAGGGTTCCTTTGTGCCTCAGTGCTCAGCCTCCCAGGGGTCAAGTGATGATGTCAGGAGCCTCGAAGGAGAGCCCTTTGTTGTTGCTGAACCCGTGGCTTCTGGGGCAGAGGGCTTTGGAATCCGGGTCCTAGACAAGCTCCTCGGGGATTGTGGTGTGGCTGGCCCCTGTGCCCACTTCTGGGACCCTCTGTCTGGCACTGGACACTATCCTCTTCTGTCCCCATCACTGCCAGGCCCCACATGCGACTCTTCCCTTCCCACCCCCTCCTCTCCCCAGCAACAACCACACCTGCCCTCCGAGGCCTCTCTGCCACATCCCAGCCGGATCCGGCAAAAACTGCCCCACAGCCATCCCTCCACAGCTGCCTCAGCCCATATATTGTGCATATTGGGGTTGGGAACTCAAGATGACTTTGTTTTGCAACACTCAGGAGGTCCAGCTCCGGAAATGAAAGGAAACGTGTGTTGTTCCACCCGGAATAGTCACGTTTTAAAAAATAAATACTACTTACTGTGGGCTTGTTTTTATTATGAAAAAAAGCACAAAAATAGAGATACGCCAAATGAAGAAAGCAAAATTCCTCCACGAGCCTACCCCCTACCCCTAGGAGACCATTGTTAATATTTTAGTGTATTTCCTGCCCAACCTTTTCTCACGCATCCGTTTGCATGTAATTTTTACTAACTTTGAATTACACTGTTTCAAAGTATATTTTTCTTTTAATGAACTGGAACCCCTTTCTTTGCTATTAAATAATCTGCATCATGCCAGCGGCTGCACGGTATTCTATTGCCTGGACAAGCCATAATTTAACCACTTCCCTATTGTTTGATATTTAGAATATTCTCATGTTTCCCATGTTTCTCTTGAAATAAAGTTAAATCTTTACAACATCCTTCATTACTTATTTAGTTAGAATAAATTCCTAAGAGGGAAACTGCGGCGTCAGAAAGTCACAGGTGCTTTTGAATTAGAACAGTTTGAAGGGGTCAGAGCCTCCCGCAGAGCCCTGAGGCCTGGGACCCCCATTCACCTTTTCCGTTCATTCCCATCTAAAAAATGGGAACCGTGGGCAGATTCAGAATGTCAAGGGGGAAAGGCCCCACCCCCCACCCCTGGTGTTACACGTGGGACGGCAGTGCTTTGCTGGGAAGCACACAGCAGCCAAATTGGGAGGCAGGGATTGAACCTGGGGCGGGGCAGGACTCCTAATCCAGTGCTCTTCACACCCTGTCCAAACGTACTTCCCCCGCACCCAGCCCGTGATGTCCTGGTCCATTGGTGACGGTGGCCCTGGCTACTTCATCCTCCCGGCGGCCACCCGGAGCACAGCTGGAATCACTGAGCCTTCAGAGTCCCGACACTGCCGTGAGGACTTTACAACTATTACCTAATCTTCATTCCTCCCAACAGCCTCTGAGGAAGGCGATAGTGGCCTTGTGTTATGAGTGAGAAAGGAAACCGAGGCTCGGAGAGAGGTGCCTCGACTAAGGCCATGTCACCAGGAATTCGAGGAGCCGGGTTCATAGCCAAGGCTGTCTGACTCCAGAGCCCAACACAGCGTCACCTCCCACTCCGGGCCAGCAGCTCCTGGGTTCATCCGCCGGCGGGAGCAGCTTCTCGAAGTGATGGCGCCCACCCAGCCCCGTTCACGATGCCCCATGCTTCTTCCTTTACAGGTGTTCCGAATCAAGGCCATCAAGCTGGGAGAGAAACTCCTGCCCGCCTTCAACACCCCCACGGGAATCCCAAAAGGTGTTGTGAACTTCAAAAGGTAGGACATCTTCTGGTTTCCCACTTCTGGCTTTGGCTGCTTCCGTGTGGAAACTGAGGCACAGGGAGAGGACAGTACCCGCCTTGGGAATCACAGCGAGCCAGTGGCACAGTGGAGGTTAGCCTTAGCCAAGGACTCTCCAGGGCCGGTGTTTGTCACCACACCTGGGGCTTAGGTTTCATAAGACCTGATCTTCCTGAGGTGTGGAGGGGCAGCTGTTCTGTGATCGTCCCCCAACACTGCCTTGACTCACCGCCCTACGGGTGTACCCCATTCACTTCCCTCCCCAGCTAGGGTCAGCAGCCAATAGGCACATCACACCCTCCTGCCATGAGGAGGTGCCCCAAACTGCTAGGGAGTCTCGAGACTCTGAGCAGAGGGACCCCTGGTCTGCCGACTGCCACCCTTGGCCCCAGCAGGGCTGGGTCTCAGGAACCCAGTGTCAGAACCCAGAAGGGCTTCTGGGGGGCATCAAGGTCACAGAAGCTCAGACTCCAAGGATTGAAGACCCTGGCCAAGGTCACATAAGCCAGTAACCGCCTGACCATTCCAGGACACAAACCCAGGACTTCCAACTCCATTTTTGATCATTCTTATTGGAACATCCCCCTCTTTAGAAATAATAACTTCTCATTGCAGATAATGTGGATTATACCAAAAGTGTTAGATAAGAGCAGAAAACTCCCATGTGGTTCCACTAGTCACAGAAAGCACCGGTAATGCTTCTGTTCTACTGGCTCGGTATTAAAACGTTGATTCTTATTGGCTGCTTCCATGACTTTGCTTCCTGATCTGTTGCTTAATTCAGTGTGTGAACCTGAGACTTTCTGGGTAGTCACTAAGTCACAGAATGCCCGAGTGGAGGGGACCTTGAGTGGTCCAGTTAGAGAAGAGCAGAGCAGGGGCTGCAGCTGGGTCCAGCTCCAGAGCCCGTGGGGTGCCTACCTGCCCCCCTCCGCGCTGCTACCCTTCCCTTTCGTGGGGACGGGAGCGTGTTTATATCCACTCACTTTCCAGGTGTGGCGACTGAGACCCAAAGAGGGGAAAGGACAGGGTCAGAGTCCAGAGGACTAATGGCGAGCCAGCTTCATGATGTGTGAATCTTCACGAGCATGAGTCTGGCTCCTGGAGACCCCCGTGTGCCCCGTTGCCTTTGCTCACTCTGTTCCTCCACCGGTTGCCCTCCGCTCCCAGCTTCCCTGGCCAGCAAAGCCTGGCTCACATGCCACCTGTGCCATTAAGCCAGGAGCGTTTCAGCCTCTCCTGGCCTCTAGGAACTTCGTTTGCTTCTTTATGGCCTCGTCGCATGCCTCTTCCTGTTCCCTGCTGGCCTGGGAGCTTCTTGAAGGCAGGATCTTGAGGCACGTATTTATCTTGAGGGCAGATATTTATATGACCCCATTATTCACACAGAGTCTCAGAGAGGAAAAGTAACTTGCCCAAAGTCTTACAGCTAATAGGTAACTGGGGCTAAGATTCCAACCCATTTTGTTACAGACTGAAAGCTCTGCTCTGAACACCTGCCTGGCCCTCCCTCAGACAGGACCCATGCTGCCCTGCCGCGCTGCAGGAGCAGACCCCTGGGAGATGTTGTAGGAGGCACCCAGGAGCTCCCTGGGGCCGTTCGCGAGGTTCTCCAAGAACCCCGAGTCCACCTCACCAGACTTCCTGTTCCCTCTCCTGAAGCGATGTCTTTTTTTTTAACTGAAAGATTTTTTTTTAAGTTTATTTAT